>NC_068920.1:101106664-101706664 GCF_023091745.1 Budorcas taxicolor | reverse complement strand
CTCCCCTCCCTCCTCCCCTCCCTCCTTTCCCTCCTTTCTTCCTTCTTTATATTTAGTTTCTTATAGCCACAAGAATGAATGTCTTACATCCTTGAGATGAACTCAGTACCATCTTCACTGACTGAGGGAGCCATTTTTTTCCATGATGACAAGCTAGGATTACGCCTCTTAATGATGGCTGCAAGATTGTCTTGTTAGGAAAAGGGCTAAGGTGGGATCATCTTTAATGACAGTGAAAGCACCTCATAAAACCTGACTCCTCAATTTTACAGGCATGAGTCTGGAATTTCAGCAGATGCAGACTTACTAAATCAGTCAGTCAAAAATTATATCAGGTGAAGTGCAATGTTCCTGGCAGTCCAAAAATCCTGACCATGTAGGTGATTTGGAGGGCATTTCGTTAACTCTTTAATTGGTCACTTCAGTGCTGGAGGCAATAACTAATTGCCTATAGGTCATTGTAGTTCTGGAGCTTAGGTAAATGTATATTGTCATGTCAGATTTTTATATGGTTCCTTTGCACAGGTTGGTAAAAATGATTGCTGCATAATTAAAATTAAGACAAGGTAGGAAAATGATTCAATTAAAGCCCCAGAGTCATTGCACAAATTATCTGATGTACCAAAAACTAATGAATAGTTACAACTACTTTTATCTTTTGCCTCCTTGTTCTTTAATCCGATGTGTCTCTTAGAATTCCAGGAACTCTTTTCAAGTTCTCTGTGGCTGTATACTGGATGGGCAACTTGTGGCAGGAACAAGGGTACAAGAAGCTCAAGCTTCAAAAATACACATATACAGAAACTCTGTGGATGGGAATTTAGACTGAAACTAATCAGATGAGAAATTTGAGAGGTCTTTTCATAGCTAATATTATTTTGAAAACATTTTTAATATTTCAGTATTCATGGAGCAGGTATTATATACCAGGTGAGTGATGACGGGAAAAATAAAGGAGATTTGCCAAACCCCAAACATCCTATATTTTACAAGTCTCCACACATTTTCAGGAAGCATTCACTTGGAGGCAAGGGTGACAACTTTGTGTGGCCATACTTAGCAATAATTTTAATTACTTCATGTTGGCATAACAACAGAATGTGTATCTTGCTTATATAAAAGTAAGCAAGAAGGTTATTTAAAAAATACAACTTTTACTCCACACAGGCATTTATCTCCTGAATTGCATGTGTGGAGTGAAAGCTGTTCCCATGCAGCCCTGACTTTATCCACATACAGGGAAGAAGCCGTCTTTAGTCAAATATGAATAGCAACTTGAGGGTAGACACATGGTCTTCAGGATCGTGACTTAAAATGAAAATCTTCCTGGGATTGGGTCAGAAAACTAACAGCATCTGATCACTTATAATTGCTACCTTTTATCCACACCAATTGCCAGGAATTTTACATGTATTATATCTGACACTTACATCCCCTCTGTGAAGTATTACTGTTGTTCCATTTTAGAGCTGAGAAATCTAAACCTTATAAAAGTTAAATAATTTCACCAAGTTTATCCCTCTATAAATGGCAAAGAAAATGTTCTGACATAGTCTTTCTAACAAACTATCCTGAAAATCTATATCTTAAATGAAAAAAGAATTTTATAACCTGTCATGATTCTGTGGGTTGCATGGGTTCCACTGATATTAGGTGAATCCACAAGCAAGTTGAATGGGAACATCCAGGACCCCTCGCTCACTCGTCCAGGGTTTGGGTAGGGTTGACTGGAAGGCTGAGGTCCTCTGGGCCATGAGAATGACTGATTCTCCCTCCCCGTCTCCCTCTTCCTCTCCACATCCCCTTGCCATGGGATGTCTCTAGCAGGGTGGCTGGATCACTGATGCAATAGCTCAAGACTCCCCAAAAGCACCAAAGAGAGCCTGTCAGGCTTTTGAAAGGCTTAGACTGAAACTGGCGTTGTGTTACACCTACCACATCCTATTGGTTAAAACGTGGCCACTCCAGCAATGGAGATGCAGACGTGCAGAACAGACTTGGGGACACTGAGGGGGAGGGGGAAGGAGAGGGTGGGGCACATTGAGAGAGTAGCATGGAAACATATACACTGCTGCTGCTAAGTTGCTTCGGTCGTGTCCAACTCTGTGCAACCCCATAGACGGCAACCACCAGGCTCCCCCATCCCTGGGATTCTCCAGGCAAGAACACTACCATATGTAAAATAGACAGCCAATGGGAATTTGCTGTATGACTCATGAAACTCAAAGCAAAACTCTGTAACAACCTAGAGGGGTGGGAGGGAGGTTCGAGAGGGAGGGGACATAAGTATACCTATGGCTGATTCATGTTTATGTATGGTAGAAACCAACACAATACTGCAAAGTCATTATCTTTCACTGAAAAATAAATTAAAAGCCCCCAAAACAGAAGCAAAAAACAAAACATGGCCACCCCTAGACCCAATATGGTGAGTGGGATGCCTGCACAAGGGCGTGAATACTTAAGGGCATATTTGGATGGGGACAGTCTTTGGAAAGTCACTACTATACTGTGTGATTACAGAGCAGACAACATTTTCATTCAGCTCAGTTCAGTCACTCAGTCATGCCTGACTCTGCGATTCCATGAACCGCAGCACGCCAGGCCTCCCTGTTCATCACCAACTCCCGGAGTCCACCTAAACACATGTCCATCGAGTCAGTGATGCCATCCAACCATCTCATCCTCTGTCATCCCCTTCTCCTCCTGCCCTCGATCTTTCCCAGCATCACGGTCTTTTCAAATGAGTCAGCTCTTTACATCAGGTAGCCAAAGTATTGGAGTTGTAACTTCAAAATCAGTCCTACCAATGAACACCCAGGACAGATCTCCTTTAGAATGGACTGGTTGGATCTCCTCGCAGTCCAAGGGACTCTCAAGACTCTTCTCCAACACCACAGTTCAAAAGCATCATTCTTTGGCACTCAGCTTTCTTCACAGTCCAACTCTCACATCCATACATGACTCCTGGAAAAACCATAGCCTTGACTAGATGGACCTTTGTGGACAAAGTAATGTCTCTGCTTTCTAATATGCTGTCTAGGTTGGTCATAACTTTCCTTCCAAGGAGTAACGTCTTTTAATTTAATGGCTGCAATTACCATCTGCAGTGATTTTGGAGCCCCCAAAATACTCAGCCACTGTTTCCACTGTTTCCCTATCTATTTCCCATGAAGTGATGGGACCAGATGCCATGATCTTAGCTTTCTGAATGTTGAGCTTTAAGCCAACTTTTTCACTCTCCTCTTTCACTTTCATCCAGAGGCTCTTTAGTGCTTCTTCACTTTCTGCCATAAGGGTGGTATCATCTGCATATCTGAGGTTATTGATATTTCTCCTGACAATCTCGATTCCAGCTTGTGCTTCCTCCAGCCCAGCATTTCTCATGATGTAATTTGCATATAAGTTAAATAAGCATGGTGACAATATACAGCCTTGACGTATACCTTTTCCTATTTGGAACCAGTCTGTTCCATGTCCAGTTCTAACTGTTGCTTCCTGACCTGCATACAGATTTCTCAAGAGGCAGGTCAGGTGATCTGGTATTCAGAATTTTCCACAGTTTCTTGTGATCCACACAGTCAAAGGCTTTGGTATAGTCAATAAAGCAGAAACATTTTCATTAAGCATCTACACTGATGCTTGCTTCTTCATGAGAGTAGGGCTTGTGCCTACATTTGCTTTTTTCCTTACCTTTACATTTCTAGCACCTGACACAGTATGTGGAACATAGTATGTGACCAACCAATGTTTTCTGAATGAACTGTTTTGAGTCATCTGGAATCTTTGTGTTATGTAACTACCATAGGTTCATGTTTGCAAGATAATTCCCCTGACAATGAGTTTGGGTACATCTGAGTTAAATATGATAGAACATGATTAACTATTCCATTGAAGTCTAAAAATGAGCTAAGAATGAATAGATCATTCTTCTGTGTGCTACAGTGTTAATAACAACAATAACAAGACTCTAAGCCTTTTCTAAGTACCCACTTGAGATAATTCACTTAATTCTTTTAAAACACTATGAAGTAGGTACTGTTATTTTCTTATTTTATAACATAGGAAACCGAGACACAGAAAGGTAAAGTAATACGCTCAAGGCCACACAGCCGGTGCGTAACATGGCTAGGAATTGAATCACGGCATTATCCTATATCCCTGTATTACCGGTCAAGACTGCGCTATCTTTAAAGGTTACTTTTTTCAGACTGGCAATTGGAAAAGGTGTATAAAACATTCCATTCAGGAGGGCTGAACCAGGACAATGTTCCATTTTGAAGAGTTTAAATAGACGCATCCTAAAAGATCAGAAAACAAAATAGAATTTACAGGCAATTGGTCCAGAAATTTGGAGGGAAGAAAACTCCATCTCTGGAGTTACACCATCAATTCCCCAGATGAAGTATTTTTATCTAAGGAGGAGCTCCTTATACCCAGAATACAAAGCCCTGCTCTCCTTTTATTGGAATCCTTGAAATAAAAACTTACACATTGAAAATGTGACTATTTTTCAGGTTATCTGTATGTTCTGTCATTATGTTCTTTTCTGTTTTATAATTCATGTACTGGTAAAGTTTTGTGGTCAGCCTGAGGATGCCTCTCCTCTGAGAAGAATATCCAAGAATCTTTATGTATGCTTGAGTCAGGGAGAAGAGAAAGCAGGGAACCCTGGTGAAGGAGAGGTGTGACCTTTAGGAACAAGGGTGACAAAATCTTATGGGGGAAATGAAAATGTAAGAAACACTGAGAGAGATGTTTTTCTTTTTTTTCCAGAGACACATTAGAGAGGTTAGATTTAGGTTTGGGCTTCCCAGGTGGCACTAGTGGTAAAGAATTGCCTGATAATCCAGGATGCTTGGTCTGGTTTGATCCCTGGGTCAGGAGGATGCTCTGGCGAAGGAAATGGCAGCTCACTCATTATTTTTGCTTGGAGAATCACATGGACAAAGGAGCCTGGCAGGCTACAGTCCATAGAGTCACAAAGAGTCAGACACATCTTAGCACAAACACACAGATTTATGTTGTGTTTTTAAAATGGAGGCAGTTTCAGTTCAGTTCAGTTCAGTTCAGTTCAGTCACTCAGTCGTGTCCGACTCTTTGCAACCCCATAAATCGCAGCATGCCAGGCCTCCCTGTCCATCACCAACTCCCAGAGTTCACTCAGACTCACATCCATTGAGTCCGTGATGCCATCCAGCCATCTCATCCTCTGTCGTCCCCTTTTCCTCCTGCCCCCAATCCCTCCCAGCATCAAAGTTTTTTCCAATGAGTCAGGTCTTCGCATGAGGTGGCCAAAGCACTGGAGTTTCAGCTTCAGCATCATTCCCTCCAAAGAAATCCCAGGGCTGATCTCCCTTAGAATGGACTGGTTGGATCTCCTCGCAGCCCAAGGGACTCTCAAGAGTCTTCTCCAACACCACAGATCAAAAGCATCAATTCTTCGGCGCTCAGCTTTCTTCACAGTCCAACTCTCACATCCATACATGACCACTGGAAAAACCATAGCTTTGACTAGACAGAACTTTGTTAGCAAAGTAATGTCTCTGCTTTTGAATATGCTGTCTAGGTTGGTCATAACTTTTCCTCCAAGGAGTAAGTTTAGAAGTGGATAATACAGTGACTAACATAATAATGTCCTTTATATAAATAGACTATGTCTGTGAAGACAGGTGGGGCTAGGCCGCCATCATTTTCAGGCTACTTTTGAAGTAAAAGCAGCATCAAATTTTACACATACAAAGCACACCCTTTCGAAAGTTGAGAACACTAAATGTGAGTCAAATGATTTGCATTGTTAGAATTGAAACTACTCTTTGAGGTGATCGCAGACAAAGAAGGGTAGGTGTCCTAGGCTTGGTAAGCAACCTGAGGAGAAAGGTAACTGTCCATTAAGGGGAAAACAGCCACAAGAGTGAAGATTTGGACAACTGCAAAAAGTGGACCACTGAAATGCTGAGAATTATAGATATGGTAAATAGGGATTCACTTTTCAGTTCTTTCTGCCAAGAGCTAGAAGTCATAATAAGCCAACCTGGAAGAGCCGGGTCATGTAAGATCTATAGGCAGGATTCCCAGGAGTGGAAGACAAGTCGTTTGTATACCTTTATGTCCTTCCACCACTGCCAGGAGTGCTTATCCATAAGATGTCCTCTGAGGCCATCCTCACCTGAGCTTTGCCTCACTGATTTCAGTAGGATAGAAACTGGATATTCACATGGTCTTTCATTAAAAGAGCTATAACCATCGTGACTCACCATTCATGGGCAATTATGTAAACTGAGGGTTACAAAAATGTACAGGATTAGGGATGGAAACTGAAATTTTGGTACCACAAAATACCCCCAAGGATGCCAATTTCAGCTTATTGAAAGGATGTCCTAGTATTCTGAACAATGGATTGATTTAAAAAGCAGCCAAGTCTGTGAGTCTCTTTCTGTTTTGTGAGTAAGTTCATTTGTATAATTTCTCTTTAGATTCCACATATTAGAAAATGAACTTATGGGTACTGGGGAAGGGATAGTTAGGGAATTTAAGAAGGACATGTACATACTGCTATATTTAAAATGGGTAACCAACAAAGACCTATTGTATAGCACAGGGAACTCTGCTCAATGTTATGTGCCAGCCTGGATGGACACATGTACATGTATGGCTGAGTCCCTTCACTATTCACCTGAAACTATCACAGCATTGTTAATTGATTATATTCCAGTACAAAATAAAAAGTTTAAACTTTGAAAAATAAAATAATAAAAAGCAGTCAGTATAGACAATCATAAATCATCGCTCTTAAAGTACTAAGATGCTTTCACCAAAAACAAATAGTGAAAAACTTTCATTGAAAAAGTATGATCTAAACCGAGTTTCAGAGTCCGGCACACAAACCCTTGTAAAAAACATGTGTACTTTTCAACTTCCTCCTAACCTGGAGTCTTTCTTTTTCCTTTCTTGCCTCAAAAAATTAGAGCTAGAAGATCTGATTAAAGAATGTTGATGATAACAACAGGAAAACAGTTTACCTAGCTACAGGTGTCTTTCTTAAAACGAGTCTCCCTAGAACACTGAAAGTCCCCTCAAAAGTATTACAAGTATATGACTGGGGAAAATTTAATTTTTCCTCACAGCTTCAGCATTGCAACTAAAGTGACGGAAATGGATTAGGAGTTACTCTAAGGAGGGAATTGGGGGCATTTTGATTTGTTGGGTACACATTTTTAGAGAACATATTCAAGTATATCAAAAACACACAAAGGCTTTTTTGGCTCCCCTTTCTGAGATGTCTAAATGGGAATCTAAGTTCAGGGAGACTTGGGAGAAGAGGTGTGCAGCAGTAGCACACCTAGAAACCAGAGTGGCTCTACGTCCTATAATAGGACACACGGTGTGGAAGGCAGACAATCAGTTAATCCAGCAGCAAACAGGAAGATCTTTATGAAGAACATTCTGTCATCCCAGAACCAAGTGCAAATCTGTCTAGTAGTGGAGACAAAACAGAAAAGAATAAGGTTCAATAATAGAAAATTCCTATAATAATAAATAGTATAAGGGACCACACAGGCATTTACTAAGTTTGGAGGGAGGCAAGGGCACTTGAAGGAAGAAACATACAAATTAGGGTTTAATCCTATTGATCTTAGAAGACAGGAAAGGGGAAGGCAATAACTCTCCACAAGCAAATGGCCCTTTAAGTCCTAAGTATCTGTAAGTGGTTTTCTCCTCTTTTCCTTCCTTCCTTGCTCCTCTTCCTCCTCCTTCCTTTCCCTCTTCACAGGAAGCAACTGTATGGATTATTCTAAGTTTCTCTTTTTTCTCTTAGTGCTTTGTTATTTTTAAGATAGCCCTAGAGCCTGGAAAATCCCATGGACGGAGGAGCCTGGTAGGCTACAGTCCATGGGATCGCTGAGAGCTGGACACGACTCAGTGACTTCACTTTGACTTTTCACTTTCATGCATTGGAGAAGGAAATGGCAACCCACTCCAGTGTTCTTGCCTGGAGAATCCCAGGCACGGTGGAGCCTGGTGGGCTGCCGTCTATGGGGTCGCACAGAGTCAGACACGACTGAAGTGACTTAGCAGCAGCAGCAGCAGAGCAAATGCAATAGAAATTCCTGGAATTCTGATGCACACCCGAGACCTGCAGTTGAAAATCAGGGTTTCCTTGGCTCTTGTGGAAATTCTGTAACATAGATTAAATGTGGAAAAGAGGCTATGCATAAGAGCTGCCTTTCATGGGAAACTTGGAGTTCAGAGAGTCTACATCTGACAAAACTAACTGGCCATCTTTATAATGAAGTAGTTGAGTAAGGTATCATTTGGTCCTGTCATGTCTGAGGTATTAGCAGTTAAAAAAGCAACAACAACAACAACAACTTCCTAGGGATCAGCAGGTACTTAAGACCAAATGTCTTTTCAGAATCAAGAATCTTTATCTGGAAGTTAAAGATGACGTGGCACTCTAATGCCAATGCTTGTCAGACACCCAGCTTGAAATCTACCGTTGATACTACATGTTGCCAGTGCCACACCCATTCTTCTTGATTCAGCTGATGAACTGTCCTTTATTGCAGTCTGATAAACTGAGGAAACAAGCTGAAAGCCTTGAAGTTGCCTAGGACTCTCAGTCTCTAAGCTCCCAACACATTTCTTAGACTGGAAAATTATTATCCTCAATTATAGTGTCACTACATAATTATATTTTTTGAAATCAAATTTTCTGTTTTCATACTTGAGAAGAATTAAAAAGTTAACTTCATGGAAAATAACTAAGATCAGGATCTCAAAATGACTTCCATCCTGGTTGGACACTTTGCCAATTTGCTCAATTAGACAGTATAGACGCAATACTCTGTTGTATAAATTATTATTTATCAAATATGATCACATTGATCATATTTATTAATGTGGTTCTTAGAGTTATCCCACATTTCTTAAATATCTGTACTTAGTAATATACACATTTCTCTATGAATCAATATATTACCAAATTGTGATAGTTTGAATCCAGTTTTATGGCTCCCTCAGGCATCTTTTAGAGATGAATACTATAGATCTGGATTCTAATGTTCTTTGACTCAGAATGTTTATCATTAGACTTTGGGTCAGAAATGTCTACCCTGGTGGCTCAGAGGTTAAAGCATCTGCCTGCAATCAGGGAGACCTGGGTTCGATCCCTGGGTCGGGAAGATCCGGAGAAGGAAATGGCAACCCACTTCCAGTATTCTTGCCTGGAGAATCCCATGGATGGAAGAGCCCGGTGGGCTACAGTTCACGGGGTCGCAAAGAGTTGGACACAAATGAGCGACTTCACTTTGGGTCAGAAAACCCTTTGAACTCATGTTCTTCAATCATTTATTTGGAGGAATGTGAAAAAAACTCAGCATAAATTTTGCTATTGGTTTATTTACTAAGGGGTCTGCAGAATTAGACTGATTGAGATCCTAAGAAAATGAAGGCTATTTTAAGTTCTGAGGCCCAAAGAAGAAAAGGACACTGTCTGATCAACATTACTCTCTAAGAGGAAACAGAAAATAAATAATTTCAGACATAAATGAGTGCTACAAAGAAAGCAGATTAGTTAATGGGATCCAGAGTAGCAAGTGTGGGGATAGGAAAGCTATTTTATAGAGGAAGGTGAAGAAAGCCTTTGAGCAGAGAAGACGTTAGCTAGATGAAAATCTGGAAAAGATAATTTCAGGAAGAGGGAACAGAAAAGGCTGATATAAATCATTATTAAGAAGTAGCTTTTTTGTTGTTGAGAATTATTTTATTCAATGAATTTTCTGAGGACATTATTGAGAAGTAGCTTTATGACATTTAACAAAAGATCTTGAAGTGGACATTGGAGATAGGGATATTCAGAGCAGAAGCTCTCAAGAAAGTGACGGTTGAACTTGGATGAATCTGCAGAGAATTATGCTGAGGGAAAAGACAATCCCAAGATTATAAACTGCATTATTTCATGTATATATCATTCCTGGAGTGACACAGTTGTAGAAATGGAGAACAGATGAATGGTTTCCAGGGAATAAGCGTGCTGGGTGGAAGTGAGTGTGTCCCTAGGAAGGCAAAATGCGGAATCCCGTGATGAGGGAAGTGTTCTGAATCTTGACTGTGCCAGTGTCAGTATCCTGATTGTGATATTATAGTACAGATTTGCAAGATATACCATTAGGGGAAATATGGCAGAGGGTACATGGATCTCTCTCTATCATTTTATAAGTGAATCTATAGTTATTTAAAACTGTGGTTATTGCAAAATAAATCTTAAATATAGGAAAGAAGCCATCACAAGAAATGTGGTAGAATAACAGCATATATATCAATGCATAAGGATATAAATAAAACCTAGACACATCTAATTAGATTTCCCTAATAGCATAAAGAGTACTGGAGCGGGTTGCCATTGCCTTCTCCCAAGATAATGTTAACTTACTCCTAATTTTTTAAAAAATACATGCTGAAAAATGTCTGTTGAGTGGTGTTCCACTTGGACCTTCAAGCCTAAGAATCTAAAATATAAATATTTTCTCATTATTTTCCTTATTTATTCCCCCCAAATTAAATTGAGATATATAGTTCTAAATGTAAAAGTTAAGATTATAAAGCTTCTAAAAGCCAATAGGGGAGTATGTTCATGATGTTGGGTTAGCCAATAATATTTAAACATGACACACTAAACAATAACCATGAAAATTATAGATTGAACATTATTAAAATTAAAACCTTTCTGTAAATCAATATACAGACCATTAAGAAAATGAAATGCAAGCCACAAACTTGGAACAATTTTCCCAATACATATATCTCAAGGAGGACCTTATTCAGAATATATAAAACTCCTATAATTAAATAATAAAAATACAAGCCACCTAATTTTAAAAATTGGGTAAACTACTTGAACACTTTACAAAAGAAAATACACAAGTGATTAAAATATGGAATTGTTGCTCACTATCATTAGTCATCAGAGAAATATAAATCAAAACTACAGTAGTATATTATTTTATATCTTTGAAAGTAGTTGTTTTTTTTTTTTTAAATAAGAAATACTGGCTGTACCAAAAGTTGGTGAAGATATGGAGAAACTGGAATGCTCATACACTGCTAATGGAGTGTATACCAAAGGTATACACTTTCCCACTTTCAAAATTGTTTGGCAGTTTTTTTTTTAATTTAAATATACACATTCCGTATGACTCAACAATTTTACTACCAGATACTTATTCAAAGAAATATAGATGTGTTCACCAAAGAAAGGCTTAAGAATATACAAATCAGCCTCATTCATAAATGCCAAAACCTGAGCAAACCACCCTAACAGGAGAGTTAGATAAACTGTGGTGCATTCCCACAATGGAGTACTATTTAGCAAGGGAAATGAATATGCTATTGATATAACAAAATGGATGGATCACTAAAACAGTTTATTGAACAAAAGAAGCCAAATATAGAAGAGTACATGATATATTACATTTTAATGAGAAAAGGAACAGGCCAAGCTAATCTAAACTAATAGAGATAAGAAAGTCCCACTTGTAGACGGGGAAAACTGAGTAGGAAGGCATAGAAAGGGCCCTTTTTCCAGTGATAAAAATGTTCTATATCTTGGTTTTGATGATAGTTTTTATTAGTTTAGAAAATTGTCAGAAATCATGGGACTGAAAAGTTAAGATCTATATAAAAAAAGTTCTTTTGTCTTTTAAAAATTGAGCTATAATCTAAACATAACAAAACAAAGTTTAGAAATATGTAAACATTTGGTGAGATTTCCCTAATAGCATAAAGATAATGTTAACTTATTCCTAATTAAAAAAAAATACATGCTGAAAAATGTCTGTTGAGTGGTGCTCCACTTGGACCTTCAAGCCTAAGAATCTAAAATATAAATATTTTCTCATCATTTTCCTTATTTATTCTCCAAAGATTCAGTAAGTTGACACAAACATGCAAGATAGAGAGCTACTAAGAGATAGAAACAACTTTAAAAGAGAAAAAAAAAATTCAAGAAAACTTAGAAGTTTCCCCCTTTCCCTTGAAAGTGTCCAAACAGATTTTCTCTTTCAATTTGTGAAAAGAAGGAAGTCTCTTTTCAACTGAGTCTTATTAAAGCACCAAAGTATTGTGCAGTCAGATGAGAAAGCTATGAATCAAAGGGTTCATAACATCTAGGCTGACAACCCTCTCTCCAGGGTTCAAGGTGGAAAGAGAAAGGTGATGGAGACCCGCCTCTCCATTGTCCCCCATCACCTGGCCTTACTCCTCCAGACTTCATCCCCACCCACAGTGGCTCAGATGTACCTTAGAACTAGGTGAAGGATGTGACTTTTGGGGGAGTCCAGTCCATCTCATTCATCATCTTTAACTGAAGATAAAATTAGGAACTAGGATATCTTTTTAACTCCAGTGGGAGTTGGGTAGATTGAAAATCCCATCTTATACTGTTAGCTGGCCAGTGTCATATCTTTATAACTGATTGTATTCCAAGAGAGAGAGGTGTCATGCTATTTTGAACCTGGTGTTTCTCTTGCACTCATGTTATTTATTCCATACATATAATTAAACATGTACTGTGAACAAGCCACTGAAACAGCAGCCAGGTTTACTCTAGAAACTGGACCAGACACAGCAAGAAGAGATTATGACAGAAGCACACCAGAGGGCACATTTATGGGATTGTGGGGACTTCAATCTGAATCACATAGATAGCAAGTAGCTGAATGAAGTTCTGAGTGCAATTAAAATATAAGTAGGAAATCCATGCTGTGATGGCATTTTGAGTTCATATTCATGATGGTTAGCCAAGAACTCTAATTGAGTGATATACATTTCACAAGTCTTATACAATAATACCTAGATAAGTAACTTGAACACTCAACATATCTGAAGCTAAGTTTCAACAGTGTTTTGGGATGTTTTGCCACCTTCCTTGGATATGATGTAGGGTAGCTATATTTTAGGTTACATGTACTTATCCTTGTACTAGATGCAAATGGGGCCCATAAGTGGCTTTGCATAGAAAGATTCCAATAATGTACTACATGTAATTCTATTGCAAATTCAGTTTTTTTAGACATGTTTTCAGGGATGAAACCATGTTTGCATAGCCCCTAATAGTTTTCAGAGAGAACAATAACAAAATTCAACAATTCCTCTTGGAACCAAGATGATGGGACTTTAGGGAATGATACCCACCACCCCCAAACCACCCCCAGCTTCTCTCACAGCATAACTGATAAAGAAAGAATCTACATGAGAGAAGGACATCAGATTACCTGAAACTTGCAAAAAGGAGAGTAGCTAGATGGAGAACAAAATTTTAGATTCTGGTATTGTACAGTTTCATATAAATCTTTTGTTTTCAAGCCCAAACTCCTAGGAACTTTGCTACATAGAGTGGTGATGGTGATTAACAGCCAGTCAAATACAAATTGTATAATCCGAGACCCCCAGCACCTCTGTTTGTGGTCTAACAGTTCAGTTAGGGAGAGTATATTTCCTCTCACTTCCTTGTGATGCCTATCTGAGCAGAAAAGAGGAATTCTCTGATAGTCATAATCTTATGAGTGTGTGCATGCTAAGTTGATTCAGTCATGTCCAGTTCTTTATGACACCATGGACTGTAGCCTGCTAGGATTCTCTGTCCTTGGGATTCTCCAGGCAAGAATACTGGAGTGGGTTGCCATGTCCTCCTCCAAGGGATCTTCTCAACCCAGGGATTGAACCTGAGCGTCTTACATCTCCTGTATTGGCAAGCAGGTTCTTTACCACTAGCACTGAAGGTTTCTCCTGAGTGCTCTTCCATAATGGCCATTCTCATGCTCATCTCTTAGAATCTTCATCTTGTGCTACCTCAAAGCCTCCTCCAAAAGAAGTCCAGTTCTCTTTGTTCTCATCACTTTGCAAAGCTATGCACAGTGTCCCGGTTACTCAAGTATGAATCTCATGAGGCAGTACAAGACAAAGATTCTAAGAGATGAGCATGAGAATGGCCATTATGGAAGAGCACTTAGGAGAAACTTCCAGTGCTCCTTGATTCAAATGTGTGGATTTGGGTTCCAGAAATGTCGCTGATTCTGTTATTGTGCTTGAGGCTGGGATGGTCTGGGAAATGAGAACTGTACTGTCAGTTAGGTTTCCAAAGACCAGCATGTGCCCCACATTGTGCCTGCTCACTGTCCTCTTTCACTTTCTCTATTCTTAAACAACAACCAGCACTAGAGGCTCCTCAAGCAAACTTGGGAAGGTACTTAGAATCTGTGGATCTCTGCACTTCTATGTCTTCACACCTGTAGAGTGGAAGATGTCATTCCATGTACTTGCTATTGTTATTGTTTTAATTTAGATTCTACAGAAAGATAGACAGAGAGGGGGAGGAAGGGAGGGAGGAGGGGGAAGACAAACAGGAGAAAAAGAAAAGAAAAGACAGAGGGAAGGAAGGAATTCCATAAAAAGGAGTTCCTGAAATTATTTTTGGAAGTGGACTATATAGTTGTTATCTACTGAATTGTGTTTGTACCAAATCTATTTCAGTTCAGTCACTCAGTTGTGTCTGACTCTTTGCGATCCTTCCCTGTCATCACCAACTCCCAGAGTTTACTTAAACTCATGTCCATTGAGTTGGTGATGCCATCCACCCATCTCCTCTGTCATCCCCTTCTCTTCCAGCCTTCAATCTTTCCCAACATCAGGGTCTTTTCAAATGAGTCAATTCTTTGCATCAGGTGGCCAAAGTAATTGGAGTTTCAGCTTCATCGTCAGTCCTTCCAATGAATATTCAGGACTGATTTCCTTTAGGATGGAAGTCCTAAATCCTAGTACTTCAGAATGTAACCAATTGATATAGGACCTTTGAAGAAGTAATTAAATTAAAATGAGTTTAGGGTCCCTAAACTATAAGACTGTTGTTCTTTAAAAGAAAAAGGCACCAGGGATATGTGCATACAGAGAAAGGGTCATGATACCAATGAGATGGAGACGGTACCACTCCGTATTAGGATCACACATGATGAATTTCCTTCTGGATGCATTTCTTTTTTCACATAATAGTGTTCAATGATCAAAGGTTACACTGATAATTATTTTTGAAAATCCACTGAAATGCAAATAAAGAGCCAAATCAAACATACAAAACATCCATTTGCCACTTGTATCTTTTAATCCACTAAGAGAGCTAGTTTTATGTGCCAACTTCCTAAGGTATATTTCTATGTATTAAAGTTTTATTAAGACAAAAAGTAATTTCCATATGAAACTTTTAAGGGTAATTATTTTCTGTTGTTATCTTTAAATATAAAAACAAATAAAGAGGAAGAAAAGACGAAGAAAAGTGGAGAATCTACAAAGCAGAAAAAAAAATAACCTTCCTGTTATAAGCCCAGGAAATTAAACTTGCAGACTGTATTTCTGTTTCATATTTGGTCAATATAGAATATTCTTGAATGACCTAACACCAATCAGTTCACTACTGGCATATTAGCTTCTACTTAGACAAGTTACCTCATCTCCCTTGTTGACCTGCCATAAGTGAAAATAAACATCGTTTTATGTCACAAAGATTTTGAGGTGTCACTGCAGGATAAGCGTGACCATCCTGATGGATACAATGGCCTGAATGTAGAATTAAGGGACTTCAAAAAACTGAAGAAGTCTGACATCTGGGATTTGGGAGATGCTTCATGGCAGGGTGACACTTCAGATGGACATTGATGAACGGACAGGACTTAGATGAGATAAGGGGAGACGGGAACAAGGCCAGTCTGGATGAAGGGAAAAACCAAAGCAAAGGCACACAAGTAGGAAAGGATGGGGCATTATGAAAAAGAATGAATGATTCTGTATACCTGGAACAGAAATATGTAATGGGATTAGCTGATAATTAAGCTAGAATGATTCATATGCTAACAATTTTCCTGTTATTTCAAAGGTACCTGGATATGATAAGTTTGCTCTCACTAGGGCACTGTAGAGTGTTCCCAGCTTCCTAACCTCTACACAACTACTAACATGTAAACTGACATGTAAAGATTTAAATGACCTTACTATATCTGAGATTCTTTTATTGAGAGTGGCTATATTATTTGTGTTAATAATATTACCATATGGCACCTTAGCTCAAAGTGCCAGAATGACATCATAAAACAATACCCAAATACACTTATGCCATCTTTCATCTGAGAATCTCAAAGTGCTTTACAAACATTAATTAACTGAGGTTCAAAATTAATTAGATGTATTAATTTTTCATTGTATGGGATAGAATTTGTAGCTCCATTGACTTTTATGTGCTAAAAAGCTTTGCCTGTGTCTCTTTCTTTCTCCGTTTTGTTCTTCCTTTCATCTGTAAATGGGTATAAAGAAGAGAGGGTAAAGACTCATGGCATTTGGAAGAGTGGGACTTGATTTGAATTTGGACTTTCCACCTGTCCATGTATTTTTTAAACGCCGGCCCTATCACAGCAAGGACTCACTCTGTGGGGTCACCTCTAACTTTCCTGACATGACGTTGGGGAGCTGTGCCAGGAACTGAGTCTGAGTCGTGCTGCTTTGCCTTTTGTCCAGGCATGCCAGGTTTTTAACATTTCACATCGCCTTGACCTAGATTCATATGGAAACAGTGGTGCTGATGTCTGGATAAGACATGGACAGTTGGTGATTGTGTGTCTTAAGTGCCTATAAAATATGACCCAAGTGTCTAAAAGGAGAAAAATGCTGACAAAGCAGATCTGTTCACACTAGAGTTTGGTTTGAATAAATGCACTTAAGTATTAGAACTTTTTCCTCTGGAAAATAGGTGAAAAAAACCTTTAAAAAATGAGCATTATATTACACATAGGGAGTAGAAATTAAAACACCCATCTTGAAGGCCTGACTTTTTTTTCTTTTCTTTTAAGTATGCTAACTTGCAGCAGCAGATCAAGATTGGGTGTTTGTTTGTGTTTACAATTGGCGTCTTAAAAGAGTCATTAGAAAATGTGTTGCTTTTTCGAAAGAGGAAGCAGAGACCCAAGCTGGTATGTCCTGGCTGAAGAAATGGAGACTCCCCCATCTGTATTCTGTTAGGAGAACACTGACCCTGTGTGTTGAGGAGCATATTGGGGGTGGTATTGCTTACACATGTGTCTGGGAGCTGAGCTGGGCTTCAGCTTATGAAGGTTTCCTTCTTCCAGGGTCAGACACCGGCCAGCAGAGATTTAGCCATCTTGGCCCTGATGTACTCCACATGGTTCACATTCCAAGTCCACTTACCCTCACAGGGCTGAGCTGCCAAGTCCCTGGCTTGCTCCTTCCTGCTCTCCAAGCTGTTCAGTCCTGCATACAGAGAGTGCAGCACAGTTCCCTGTGTTCACACTCCTCCATTAGCAGGGGGGAGGTGTACTGGGAAGGGAGGTGGTTTTTTTCATGGTTAGTTACATGGAAACAACAAAAACACTTCTGGGAACTGGGAATTTACCTGGGAGTTGCCACCAGTCACTGGCATTGGATTAAGAACTCCTTTGGCCAGAAAGAAAGAAAGAGTTAGTTGCTCAGTCATGTCTGACTCTTTGCAACCCCATGGACTAGAGCCTGCCAGGCTCCTCTGTCCATGGGTTTCTCCCAGCAAGAATACTGGAGTGGGTTGCCATTCCCTTCTCCAGGGGATCTTCCTGACCCAGGGATTGAACCCAGGTCTCCTGCATTGCAGTCAGATTCTTTACCAACTGAGACACCAGGGAAGCCCTTGTAAATTTAAAGACAGGCAGGTGAAAAAGAGGTTCATATGAAACTGGTCTTTTCTTTTGGGGAGCCAAAGGGCATTTTCCACTTGGGAGAAAATGCTGAATTATTTCCTGTAGACCAGAGCATCCTTTGCTGTCACTTCTAATTGTCCTGCATCCTTCTTAGATCAAGATTATTGGACTTCTGGGCTCTGTAATTCCCATATCTAACAGCTCTTGATCATGGGAGTACTCTCAGTAGAGGAAATCTCACTCCCATCTCATTCCTGTCCAGCTGTGCAAACTCTCACCATTCTTCAAGCTGTGACCCACATCCTCATTTTTTACTGAAGTTTACCTGTCCACTCAGCCCTGGGCTCTCCTTGGCCTCTGAACTCAATGGTATTATTGTCTGAACTATTCTGCAATGAATCATGTATACCACTGGCTTGTGGCATCTTCTGTATTACATCATTATTAAATTTATAGGATTTAACTTTTCAGATCTCAGTTTCTAATACTTTTTGTGGCATGTACCAAACGTTATACAATCTTTGAATTCTCCTTGGTACATATCAGGTTTTGTCTCAGTAAGTATTTATTGATTTAAAGTACTCAGGCAAGAAGAGTGAATTATATCACTTATTTATAAGAAAAATAGGATAAATTCTCTGATGTATTTTTATAAGTGTGTATAAATCATAGGTGTGTACATTTTTTCTTTGAATATTGGTTGTAGAAAACAAATTAGAGAGAAGAGAAATTTGTTGGAAGAATATTGGACTACTGGGTTCTGGAGTATCTCTAGGAAACAAAAGGCATCTAGGCATCTGGGGTATTTTAAGAAAAAACTGAATAGTCTTCAGAAAAGTAGGCAGTCCTCATTTTTCTTCAAGGTCTCATTTCTGTTTCTGTCTGCATACCTGACTTTCACTCTCTTGGTATATAAACTGACATTCTCTGTTGCTATTAGAGAGGAACAGCTCCAAAGTTTGAGAATTTATGCTCCTTCAGTTCTAGCCAGATCCAGAAACTAGGTTTCCATCAGTTCCAATTCCAAATTTCAGGGAAAGAGAGTCTGACTCGAATTAGATCAGGTGACAATTCCAGAACCACTAGGCTATGAGTAAGGTATCAAAGTGTATATGTATATTACATACATATATATATATATATATATATATATAGTTACTATGATCCCATCCTGTAGAAGGGAGTAGTCAATTACAAGAAAAAGAGATCATCGTAATCTAGTCAGACTCCCCCAGATTTATCAAATACAAATCTTAAATTTGATTCTGTTCCTGATTTTCAAACTAAGTCAATAATATCATCATCCACTCAGGTCACTGTGGTTAGAAGCTTGGACTGTGTCTCTGCCTCTGTTCTATCTTGTCCTTGGATCCCATGAATTCCCCTTCCTGTCTCTTCCCCTTCTCTGTGCCCACTGATATTGCCTTAACCCAAGTCCTTCTAACATGTTACCTGGCTTAGTGAGACAGACTTCATGTTATTCTCCAAGCCTCTAGTGCCACCCATCACTTCCCAGTCACGCTCCACATGATTGTATTTTTAGACCACAAATCGAGTGAGGTCAGTCTCTCATGTTGGAATATAAAGTATTTTCACCATCACCTACATTCATTCATTAAATGTTATTTATCTAATATTTATTCATCACCTACAATAACCCATAAACTAATTGAGAAAATATAAATAGGGAGATTAAGGTATAAAAGTTCACAGGCTCCATGGGACCTTGAGGGAAGGCAGAGAAAATAGTTAATTTTAGACAGGAATAATCAAACTGAAGGAAATTAAGAAGTTGATGGGAAGTTGATGAAAAAGAGTATATGAAGGAAATGAGGCTACTTCAGATGAGGTCAGCAGGAAAGTCTTTCTGAGATGATATTTGGGATTTAAAACAAAGTGAGAATATAAGAAGTCACTCTTATGAAGACATGGAGGTAGAAAATTCCAAGTAAAGGAAATAGAAAGTGCATATGCTCTGAAGCAGAAAGAGATTTGTTTTTAAATTTCAGAGCAGAGAGGTGGTGGGTGTGGCTGAGCACAGTGAGCAAGGGGCAGGTTAGCACAAGGTCAAATCAGAAGGGCCAGGGGCCAGGACACAGAAGGCTCAACAGCCCTTATGCTCGTCTCTCGTTTCACTGTGTAACTGGAATATGATACTTTATTAATTTCAGGTGTACAACCAAGTGATTAAACATTTGTATACATTGGGAAATGGCCACCACAATAAGTTTGGTTACCATCAGTCACCTTACAAAGTTTATATATTATTGGCTATATTCTTCAGCTCATGGTCTTCTGTAAACTCCGAGAGTTGGCAGTGGACCGAGGAGCCAGGCGTGCTGCAGTCCAGTTCAGTTCAGTCGCGTCCGACTCTTTGCGACCCCATGAATCGCAGCACCCAAGGCCTCCCTGCCCATCACCAACTCCCGGAGTTCACTCAGACTCACGTCCATCGAGTCTGTGATGCCATCCAGCCATCTCATCCTCTGTCGTCCCCTTCTCCTCCTGCCCCCAATCTCTCCCAGCATCAGAGTCTTTTCCAATGAGTCAACTCTTCACATGAGGTGGCCAAAGTCCTGGAGTTTCAGCTTTAGCATCATTCCTTCCAAAGAAATCCCAGGGCTGATCTCCTTCAGAATGGACTGGTTGGATCTCCTTGCAGTCCAAGGGACTCTCAAGAGTCTTCTGCTTTTGAATATGCTATCTAGGTTTGTCATAACTTTTCTTCCAAGGAGTAAGCGTCTTTTAATTTCATGGCTGCAGTCACCATCTGCAGTGATTTTGGAGCCCCAAAAAATAAAGTCTAACACTGTTTCCACTGTTTCCCCATCTATTTCCCATGAAGTGATGGGACCAGATGCCATGATCTTCGTTTTCTGAATGTTGAGCTTTAAGCCAGCTTTTTCACTCTCCTCTTTCATTTTCATCAAGAGGCTTTTTAGTTCCTCTTCACTTTCTGCCATAAGGGTGGTGTCATCTGCATATCTGAGGTTATTGATATTTCTCCCAGCAATCTTGATTCCAGCTTGTGTTTCTTCCAGTCCAGCGTTTCTCATGATGTACTCTGCAATAAGTTAAATAAGCAGGGTGACAATATACAGCCTTGACACACTCCTTTTCCTATTTGGAACCCAAGTAAGATGGTAGGTGTTGCAAGAGGGCATCAGAGGGCAGACACACTGAAACCATACTCACAGAAAACTAGTCAGTCTAATCACACTAGGACCACAGCCTTGTCTAACTCAATGAAACCAAGCCATGCCTGCAGGGCAACCCAAGACGGGTGGGTCATGGTGCTGCAGTCCAGGGGGTCACAAAAAGTCAGACATGACTGAGTGACTGAACTAAACAGAATCAGCCTAGAGATTGCATGTAAACCTTTGGTATTATACAACATCATCAAAACACAGAGAGGAAATGGGGCCTGGAACCGAAGCTTAAGGTACTCTACATGTTAGGCAGAGAACCAGCTAGCATGGGGAGTTAACAGATCAGTCCCATGTTCCTGTTAACCTAAAAATTTAATGAGCTAATGGTCTTGAACAATGTACATTGCCACAGCTTTCTGGAATCTTGCAAAGAACCATCTTAGCTTTCTCTTAAAGATGCAAAAATTGGCATTTGCACAAAAATGTATGTTTGTAGAAAAAGGACAATATAAAGCTACGATTCCCAGTAGTAAGCCTCCCCACCACACCCCAGGACAGTCTAAATGAAAAAATGATTTTGTCTTTTTTCCTGTCTTGCATACAGGGTCATCATTGCCATGTTTCTAAATTCCATATATATGTGTTAGTATACTGTGTTGGTGTTTTTCTTTCTGGCTTACTTCACTCTGTATAATCGGCTCCAGTTTCATCACTTTTGGACTCAGAGGGAGAGGGAGAGGGTGGGATGATTTGGGAGAATGGCATTCTATCATGTATACTATCATGTAAGAATTGAATCGCCAGTCTATGTCTGACGCAGGATACAGCATGCTTGGGGCTGGTGCATGGGGATGACCCACAGAGATGTTATGGGGAGGGAGGTGGGAGGGGGGTTCATGTTTGGGAACACATGTAAGAATTAAAGATTTTAAAATTAAAAAAATAAAAAACTATTAAAAAAAAAAAAAGAAAAAATGATTATGTTCTTAATGTCCACTGAGCACCCTGGAGAGAAAAAGAGCATACTATAATTGCAAGCTATTATTTTTACCATTATTAATACATGAATCATTCATTAGGAATAAAAGAACAAGGAATTGGAAAGTCAGGAGGTAATAGGCTACGTTTCTAATGTTGCACAGTAGGAACTGCCCACATAAATCCCACCCCCACTAGGATGTGTAACCAGATTTACACAAGAATGCTCTTGTCTCAAAGACAAACCCTTGGCAATAGCTCTTTGAAAGCTTGGTATTTGTAGCCAGGTGAACATCTACTCTGTACCCCTTATTTTTCCCCTTGGTCTTTGTCTTCTCTTTTTTTCAACGAAGAATTACTTTTTTACTAGGGAAGTAATACATGCTTATTTAAATATTTCAAATAATATACCAAGTGTACAAAGTTAAAACTGTTGTCTACCATAGTAAATAACTTGGGTGCATTCATTCTATATTTATTTATATTTAAATGTGTATGCTTAATTTTTTGTTTTTCTTTTCTTAATTGGAGGATAATTGCTTTACAATAGTTTGTAGGATTCTGCTGCAGCTAGTGGGAAGCTGCATTGCTTGCTTTATAGGACTTTTACACAAAAGATCCTAAAAGAGAGGAACTTTCTTGAACAGGGTCTCTTAGAAAGATAGCACCGTTCTTATATAGGCAGTGTTTTCAAAGGGAGTGTTTCAGTTTTTAAAAGGCTGAAGGAATTTATAGAAGTTTGGAAAGGCTATAAGAACACCAAGAAAAAGCATCAAAATCCTATATTATCTGCCAGGATCCTTGCCACCTATCGCCCGAAGATTTTATTGTGAAGCAAAACAAACACAAAAATGTGAACATGCGCACTTGTATAAATCTTTGGAAACATACAAACAACAGAGTTTGAACTTGATTCACAGGTTCTTATAGACAAAAATATTTAGGATAAACAAAACCAAGCTGAAATACACTATTTCTATTCCTATATCTTGTAAAGGGAGATAACTTGCTTCCCCAGACTTTTTGGAATACAATGACTAAAGGAAAAATTGCTGTTTTAAAGAAAAGTCCACATTAAACATCTTCAAATGGGATTAAATTTAAAAGAGGCAAATTAACACTGAAACGGCCAGTAGGAATGAAAGAAAACTAACTTTATGTCTTTGTGAGTAACAAGTAAAATGCAAAAAGAAAAAAAAAAAAAACAATTGGTAGAAATGTGTGCACATCTATGAGGTATTTTTGTTTATATCTGTTTGTATGTCTGTGTGAAAGAGAGAGAGGTTTGGATGGGGAAGGGGAGAGAGAGACATTCAAAGAGAATGATATTCAGAGAGAAAGAAAAGGAGTGATTAAGTCCTGAATTTATGATAAAACATTGGAAAGATTGAATCTTCTTCACAAACATTACTGGGAGATTGGAAGTGGGAGACCCTGGGATTTAAGTTCCTTGATTTTGTTTTAATATCATATAGCTATAAGACAGGATTCATAAAAGTCCTGAATACATATAATTCTGTAATAGAATAATAATGTCACACAGTCCTTCCAGCTTCTCATTATGAAGGCATTTTTATTACTGTGTCCTCTGATCCATCTAAGAGTTCCTCATCTCTCTACCATAGATTGTGAATGTCAACTGAAGGATGGGATGGGGAGGGAGGTGGGAGAGGGGTTCAGGATGGGGAACACATGTACACCCATGGCTGATTCATGTCAATGTATGACAAAAACCACTACAGTATTGTAAAGTAATTAATCTCCAATTAAATACATTAATTTAAAAATAAAATTTTAAAAAAGAAAGGTCTAAAGTATCAGCAGTCATGATGGAGAGGTTGGTACCAGCAATAACCTTTCCTCTAGAATCATTTTTTAAGCCACATGTAAAACCTGTCTCACTTTTTACCAAAAATATTATTCCCAGCTTAACTAACAATATTATTCACCAGACTTTTTACCAAATGATGTTTTGCTATATCCAGGAATCAAATTCACTCTAAAAAGGAAAAATGTGTTTCCGTTGAGAATGTTTAAATAGAACACCTTGGGCTCAGGCAGTGAATCTAAAGACATACTCCAAATAGGTAATGTTCAAAGAGATTGTTATGACTGAATAAGAGTTAAATTTACCCAAATTATAACTTTGGATAAGGATGACTTTATTGTTTATTTTTTGCTGTTAGTTTTAATAAAGTCAACCCTATTATTTTATGATATGAGATCTGAACTTGCCATAGGATGGAAATGCTCTTATTCCAATGCAGATTTATGCATTTAATGAAGAGATACCTGGTTATGTGTGTGTGGGTTCAAGTGTGTGTGTGTGTGTGTGTGTTCTGAGATAAATTTATTCTTGATATATATATTGATTGACTAGACAGCAGATCCTTTAGTCCCACCCTACCATATCATTCTCTTCATTGTTGATATTGTCTCAGAAGTCTTGAGCTAGTTAAAATTTATGTTTTGAAAACTGACTTGTTAACTCTTTGAACAGAGATTATGAAAATACATGACTCTGGTTCTGGTTTGTACCAGCTGACTTTCTGCATAATGACACTCTGTTCTTTAAGATGATGTGGGTCTCATGTATTCCAATTGGAGCCACACCACTCTCACTCCCATCGTGAACATCGTACACGAAAAGCGGCAGCTAGAACTTGAAACATAATTTGGGACAACTCTTAGAGATTAGGAAAATATTTTGGACCATGAATTTATGCACAATATCTGGCACATGCCAAATTATTTAATGAATGAAAAATAAGTAAGTAAATACCAGTTGACTAGGTTCATAACTCAAAGTCTTGACCTCATTAATGGCACTACCTATTAAGTAACTGAGCAGAGGTCCCCAAATAACCCTTTTCCTGTGCAAGAAAATCTAACTTTAAAAGATTGCACCCAAAGTCTTAACTAAGAACAAGTGCTGAAATCAGACACTTTAAGAATAGCTACCTGCTCTGTAGTAAGTTACCGATTTGCCCCTTATTCTAACTTCCAATTTCAAATTTTGGTGGGGATAAAACTGGAAAAAACTCCTTATTGGAGCCCTTTTGTCAGTGGATGGTGCATATTCCCTTTTCTAGGGGCTTTTGTGGTCTATCCGTTTCCTTCTGCTAAAAATCTTCCAGATTTCCTAACTGATCATTCGTCTCGGACCCCCTAGTGGGCTTCCTCGAACTGATATAGATTTATTTTTATATTTCTCTGTCATTTCGGTGGGATTTGAGGAGGGAGTCGTTTGTTCAGTCAGCCATCTTGATTCAGAGTTGATAACCTTTTATCAGGGCAGCCACAGAGGGACAGAGCTCATGCCCCAGATCCTTTAAAAAGTAATTTTGAGAGGCATTTAGCACGTTCAGAAGACTAGCAACCTGACCTACATTCTTTCAGTATATTGATTTGCAAAATCCAAGTCTTTCGTTACTTTCATATTTTCTGTGCTTCAGTTCTTTAAGAAAGAAAAATAGCCTCTATTCTCTTTCTGCTATTAATTGTATCAATGCTTAGCTTAACTCTCCAAGCACCATAAACATGGAGAGAGTATGCAACAATATTTTTTGCTAAACATGTATAACAAGAGAATATATATCAGTCTTGGGGTTTCCACCCATTAGATTTTTTTTTAATAAAAAGGAATATTTTTGAGAGGGATGTATTCTTCTCAGCAGGTATATATTATTTATATAGTTGTGCTTCAATAAAAATTACATATTCTTGGAAGAAGAAGGTAAGACTGTACTAAAGTGTATTTTTACTTATTTGTTCTTAGTGTGCAGAATAAAAATGTATACTTTCCTCTAATCAGTCATTCTTGTACATTGTTGTATTATTAAGAAGAGATATAGCATGTCCTAGTGTCATAACCTGTTTAACAAAGACAACTGATCAACAAGATGGACACAATGTCTACTATGATGAAACATGAGAAAAGATATTACTCATTTAATTCTTAATTAATTTTTATCAGAGTATATTTGATTTACAGTGTTATTAGTTTCTGCTGTACAGCAAAGTGAATCAGTTATACATAAACAGATATCTCATATATCTACTCCTTTTTGGATTCTTTTCCCATATTAGAATATTCCCATTAGCAGTGTGTATATCTCAATCCCAATCTCCTAGTTTATCCCTCTCTTGCTCTTTCCCCTGTTTATTTTCTATATCTGTGACTCTATTTCTGTTGTATAGATAAGTGCATTTGTACCATATTTTAGATAACAAATAAAGTGATATCACATATTTGTTTTTAATTTATTATCTCTGATTTAATTCAATCACTAGGTCCATCCATGTTTCTACAAATGGCATTACTTTGTTCTTTTTAAAAGGCTGAGTAATACTCCATTGAATATGTACCATGTCTATTTTATCCATTCCTCTGTTGATAGACATTTAAGTTGCTTCCAGGTTCTGGCTATTGTAAATAGTGCTGCAATGAATATTGGAGGAGTGCTTGTATCTTTTCAAAATATGATTTTTTCCAGATGGATGTCCAGGAGTGGGAGAGCTGGATCGTATGATAACTCCATTTTTAGATTTTTAAGGAACCGCTATCCTGTTCTTCATAGTGGTTGTACCAATTTACATTCCCACGAAAAGTGTAGAGGGTTCCCTTTTCTTCACAACTTCTCCAGCATTTATTGTTTGTAGATTTTTTTGACGTAAGCCATTCTGACCAGTGTGAGGTGATACTTCACTGTAGTTTTGATTACTCATTTTAGTTTCAGTAATTTGTGGAAATGATGGTGATAGCGGTGGTGCTGGTATATATCTGTGTGTGGACATGTGTGTGTTTAGCTGTCACACAAGACTTCCTCTGAAATCAGGCCTTGTTTAAGTATTTGCTCACTAAACCCAATGTGAAGATATGTGACTATCCCTTAATGCTAATGTCTCCTCTGATTCACTCCAGCTCTTAAGAGTCTACTTGGTAGCATCATCCAACCTTTGTAATAATGGCTTAAAATACATAGTGTGCTTTTATTTCCTTGGTTTTGAGAAAGATATTACCAGCCCTTTGTTAATGAAAGGGATATGGAAAGTGAAATGTGATTAAGAGACTATCCAAGGTCAATCAACTATCGATTTAAGAACAGAGGTGGGAAAGGAAGGTGTTACCACACTGGGATTCGCAGAAAACTCTGAAACTCACTCCATGCAGGCTTTCAAGGCTATGCAGGCCAAAGTGTTTTGGATCTTGGTCTATATCTGAGCTCTGAAACTTACCAGCTATGTGACTTTGAGCAAATCACTAGTCCATTTTGACCTTCTGTCTTCTATCCCAAGTACTCCCAGTGCTTGTCATGAAAGGAAATGAGATGCAAGGATAAAGTTATCTGTTAAAAGTACAGCTCTGTAAAAATATTAGACATGATAGGACTATTGTGTTTTGTGACTTCAGAAGGCACCATTCACATAGAATGAAATGCTCCAGGGTCTAATCATACCATGTTACATTTCAGTTGTATTCCAGTGGAGTTGTGGAATTCCGGTGGTTCTGCACACTGTTTGTTGTTGTTTAAATTTTCAAAAGGAGAAAAAGAAAATGAGATATTCACAGAATAGTTTGCTTGAAGTACCCACCTGGACAGTGGGTGATGTTGTGGTTATTGCTGTGTCATCTACTGTTTCATGACTTAAAGCAACAACTCACTATTATCTCATGGCTCTGGGGTTCTCACCTGGGGGCCTTCCATACGGCTTCAGTCAGACAGCATCTGAGGCTGGAGTAATCCAAAGGCGTCTCCACTCACACCAGGGCTTTGGAGGTGGCTGGAAGAGTTTAAGGCTGATTTGTCATTGATCTCTCCCAGGAACCTCCTCACATGGAGACCTGGGATCTTCTTACAGATGGTAGTCTAAAGGTAGTCAAACTTCTCTTTTTGGGGTGGCTGACTTCCCCAGAGTAAGTGTTCCAAAAAGCTGAAGGGGAGACTGAGAAGCTTCTTGTGACCTAGATTGGAGTCCTAGAGCCACATATCTGCTGCATTCTGTTGGTCAAGCAAACTATAAATGCCAGCCCAGATTCAAGGAAAGGGGAAGAGTAAACTCCCCTTCTCAGTGAATGAGTGGCCTGTATGTTTAGTGAGCGAAGGAACTGAGGGCAGTCATCATAGAGACAGGCTACCAGAGTGAGCCCTGTCACCTGACCTCTAGCCTGTTGGTTGACCAATGTCTCAAAATGTGTGTTACCACACTGCCAGTGTCACTCACCCCAACAACCACACTCATCACGACACCTTGCTCATCTGTGTTACACACACACACACACACACACAGGTTAATCTGTTACTAAGTATCTACCTCATTCATACACCTATCCACCCAATAGAACTTTTGTTTTCAGACTGAGTTTATTGGTACTGAGGATAACTGTTCAGATTTTAGCACTGAGTGCATGAGTGAAAGTCGTTCAGTTATATCTGACTCTTTGCCATCCTATGGACTATACAATCCATGGAATTCTGTAGGCCAGAATACTGCAGTGGGTAGCCTTTCCCTTCTTCAGAGGATCTTCCTGACCCAGGAACCGAACCAAGGTCCCCTGCATTGCAAGTGGATTCTTTCCAGTATTCTTGAGGTCCCCTTGTAGCTCAGCTGGTAAAGAATCTGCCTGCAATGCAGGAGACCTGGGTTTAATCCCTGGGTTGGGAAGATCCCCTGGAGAAGGGAAAAGCTATCCATTCCAGTATTCTGACCCAGAGAATTCCATAGACTGGATAGTCCATGGGGTCGCAAAGAGTCTGACACAACTGAGTGACTTTCATTTAGTGCATATACAGACAAAAAAAAATTTGTTCCTTGATTATACTTGTCCTAGTTAGGCTAGCAGCCAGGACAAAATATGCATGTTTGATCACAAGAGAAACCAATAAAACAGTTCAGGCAGCTGGGTCAATATGATCACATCTAGGAAGTTAAGAGGTGGATGAAGGTGTGTGTGTGTGTATGCATGCATGTGTATGTATATACAATGTTTATATGTATATCATACTTATGATATTATATGTATGTATATTCTTTATCTTTTATGTGTGCATGTATGTGTATATATATATGGTATTTATACATGTGTATATATATATATGTATACACATACACAATATATATATCTTTCAGACTGTACAAGAGTAATATGCAAAAGAGAAGTAGAATCATCTTTAGACAGAAAAATAAGTTCTAAACTTCTGAGATTATAATTCTCCCCAGATCACTATTAATTTTCAGTTGACTTTAGATTGGTAGAAAATTGCTTTGTGGTCTTTACCTCATAAGCTATGCTAAAACTATTTTAAATTATTGCCTATTTGCTCTAATGTATTCTTTGTACATCTCATTTTTATAATGAAGCAAGTGGGATGTACTTTTATTTTAAATACTAATGGTAATAACTCGAATGAATTCCGGCTGCTTCTGTATTATATGTTGGTGAAAGTGCAGTGACAGCTATGAAGCTGCCAGGCATATCCTGCCAAGAAAATGTACATAAGGAAAGTATATGGAATGACTGTTAGAAAAGCTATAAGAACTTCACATATTGCCTTAATATAGTATTAAAGTGATTTTAATTGTGCATACACACCCACAGACCTCCAAGGGTTAACTGCACACAATGTAATGAATTCAATAATGATGAGTTAAAAAAGGTCTAATTAGCAAGTAACCACTTTATTATGAAAGAAAATGGTAATGAATTTAATAGCTCAAAATCATTAACAATATTTAGTTTGCTGGTACTTGTTCTCTATTATCCTCATTAATATGAACATTTAATATGTTTTAAAATGGATTTGTAATACTTTCTGTGCCACGAGGTTACACTGACAGAAAGAGTGTAATTATTCTGCTAATTGTTATCACTGTATGTTTGTGCTCTGAACAGAAGTATATTTAGGTGCTAATACCAAAAAAAAAATTGTAATTAAGAAAGTAAAGATTTAAAACCTAATTAAACAAAAACTAAAAAAATAAAATCTTGGTCCATCATAAAAAAAAGAATTTCTGAAGCAATTGCTTTGGAAACTTTTCACCATATGCATTTTTCTATTGCTGTGGATTTCTTGAAGAAGGAAAAACATATCAAAAAGAAATCTGGGATGAAAAGAAGGAAATAGAAGTTCAAGATACACATTCTGCAAAGTGAAGTTAGATCTCTTCAACGTGCCCAACTGCAATGAAATGCAAACTTTCTCTGTCGGGGCACCCTTTGATGGCTCACAGTAGTGTCTTCCACAGAGGAGGGTTGGCAGCTTTCTCCCTCACCTGAACTTGTCCTGGAAACCCCTTCTGCCTCTGTTGTCCCCTGAGAATTCTCATGGTATATTCTGGTTCATTTCCCACTGAATCTTGTTTGTTCTGAGATTCACTACAGTTTTTCTTCTTCGCACATCTTTTAATCAACAGAGCCACTGAAAGCAAAAAGTTTCAGCCACAAATCTCTAAGTGGAAAATGTAACAACTTTAAAAAAGACAAATGTCCTCTAAATGTTGCCTAACCTTGTCAAAGGCAAAAGAGAAAGATGGAAAGACGGAAGCAAACAAATGAGCAGGTTCCTCCCAACAAAGAATCTGAAATCTTTTGTTAAGAGACCAGCCCAACCTGCCAATCGCGGGGAGTGGTCATATGCTCTTCTTATTTTTGTTGTTGTTGATGCTTAGCAGCTCAGTTGTGTTGAACTCTTTTGTGACCCCATGGACTGCAGCCTTGCAGGTTCCTTTGTCAATGGGATTTCCCAGGCAAGAATACTGGAGTGGATTGTCACGCCCTCCTCCAGGGGATCTTCCCAACCCAGGGATCAAACTCACATCTCCCGCTCCTGGCAGGTGGATTCTTTACCTCTGAGCCACGATAACATCCAGACTATAATTTTTTTTCTAAGGACCACTTTACTAGATACTACAAGTTTCTTATGTAGTAAAAGTATTGTAATTAATTGTAAGCATTTTATAATTTCTAATATAATGATTTTTATTCCTGTCATTATTAAGGAAAGGGTCTCTACACTCTTACCTATCCAAACACATGCTGGTCTTTATTATTATTGTAGAGTCTAAGTTTTGGCACTATTGGAAAAATTCTGTATATTTATTTAAAAATATCTTGTGGTTTTTTATGTGTTAAACACTTCTAACATTTTTTTCTCCTCAGTCTATTAGCTGATAATTGTATTCTATTAAAATCTCAAATTCTGTGGATATATGAATTTCTCCTTGCAATAACTCTTTCAGATTTAATTAATTAATGTGGGGTTTGGCCTCAGTTTTTGTTTTGTTAGGAATTTATCTTGTGAAATTGTCTGAATTTCTGTATCAGATTTTAATACATATGATATACCTAATAATTATTTTGACTGAATATATTTAGCATCAGTTCAGTTCAGTCGCTCAGTTGTGTCCGACTCTTTGTGACCCCATGAATCGCAGCACCCAAGGCCTCCCTGTCCATCACCAACTCCTGGAGTTCATGCAAACTCACGTCCATTAAGTCAGTGATGCCATCCAGCCATCTCATCCTCTGTCATCCCCTTCTCCTCCTGCCCCCAATCCCGCCCAGCATCAGAGTCTTTTCCAATGAGTCAACTCTTCACATGAGGTGGCCAAAGTACTAGAGTTTCAGCTTTACCATCATTCCTTCCAAAGAAATCCCAGGGCTGATCTCCTTCAGAATGGACTGGTTGGATCTCCTAGCAGTCCAAGGGACTCTCAAGAGTCTTCTCCAACACCACAGTTCAAAAGCATCAATTCTTCGGCACTCAGCTTTCTTCACAGTCCAACTCTCACATCTGTACACGACCACTGGAAAAACCATAGCCTTGACTAGATGGACCTTTGTGGACAAAGTAATGTCTCTGCTTTTCAGTATGCTATCTAGGTTGGTCATAACTTTTCTTCCAAGGAGTAAGCGTCTTTTAATTTCATGGCTGTAGTCATATCTTCTTGTATATTTTCATTATGTGTCTTTCTGCACTATTTCGCTTTAGAAGTCACACTTGGAACTCATGTACACCTGTGGCAGATTAATATCAATGTATGGCAAAACCAATACAGTATTGTAAAGTAAAAAAATAAAGAAAAAAAGAGCATATATCTTGACTTGCTAAAAATTCAGTTTGATAGCTTCTGTCTTTCAATAGATTAAATCATTCTATGTCAAGTTATTATGAATGTAGTTTGACTTATTTTTGCAATCTTAATTCTTTCCCTTTAACACTTTTGTTTTTCTAGTCTTCCATTGGATCAGTTTATGTTCATTATCCACCTTATTTATTATTTGCCATTTATATATTCTTAGTCTTCTATCAGCTACTCTTAATATATATATATATATAAAACATATTGATATTACATACATATTATTATATAGCATTATATGTATAAGTTTGTCCCATATATAATATAAATTATTTGTAAAAGACATATATACATATGCAACTTACAGAAGACATATATAAGGTATATATCAATAATGTGTGTATATCTCAGCCACCTTATCCTACATTCTTCTCCCATATATACTAAAATACTCATAATATACTGTTTCTATTTTTGCTTAGTCAATAGTTTTTTAAAGACTTTGAATGTGAATGTGAAAGTCACTCAGTCGTGTCTGACTCTTGTGACCCCATGAACTAAACAGCCCATGGAATTCTCTAGCCCAGAATACTGGAATGGGTAGCTGTTTCCTACTCCAGGGGATCTTCCCAACCCAGGGACTGAACCCAGGTCTCCTGCATTTCAGGCTAATTCTTTATCAGCTGAACCACCAGGTAATTTAATATGTGTAAAGTTTTATATATCCAATATATTTTATATATATAATGTATACATGTATATACATATTTTAAAAGGTCTTTCATACTAAATTTTGACCCCTTGGATACTCTTTGTTCCTCCCTGCAGTCTCAGTTTTTATTCCTGGTTATCTCTTCAACCTGAAGTCCTTATTATACTTCTTATAAATGCAAATCATTTGGCAATAATTCTTTCAGTTTTTAATCTGTCTAAAATGTCTTTAACTCTCAGTTTCAAAGTATATCTTTACTGGGTTGAGAGAAATTTTCCTTTAGCACTTTAAAGATATTGTCCTATTTCTTCTGTCATTTGATGTTTCCTGGAATTGTTTCCCTACATATAGTGTGTCTTTTTTAATGACTACTTTTAAGATTTTATCATCACTGATTTTTAGTGTTTGACTCTGATGTGCTGTTTTGTTTATCTTTGCACATTTCCTGCTTGGTGTTTGCTGAAATGTTTGGCCCTGTAGTATGATGTCTTTCATTTTGTCAAGATGCTGGGCTCCTTCCACCTTAAGTATTTCTCCCATCTTATTACTTTCTCTGTTTCTGGGACTCTAGTTACATCTATTTTTGGCCTTGTAATATTGTCCTGCTTATCTCAGATTTTCTGTTCCATTGATTTCACCCTTTTCTATTTTCTACTAACATGTCTTCAGATTTACTTATCTTTAGTTTTGTATATTTTCTTTTGTGACATCTTCTCTGGCTGGACTGCAGCTAACTCTGTCAAATAATGGAATGCATGTTCAGAAAAGGAAGAAATGGTATGGCAGTTATCTTGGAACTTACCATAGTGAGCTCTGACTTCTAACCTCTAGTCTTCTGGCTGAACCATGTCTCCAGGTATGTATGTTACCACATTGCTATTATCCTACCTGTCACTACTCCAGACACCACACTTATCATGACTCCTTACCCATCCGTGTTATCACGGTTTTCTGTTTGGCTTCTTATCTTCTTGACCTTGGCAACTTAAAGAACAGATAAGTGCCTTGAGGAGGAATCTGAATCAAGCATTAGGCACATACTTCTCTGCATCAGCTTTATTTACTTATTTATTTTAATAGGAGCTTGATCCCTGAAATCCTGACTGCCTTGACAACACTGACTTCCAACTTTTGTCTTCATAGCCCTGTAAGATTGCAAAAATCTCCATTGATTGTCTGCCATTTAATGGCACTATTGACAGATTTTGCAGTCTCTTGCCTAGAATCAAATATCTGTAATGTTTCAAAGGGAAAAACTGTATACAGAATGCTTGGGTTCCCCTCTCAAAGATCCCCTTCTTTTGAGATATTTTTTTCTCAAGTCTTAGTCCCATTATCAGCTCAATGATGCATTCATATACTTTTTTTTTTTTCATATTCTCTAGTTATATTGAATGGGAGTTATTTAAAATCAAATAGCCCATGATAGGCAGAAACTGAATTTCTCTGTCCCACTCTTGACCTTTTTCTCCAGACACACTACAAAACTTTCATCTTGGAACTTCTGCTCCATCATCTAAGTATTTTCCCTTGCTATGCTCTTGTTCTGTATCCCCCTCTTTCCCAAACTCCATGCCTTCCTATTATTGTTCTTAAATCCCTTGATTTGAGGAAGTACCTTCTACAACAGTTCCCTGAGAAGGATTCTTCTAAAATCATATAAATATATATCAGTTTAGTTGCTCAGTCATGTCCAACTCTTTGTGACGTCAATGGACTGCAGCACTCCAGGCCTCCCTGTCCATCACCAACTCCTGGAGCTCTCTCAAACTCATATCCATTGAGTCAGTGATGCCATCCAACCATCTCATCCTCTGTCGTCCCCTTCACCTCCTGCCCTCACTCTTTCTCAGAATCAGGGTCCTCTCCAATGAGTCAGTTCTTCGCCTCAAGTGACCAAAGTATTAGAGCTTCAGCCTCAGCATCAGTCCTTCCAATGAATGTTCAGGGTTGATTTCCTTTAGGATTGACTGGTTTGATCTTCTTACAGTCGAAGGGACTCTCAAGAATCTTCTCCAACACCACAGTTCAAACGCATCATATCTTTGACACTCAGCTTTCTTTATGGTCCAACTCTTATATCCATTCATGACTACTGGAAACACCACTAGCTTTGACTAGATGGACCTTTCTTGACAAAGGGATGTCTCTGCTTTTTAATATTGTGTCTAGATTAGTCGTAGTTTTTCTTCCAAGGAGCAAGTGTCTTTTAATTTCATGGCTGCAGTCACCATCTGCAGTGATTTTGGAGCCCCTCCAAAATAAAATCTGTTACTGTTTTCATTACATGGGTTTGTGTGTATATATACACACCCACACACACATATAATATTATACATGGTGTGTTATTGTATATGTATATTATGTATGCTTATATGTACATTCTATTAGGTATAACATGTGTAACACATGATATAATTTGATAAATACAATATAGTATTTTAATAATATCTGGAGAGTGACTTTTCAGGTATCTGGAAATACCTTCATTTTACAGTTCTTTTTGAATATAGATTTATTGGTGGGAAATATGTTTTCCTCTAGTTTCTTCATTGTTTCTAGTTTTCAGACTTGCTTTTTAGATGTCAGGTGATATTCTGATTCCTGGTCTTCTTATGTTTAATTTTTCTTTCTAAAAGATTTTAGGATCTTCTTTTATCTTTATTGGTCTATAATGTCATGATGATAAGTCATTGTGTGATAAGATTTCAATTGATAGTTTTTTGGATGTTCTTTGGGGACCTTAAATCTGGAGACTTCTGATCAGTCACCAGCTCTGAAATATTTTCTTGTTAATGTTTTCATAATTTCCACTCCAACATTTCTCTTTTCTAAAACCTCTTTCATTTGGATATTGGCCTACTTAGATTTGCTTATGCATTTTCTCATGTATTAGTCTCTTCTTCTTTAGTTTCTTCTAACAAGTTTGTTTTCCTTCTAGGTCTTTTATTAATTTTTTAAAAAAATTCAGCTAACATATATTTAGTTTCTAACAGTTTATGTCTTCTTCTTAGCACGCTTGTTCTCATACAAGTTTATTAAATCTTGGATTCCATATCTTCTATCTTAGAGGAGGTTAACTAGAGTTTTATTTTCTCCAAGTTTCACTTTAATATCTGTATTGTCTTTATGTTCTCTAAGATTTTCTATATTTGCTTTAGTCTCTTTTATTCATGGTTAAAGCTTTCCTTAGACATCTATGACTAATCTTAATTTACCCATTCATTTCAAGAAAAGAGTTCTAAAACATTGATAGACAACCTATGGATTTTACTCTAGTTGAAGAAGTGATAAACCAGTGATTTCACTCAGGGACCACAAAATGTCATTATCTATAGATGTTTCCTCATAAGATAGTCACTCTTCTCAGAGAAGAATCTTAAACAGGTGAAGGGGGCTAGAGGTTTCTCACTGTATATAATGCATATGTAATACATTTATATATAAAATATTTTTCATGTACTTTATATAGTATTATGTTTGAAAGTGTTCTTATTTGTCATATTTCCTGAAATTTTTGCTGTTCATTCTTACCTGGTATTTCTTGGATTGTTAAGACAGTTGAACATCATTTCATGGTGTTACATGGCTTATATCTAATTTCTGAATAAATTTATTTTTCCTGTGCATAATTCTCTCTTGTAATTTTGATCTTGTCTTTAGTGCTTAAAAACATTATATCAAAGTTAAACTTATTAACCTTGTGTATATGTTGATACTTAGTTTCAATTGAATTTCCATTCTCAACTTTGATTATAGTATATTTTAAAGTAAATAGATGTTTTCATTTTGTCTTTATAAACTTTGAAATGATTCTTTATAGTCTATGACCTTGTAATCATGTTTAAATAGTTTTATCAATATCAGATGTATGAAAATGCCTTCCTATATTTTCTCCTAACAATTTTATTCTTTTATTTACTGTTGTTCTTTCCTGAGGGTTGCACATCCAATTTTATTTTTCCCCTTAAAGTTAGAAAGTGTGTCAAATTAAATAATCCCTCTACCCCCCTTATGATTTGAGAAGCTGGCTTTATTTTGTCATAAATTGATATGGACTTTATTTCACTGTTTTCCTTCTCTGTTCATGATCCAGATCATACTGTTTTAATTATTGTAGTTTAATAATACATTTTATATTCATTCTCATTTTAACATAGTTTTTCTTATTATCTATGTTTATGCCAGGTTAACTTTTGAAAAGTTTGCTAACTCATTTGATTTGAAATATTCTGTATTTAAAAGCACAATAGAGAACTGATATTTTAATAGGATACATGATATAACATAGTTCCTTTTTGTTTTTAATGCTCTTATTAACATTTTGGTATATGTATACATATATGTTTTCATTTTAATTTAATGTTTATTTTATATTGGAGTATAGCTGATTAATGTTGTGTTAATAGTTTCAGATGTACAGCAAAGTGATTCAGTTATACATATAGATGTAGATATGTATCTATACATAAGCATATCTATCTGTACATGTTACATACACATACTTATCTGTATGTGCATATATAGATACACCTATTCTTTCTCCAATTCTTTTCTCATCAAGGTTATTATAGAATATTGAATAGAGTTCCCTGTGCTATACTGTGGGTCTTATTTGATTGACTCTCTTCTATATTGTAGCATGTATGTGTAATAGCATGTAATCCTAGACTTCCCCTAGGTGGCTCAAAGGTAAAGAATCCACCTGCCAATGCAGGAGACACAGGAGATGTGGGTTCGATCCCTGCCTGATTAGGGAAGATCCTCTGGAGGAGAAAATGGCAACCCACTCCATTATTCTTGCCTGGGAAATCCCATGGGCAGAGGAGCCTGGAAAGCTACAGTCCACGGGATCACAAAGAGCTGGCGTTAGCACACACGCGTGCTAACTCCTAAACTCCTAATTTATCCCTCTCTCCCACCTTTGCCCTTTGGTAACCATAGATTTGTTTTCAAAGTCTGTGAATGTGTTTCTGTTTTGTAAATAACTTTATTTGTATCATTCTTTTATATTCCCCATGTAAGTGATCTCACATGATATGTGTCTTTCTCTAACTTCACATAGTATAATAATCTCTAGGTCTATCCATGTTGCTGCAAATGGCATTATTTCATTCTTTTTTATGGCTGAGTAATTCTCTATTGTATATACATACTGCATCTTCTATATCCATTCCCATGTCAATGGAAATTTAGGTTGTTTTTATATCTTTACTGTTATAAATCGTGATACGATGAACATTGGGGTTCATGTGATCTTTTCAAATTGGAGCTTTCATCTTTTCTGAATTTATGCCCAAGAATGGGATTGCTGGATCATATGGTAGCTCTGTTTTTAATTTTTTAATTTTTTAAAATTTATTATTATTTCTTTACTTTACAATATTGTATTGGTTTTGCCACACATCAACATGAATCTGCCACGGGTGTACACGTGTTGCCAATCCCAAACCCCCCTCTCACCACCCCCACAGCATCCCTCCAGGTCATAGGAACCTTTATACTGTTCTCTGGAGCTTTCTGGGTGGCTCAGGGGTAAAAAATCTGCCTGCCAATGCAGGAGACACAGAAGATGCAGGTTCAATACCTGAGTTGGGGCAATCCCCTGGAGAAGGAAATGGCAACTGAGTTTAGTATTCTCGCCTGAAAAATCCTAGGGATGGAGGAGCTTGTTAGGCTACAGTCCATAGGGTCACAAAGAGTTGGACATGACTGACTGAGCGACAGGAGCATACTGTTCTCCATAGTGGCTGTACCATTCTCACCAACAGTGTAGGAGGGCTCCTTTTCCCCTATATCTTCTTCAGCATTTATTGTTTGTATGCTCTTTGCTGATGGCCACTCTGACCAGTGTGTGATGATACCTCAGTAGTTTTGATTTACATTTCTCTAACAATTAGCAATATTGAGCATCTTTTCCTATGTTTTCTGGCCATCTGTATGTCTTCTACTGAGAAATGTCTATTAAGATTTGCTGCTGCTGCTGCTAAATCGCTTCAATCATGTCCAATCTTTGCAACCCTATGAACTGTACCCTCCAGGTTCCTCTGTCCATGGAATTTTCCAGGCAAGAATACTGGAGTGGGTTGCCATGGTCTCCTCCAGGGGATTTTCCTGACCCCAGGGATCAAACCCATGTCTCTTATGTCTCCTACATTGGCAGGTGGGTTCTTTACCACCAGTGCCACCTGGTAAGCCCCTATTAATATTTAGATCTGCTCATTTAAATTTTTTTATATTGAGCTATATGGGCTGTTTGTATATTTTGGAGATTAATCTTTTGTTGGTCAGTTTGTTTGCAAATTTACATTTTCTCCCATTCTGCAGGTTGTCTTTTCATCTTCTTCATGGTTTTCTTTGCTGCATAAAAGCTTTTAAGTTTAATTAGGTCCCCCTTTATTTATTTTTGCTTCTGTTTTCATTATTTTAGGAGATGAATCCAAAAATATGTTGCTGAGATTTATATTAAAGAGTGTTCTGCCTATATTTTCCTTTCAGAGATTTATAGTATCCAGACATATTTAGTCCTTTAACTCATTTTGAGTTTATTTTTGTATATGGTATTAGAGACTATGCTAATTTCATTCTTTTACATGCAGCTGTCCAGTTTTCCCAGCACAACTTATCGAAGAGGCTATGTTTTCTCCCTTGTATGTTCCTGCCTCATTTAGCATAGATTAGTTGACCAGAGGTGGCTGGGTTTATTTCTGGGCTTTCTATCCTGTTTCATTGCTCTACACTTCTGTTTTTGTGCCAGTACCATACTGTCTGGGCTTCCCTTGTGGCTCAGTTGGTAAAGAATCTGCCTGCAGTGCAGGAGACCTGGGTTTGATCCCTGGGTTGGGAAAATCCCCTGGAGAAGGGAAAGGCTACCCACTCCAACATTCTGGCCTAGAGAATTCGCAAAGAGTTGGACACGACAAAGCAACTTTCACTCACTTACTCACCATACTGTCTTGATTATTGGAGCTTTGTAGTACAGTCTGAAGTCAGGCAGCCTTATTTTCTGTTTGACTTTCTCAGAATTACTTTGACTATGTCTTTTGTTTTCCCATACAAACGTTTAAGAATTTTGTTGCATTTCTGTGAAAAATGTCATTGGTAATTTGATAGGTATAACATTGAATCTATAGGTTGCTTTGGGTAGTACCATCATTTTGACATGTTGATTTTTCCAATCCAAGGATATGATATATTTTTCCATCTCTTTGTGTCATCTTTGATTTATTTCATCAGTGTCTTATAGTTTTCAGAATATAGGCTTTTGTCTCCTTATGTAGGTTTATTTCTAGGTATTTTATTAATTTGGTGCAATGGTAAATGTGACTGTTTCTTTAATTTCTCTTTAAATGTAAGAGATTTCTGTGTACTGATTTTTTTATCCTTCAATTTTACCACATTCATTGATGAGCTCTAGTAGTTTTCTGGTGGCATCTTTATGATTGTATACTATCAAGTTTTCTGTAAATAATGACGCTTGTATTGCTTCTTTTCAAATTTGGAAGCCTTTCTTTCCCTTCTCTGTTGTCACTTCTTGTTTCTGTTCGGTCACCCAGTCATGTCTGACTCTTCACAACCCCATGGACCACAGCATGGCAGGCCTTCCTGTCCCTCAGAATCTCCCAGAGTTTGCCCAAGTTCATGTCCAATGCATCGGTGATGCCATCCAGCCATCTCATTCTCTGATGCCCTCCTCTCTTCTCTCAATCTTTCCCAGCATCAGGGTTTTTTCCAATGAGTCATCTGTTTGCATCAGGTGACCAAAAAAGTTTCAGCATCAATCCTTCCAATGAGTATTCAGGGTTGATATCATTTAGGATTAACTGGTTTTTCCTTTAAGATTGACTGCTGTCACTAGGACTTCCAAAACTATGTTGAATAGAAGTAGCAAAAATGGACATTTATTTTTCATCCCTTATCTTACAGGATGCTTTCAGCTTTTCACAATTGGGTATGATGTTAGCTATGGATTTGTCATATATGCCCTTTATTATGTTGAGGTAGTTTCCCTCTATGACCATTTTCTGGAGAATTTTTATCATAAATGGTGTTTAATTTTGTCAGAAGGTTTCTCTGTATCTGTTGGGATGATCATATGACTTTTACTCTTCAATTTGTTAATGTAGTTTATCACATATGATTGATTTGTGGATATTAAAAAATCCTTGCACCCCTGGGGTAAGTCCCACTTGATCAAGGTATATGATCCTTTTAATGTATTGATGGATTTTTTTTTGCTAGTATTTTGTTGAAGACTTTTCCTCTGTGTTCATCAATGATGTTGGTTTCTAATTTTCTTTTTTGTGGTATCTTTGTCTGGTTTTGGTATCAGGGTAATGGTGGCCTTATAGAATGAGCTTGGGAATGTTCTTTCCTCTGTAATTTTCAGAATAGTTTCAGAAGAATAGGTGTAAACTCTTCTCTAAATGTTTGATAGAATTTACCTGTGAAGCCATCTGGTCCTAGATGTCTGTTGGGAGTTTTAAAATCACAGTTTTAATTTCAGTACTTGTGATTGGTCTGTTGATATTTTCTGTTTCTTCCTGGATCTGTTTTAGAAGATTGTACCTTTCTAAGAATTTTCATTTCTTCTAGGTTGTCTAATTTACTGGCTTATAGTTGATTGTAGTAGTTGCTCATAATCCTTTGTGTTTCTGTGATATCACTTATAACTTCTTTTACATTTCTAATTTTATTGATTTGAGCCCTCAAATTTTTTTCTTGATGAGTCTCACTAAAGGTTTATCAATTTTGTGTATCTTTGCAAAGAATCAGCTTTTAATTTCATTGATCTTTCCTATTCTTTTCCTCATTCCAGAGGTCCCATAGACTACCCTCATGTCGTTTTTCTTTATCTGTTCTACAGCGGTGATTTCCACCAATCTGTCTTCCAGCTCACTCTTCTGTTCTTTTGCCTCATTTATTCTGTTGTTGATTCCTTCTAGTGCATTTTTCGTTTCTGTTACTGTCTCGTTCATCTATGTTTGATTGTTTTTTTAGGTCTTCTATCTCTTTATTAAGCATTTCTTGTCTTTCTTCACTCTGCACCGCCATTCTTTTCCTGAGATCTTGGATCATCTTTACTATTGTAACTCTGGATTCTTTCTCAGGCAGATTGCCTAACTCCACCTCACTTAATTGTTCTTCTGGGGTTTTATCTTGTTCCTTCATCTAGAACATATTTTGGTGTTGTCTCAGTTTGTCTGACTTTCTGTATTTGTGGGTTCCATTCCACAGACTGCAGGATTATAGTTATTGCTTCTAGTGTCTGGCCCCTAGTGGCTGAGGTTGGTCTGGTGAGGCTTCCTGATGGAAGGGACTGGTGCCTGCCCACTAGGTGGACCTGGTCTTGTCCCTCTGGTGGGCAGGGCCATGTCAAGTGTCTAGAGGTAGCTGTGGGCTCAGGAAGACTTTAGGCAGCCTATTTGTTGATAGGCGGAACTGTGTTCCCAACCTGTTGGTTGTTTGGCCTGAGACTTTCCAGCATTGGAGCCTGCAGGCTATTGGATGGGTGCCAAAATGGAAGCCTGCAGGAGAGCTCACACCAAGGAATATTCCCTAGGGACACCAGTGTCTGTGCCCCTGCAGTGGACCACAGCCAACCCTGAGGAGACCCTCTAAGACCCCCAGTTCTGGCTCAGGCTCCACTGGAGTCATTGTTTTTCCCTGGATCCTAAAGCACATGAAACCGTGCGTGCTCGCTCCAAGAGTGGATCTCTGTTTTCTCCAGCCCTATAGAGCTCCTCCTGCACTCAAACTGTGGTAGCCTTCAAAGTCAAATGTTCTGGGGGCTCGTCCTTCTGATCCCCAATTCCTAGGCTAGGAAACCTGACATGATGCTCCAAACTTCTGCAATATAATTATTTCCCAGTTTACAGGTAGCCCACCCAACAGGTATAGGATTTGATTATATCAGGAAAACATCTCTCTACCATCTTGTTGTGACTTCGTCTTTGGATGTAGGATAACATTTTTGGTAGGTTCCAGTCTTTTGTTGTTGTTGATGGTTGTTTAGCAGTTAGTTGGGATTTTGTTGATTTTGTGAGAGGAGGTGAGCTCAAGTCCTTCTACTCTGACATCTTACCTCCTATGGTACATTAAATAATTTATTGACAGGGAACTGTTCACCGAATGTTTGCATTAGCTTTATAAAATAAGCTCATATCATGGGAATAATAATGACAAATATTAAAACCAACTTAAGACTAATTTTTCACAAATTGTTTATATGCTGGTTTAAATGATCACCTTGGATATGAAAATCTGTGATGTTCAAGCCATTTATGTAAAATGACTTAGTACAATGAACCTTCCAGGTCTGTGGATATGGAACCCCACACATAAGGAGGATGATTTTATATAGGCACAGGTATAAACTTTATAGGGGCTTCCCAGGTGGCTCAATGTAAAGAATCTGCCTGCCAATGCAGGAGACACAGGAGCTATGGATTTGATCCTTGGCCTGGGTTCAATCCCTGGGTTGGGAAGATACCCAGAAGGAGAAACTCACTCCAGTATTCCTGCCTGGAAAATGTGATGGAGAAAGGAGCCTGGCAGGCTACACAGTCCATGAGGTCAAAAAGAATTGGACATGACTGAGTGACTGAGCATGCAGTCATAAACCTTATAGATCCTTAACGGATATGTTCCTCTTCAGATGACAACATCAATAATAGTAACCTCCACTGGCTCATCCCTAATCACCATAACACCCCACAACTCATCATGAACAGTGGAAAACATTACTAGGAGAAATGGGGACCAGCAACATGGACCCTTATATGCAGATACTTTTCCTCAGGGGAATGATATTTTGATTTTGGCTTACCCTTAAAGAATCTTAATATACACTGATGTGCAGATACATCTAATCAGAACTTTAAAATCTCATTTGGACCGTAGGCAGAGGCAAATTTGTATATCAAAAATACTGCTCAGACTGCTAGGTGTATTTTCCCTATCCTGTGTTTAGTTGCTCAGTCATGTCCGACTCTCTGCAGCTCCATGGACTGTAGCCCACCAGGCTCCTCTGTCTATGGGGATTCTCCAGACAAGAATACTGGAGAAGGTTGCCATGCCCTCCTCCAGGGGCTCTTCCTAACCCAGGAATCAAACCCAGGTCTCCAGCATTGCAGGTGGAGACTTTACTATCTGCGCCACCAGGGGAGCCCATATTCTCCCTAATAGACCCTCAATTAATAAAGAAAATACCAAACCTACATAGACTTTACTTTTAAAAAAAATAGGCACTACTTTTAAGAGCAGTTTTAGGTTCACAGCAAAACTGTTAGGAAGGTGGATATTTCCTACATACCCCCGGTCCCCAAACATGGGTAGCCCCTTCCATTATCAGCATCTCCCACCAGAGTGAAATTTTTGTTGTAACTGATGAACCTACAATGACATCATTATCACCCTCGTTCATAGTTTACATTAGGATTCATTCTTGATGTTGTATATCCTCTGCGTCTTGACAAATATGATATGCATGTACCATTATAGTGTCATAGAGAATAGTTTCACTGTCCTCCAAATACTCTGTGCTCTGCATAGACCTTTCTTGACAAATAGTGAGCAGACTTTAACTTCCAACTCTAATACACTCTAATCACACAGGAACAAAATGAAATATTAAACTAGAAGGGAATATAAGTTATCAATGAGAAGCATATGAGCAATAATTGATGCGCCTCCATCCAAAGAGCACAAGATGGAAACTGAGAGAGGGATTCAGAGAACACAAAAAAGAGGGATGTGTGCTGTAAGAAATGGCCTCAGCACTGAGCACCAACATACTCATCTCAATTCCTCCTAAGAATCCATCTTTTAAGCCTCTACAGACTCTCCACAGAATTACCCTGGTCACTCTAATTATGCAATCCCACTCAAAATCCCTTAAAGTGAATATAAAACTGATCAAACCCCTTCTGCTGCCTACTCACAAGTATAACCTAAAGCTGTATGTCTCAGGCTATATACGCATAGCTCAGGATTCTGGCCTGCAAAGGTTATTTTATTTCTGAGTGTTTATTTAAATTTCCTTTTCACCAAATTCTTGTGAAAGAAAGTATTTGGTTTAGATGGAGGGTTTTTTTTTTCTTTCTTTCTTTTTCAGCAGAGCTGTTGCATAACACAATTGGTTTTGCATGCTTTATAGGAAAGCAGGCCACCTTCCTTCATAAAGGGTGAGGGCACTGATATGCCTTCCAATCACTTGATTCTATTGTTCTAAGCAGTCCTTTCAATGTTTTTGGCAGGCTCAGGCTTCTGTGCTACCATGGCCTTATTTTATTATTGTTTGGAGGGGAGTGTAGTGTGATTATCCATTCTTCCTTCAGGCAGAGCAAGCCATCTGGAATGTTTATTAAGCCCGCCGGCTGATCAGGAGGCTAGAACTCTGGTGATATACATGAACGTGGGTTGTTCTACATCATCACAGCTTTGTTCCTCTGATGATGTAGCATGCAGAGAGGGCCCCGCTAATGGATTTAGAGCACTTCACAGTGGAGGTGCCATGGGCTGAATGGGGAAAGAGATATTTCTGGCCTCTGGGTAATTGACTGGAGGATGGTAGAAAAATGTTTAATGTAAAGCAAGGCGGCTTCAAAACTTTTAAATGTTTAATTTGGGGTGGTAGAAGGGCAGGTGATCAGCAAGAGGTTTGAGGAGCGGCCTTTGAAGCCCAAATCTTTGTGATGAGGTCATGCCCCCCTAAGCCTGTCTGTCGCTCTGTGTAAAAAGATCAGTCGAGCTTGTCCAGAAATAAAATGCTACTATTCTAATTTTAAAATTTAGGCATTTCCCAGCCTACACTAAGCAGTACTTATATTTCTTTCCTTTTATTAGTGTCACTGCAAAGAAAGAGGAACATCCTTCCTTTGCTATAAATTTTGGTCTGTAATTGTTGAACATATTTTTTGCAGGAAGGCAAAGTTTGTCTCTTCATGCTTTCGCTGTTTGTAAAATGAGTGTTTGTGGAGCTGCGAAGAATAATTTATAATGAGGATTTGGGTTTCTTTTTCAATTTAATTTGGATTTTACACTGAGTCAACGTTTCAGTCAATTATAGAACTGTGATTAGTTACCAGTCACTTAAATAAGCACCTTTTAAAAATAGACCTATAAAAATGATACAGGGACTAATCACTGATGTAAGAAATCTTATGCAGGGCCACCTGAACCATAATAAGAGGAAGAAAAAGATGGCTGAGTAAATAAAACCTGTGTTTGGCTAAATCACAAGATATGCTAGTTACCCAGCCTACTGAATAAATCTGCCCAGGACCAGTTTATGTCAGCACACAGGACATGCTACCAATAGATCCTTTAGTAAATCCTTGATGACAGAAATGAGTAATTCACCATTACATGAAGATGAATGTATCAGATTGAGGAGCTCTGTGTAAAACATCTTATCTGACTTTACAGTTTGTGTCTATTAATCTAGATATAGGCAAATATATATGTTTAAAGTTGAACATATCTACAGAGATGTGGTTATAAATATATATGTATATATAGTATATATGTGTGTATCTATATATCTACATATACTTAGAGGATATATATATATATACACTTATATTTTTACCCACAGTCAAATTAGTGACCTCTAATCCACTTGAGCAGAAGTCAGAGCTATACTGTATTATAGATGGAGTTAATCCCATCAGACACATATCTCTCTGTATCAGTGGTCTATTATCACAATAATGATGCATGATAGCTACCATTCCCAAAATGATTTGACTTCAAATAGTACTCATTAGAGGTTAAAGTGTCTGCCTGCAATGCAGGAGACCTGGGTTCGATCCCTGGCTCGGGAAGATCCCCTGGAGAAGGAAATGGCAACCCACTCCAGTATTCTTGCCTGGAGAATCCCATGGACAGAGGAGCCTGGTGAGCTACAGTCCACGGGGTCTCAAAGAGTCGGACACGACTGAGTGACTTCACATTATTGCTTATGAGGCTATGGGTCAGGCCACTGGGCCATACTGGTCTGACATGGCTCATGTATGCATCTGAGTTAAGCTATAGTCAACAAGATGACTAGCTTTGTAGTCTTAGCTGGTCTGTCCCACATTTGGGGTCTTGACTAGGAAAACTGATTGCCTTGTTATGCTCTCATGTTCTCTCCTCCTCCAAGCTAGACTGGTCTTTTTTATAGTAAGAGAGAGAGAGAGAGATCACAGGGCTTCCTGAGACCGAGGTTCTGAATTGGTATGCTGTCACTCTTGCCAAACTCTATTGGTCAAATCAAGTTGCAAAGCTAACCCAGCTCCAGTGGTGGGCAGAACCCAATTCATGATAGGAAGCGCTGCAGAGTCACCTTACAAATGATGTGTTGATCAGAAGGGTGAAGCTAGCCCATGCCTCCCTGCAGCTTAGTCTGTGAAATGTCGGGACAAGAACGCTTGCTTTCTATTTTTTCTCTGTTTCTAAAACACTTTACTCTGTCCCTGGTAAAATCAAACAATGCTGTGCAAATGCTTGCCTCTGAGCCCAAATAAGCCACCTACAAATTGCAAATATCAGCGTTCTCAAAATTAGATCCAATGTATATAACGATTATTGACAATATCTTTGTCCTGTCGATTCTAGGTAGAAACTGAAGATTCACCAGTTGAGATTATTTTATATGCTGTGCCTACAAAGTCTAGAAAATATCATATATTCAGTTCTCTTCTTAACACTTCCTTAAACTAATTAGGCTTCAACTTAAAACTCTGAGGAATAATATTTTGGTTTCACATATAAACCTCTCTCTGTTTCAGTGTCTTCATCTATAAATGTAGTGTATTAGATTGTGATTTCAAGAAGTTAAGCCTTCTTACACTAAAATTCCTTTTATTTTCTTATAAAAATGGAGACACTTTTTATTTGAAGTCCTTTTCTAGATATTTTTCTATGCTTCTCTGTGCCTACCAAGCTGCCGCCTCCATGTACTCTGTAGAACAATACCAATTAGGAATATTCAGTTCAGTTCAGTTCAGTTCAGTCCAATCACTCAGTGGTGTCTGACTCTCTGTGACCCCATGAACTGCAGCATGCCAGGCCTCCCTATCCATTACCAACTCCCGGAGTTCATTCAAACTCACTTCTATCGAGTTGGTGATGCCATCAAGCCATCTCATTCTCTGTCATCCCCTTTTGCTCCTGCCCCTAATCCCTCCCAGCATTGGAGACTTTTCCAATGAGTCAACTCTTCACATGAGGTGGCTAAAGCGCTGGAGTTTCAGCTTTAGCATCATTCCTTCCAAAGAACACCCAGGACTGATCTCCTTTAGAATGGACTGGTTGGATCTCCTTGCAATCCATGGGACTCTCAAGAGTCTTCTCTAACACCACAGTTCAGGCAGGTAAAAACAAGTAATCTGGAAGTTGTTTAAAATTTGGTTTAATCTGTGGCTTTATATATGAATTGATAGTAGAATCGATGCTTTTGAACTCTGGTGTTGCAGAAGACTCTTGAGAGTCCCTTGGACTGTGAGGAGATCAAACCAGTCAATGGCAAAGGAAATCAATGCTGAATATTCATTGGAAGGACTGATGCTGAAGCTCCAATACTTTGGCCACCTTATGTGGAGAGCCAACTCATTGGAAAAGACCTTTATGCTGGGAAAGATTGAAGGCAGGAGGAGAAGGGGATGACAGAAGATGAGATGGTTAGATGGCATCACTAACTCGATGGACATGATTTTTTTTTTTCCCCCCGATGGACATGATTTTGAGCAAGCTCCAGGAGTTGATAATGGACAGGAAATCCTGGTGTGCTGCAGTCTATGGGGTTGCAAAGAGTCAGACACAACTGAGCAACTGAACTGACACCAGTTATCCAATTAACATGTAAACCTGTCTATTTCATACTCAGAGGTGAAGCTCCTCCAGCTTTGTTTATTTCAAGGAAGAAAAAAAAAAGGACTGTTTAGTTTTCTGGAGAAGTGCTCATATTGCCTACCTACTCTTTTCTTCTCCAAACATCCTGCTTTTGACTTTCTTTTGTATATAGGATGCATCAAGTACTTACTCAACAGTTTGACATCCTTATACTAAGCCAGGTGAACAAGAATCCACATGTCTTTTGTGTATAGCTGTTTCATATAGAAGAAACTCCTGGGAGTACAAGGACTTAGAAAGGTAGATAGATGAGTAGTTAGGCAGACAGACTGACAGATTTGGGTAAAGATTTATATGGAGGCTAGCTAGATCATGGAGTGCCTCAACCAAACTTTGCTGTGGAACCTTACCCTCCCTCCTCTAATCCAAACAATCCTACAAGGGGCCACTTTGCTCCTGACTGTGTTTGAAGATGGAACTAGCTGATCCACCAGGGTCCCCTGCCTTCAGATGCAAGCACACCAAGTGCCCTGGCCTTGCACCACAGCACTGCCTCTCACTCCACTGGCAAGTTCATCACGAGGTTTCTACTGCAGCCAGCACCTCAGTGACAGAGGGAACAAGGCTTCAACTTGAAGGAGGACTTCTTGGGGCACTTTCTAAGTCTAAGTTCTGTGGAGTCTCAGCTGAGATCCTTATAGCAGGGATGGAAAATTAGAGCAGATCAGTAAACAGAGGAAAGTCACCCTGGAATTGATAAATACTTGGGAAGAGGAACTCTGTAAGTTATTTTTCTGCAGAAACCAGATTAGTACTGGGGGCATCAAGATTTGAGTTATAGTGTTAAGAGACTGCATTGATATTCAGCAGCTTTTAAACCCTGGGACTTTATTGTTTTACCTGAATTTCAAGCTCATTTGATTGTATGAGGTACTATTACATAACTTTTATGATTGAAGAAACGAAGGCTTAGAGAGGTTAGGTGAATGGTCCAGACCACATGGTTGAGATTTAAGGCCAATTTTCTGTGATTCAGAAGGCTTAACCCTCTCTGCTACCCACAAAGCCACAGATTCTCCTTGTCTTTGCTTTAGGGTATTTCTGTTGCGATGATTCTGAGTCACTCACCTGGTGTTCAGACCTAATGTTTTCTTCATTGATATCTATGTGTGTGTAGCATTAATTCACCTACATTTAACCTTGAGAATGAACATATATTAACATTGAATTAGGAACATTGCCCAAAACTTTGCTTCCTAGGTTATAAGTGAATACTGCTTCCCTGGTGGCTCAGACAGTAAAGAAGCATTGCCTGCAATGCTGGAGTTCAGTTCAGTCGCTCAGTCATGTCCAACTCTTTGCAACCCCGTGGACTACAGCACACCAGGCTTCCCTGTCCATCACCAACTCCCAGAGCTTGCTCAAACTCATGTCCATTGAACTGGTGATGCCATCCTAACATCTCATCTGTCATCCCCTTCTCCTCCTGCCTTCAATTGGGGTTCAATCCCTGGGTTGAGAAGATTCCTTGGAGAAGGGAGTGACAACCCACTCCAGTATTCTTGCTTGGAGAATCCCATGGACAGAGGAGACTGGTGGGCTATGTCCATGGGTTCACAAAGAGTCAGACCATGATGGACTAATTCTTTCATAATCTGTAAGGTCATGTCTTACATTTTTTAACATTATAAGCATTTTTTGATTCTTGTATTGGTAATGAAACCAGACAGTTGCTGGTTTTATCTTTCCATAAAGTCTAAAGCATCCATTCAGAACCACCATTGGAAGACTCTTTCTTGGACTGCAGCCTGGCAAATGTCTCTCCTCTCAACTTATCCTACCTGATAATCTATTATTGACCAAACATAGTGCTAAACACATAAGGCATATTCCTTTTCTAAGTGAAATTACTACTCTTGCTGAATACACAGCTATGCAGGTAGCACTGGGTTTGACTGAATGTTCATGTGTCCCATTGCTGAACTAAATCCTATAACTCTTCTGAAATAAAAGGTCTTTAGAAACTAGAATTGCAATCAACGTCTTCTTTGATTGCAAAGGCTGTTGGGAGAGGGCAGACAAGTGATTCCAAAGGCAGTTGGGAGAGGGCAGAAAAGTGAACCCTGAAGGATAGACAAGTATTGAAGGGAAGGCCATTGTAGAGGATTTTCTGACATTGATAACAATTCTAGAAAATTAGGAAAGATGAAGATTAGAAACCCTGAAGGATAGGCCCCAAAGCTAGTGTACTTCTTTGTGAAAAAACATGGAATAAGAGATGAGAAGATATTCCTTGAAGACAGGTTTTATGTCTATGTCATGACCACTTATTTCACTCACAAAGAAAAGCTTTTCAGCTTTCGTAAGTAAAGGTATTGCTTTCTATCTTCTAAAACACAAAGAGTTTGTACAGAATCCAGCAATGAATTGTCTAACATTTCCATAGTGGGCAAGCAAGGATTAGGTGAGAAAATGTGTGGTAGGAGAGAAGCCCTGAGAGAGAGACTTGGTCCATATGGGATCCATGACTTAATATAAGAAGTCAGAACATATTACACTGATATTTTTGCTTCCAAGAGTCGAGAATTTAAGAAGAAATGCTATCGATGAGATGCCTAACTAACTAAGGACCCTTGAGACTTTGTAAGGCTCTGTTAAACAGCAAGAGTAGGCTATATTTCTTAAAAGGAATAACTACAGGAGAAAAGAAGTTTGAAGCACCAGAATCTTACATCCTCCCCTTCCTGAGAGAAAGTCTCCCATTTATTTCCCTAACATCTGCCTATTTCACACTCCCTTTCAGCTGTACCCACCTCTAATAGTTTCTAAGCATTAGTGCTGTAAACATGTAGGGCTACAGTGAAAAATTAGGAGATACTGACTTCTTTTTCACAAGAAGGTAACTGTCAGAGAGTTAGGTTTCCCTTGCTAATCCCTACAGGTAAGAAAGATTTGGTGGAGTATCCCACATGCTATTTCAAGGGCTGATAGGTGAATAATATTGATTGAATTTGTTTGGGGCCATAGAGCATCTGGTGGCTCAGATAGTAAAGAATTTGCCTGCAATTCAGGAGACCCAGGTTTGATCCCTGGACCAGGAAGATCCCCTGGAGAAGGGCATAGCAACCCACTCCAGTATTCTTTCCTGAAGAATTCCATGGACAGAGGAGCCTGGTGGGCTACAGTCCATGGGGTTGCAAAGAGTCAGACATGACTGAGCGACTCACACACACACAGAGAACATCTGCTTGTTGATTAGACTAATCCCCCCAGACATGCCTTAGCCTGGGAGACCATAACATCAACAGTCCTGCCTCCTATTTAGACTGACCATTGAAGCTGAAGAGATCAAAACAAAATAACATTTCTTTGTGGTACTGGAAAAGGCTCTTGAGAGCCCCTTGGACTGCAAGGAGATCAAACTAATCAATCCTGAAGGAAATCAACCCTTAAAATTAATTGAAAGGACTGATGCTGAAGCTCCAAGACATTGGCCACCTGATGTGAAGAGCCATCTCATATGGAAAAGAACCTGATACTGGGAACGACTGAAGACAAAAGAGAATGGGACAACAGAGGATGAGATGGTTGGATGGCATCACTGACCCAATGGACATGAATTTGAGCAAGCTCTGGGAGATAACGGAGGACAGAGGAGCCTGGTATGCTACAGTCTGCTTGGTTGCAAAGAGTCAGACACGACTTGGCAACTGAGCAACAACAAATTCCCATTACAGGCAAATAAAATCCAAAAGATACGGATATTTGAATGGATTCTGTCATCATAGATAGACTTCAGGGTGAGCTGCCTATATTTCCCCTCACCATTGAATCCATCTGCTGTGAAAATTTTTCACTGTCTCCAAGTCATCATGAAAACATTCTCAGCTAATTGAGACATTCCCAAACAATTAAGATAACCAGATGCGTCTGTTATTTGTAATTACCTGAATATGCATTCCTTTCTTTGAGAATAGTTCAATTTTTTGAGCCTTTTGAACTGCTCCAGATAATGAAAATGAAGATTACTGTGTGTGCATTTTTCACTCGGCCTAATTTTGACATAGAATTACCTCTTTCCAAAATTAAGCAGCAAAACTGGAAACATGTGTGGGAAAAAAAGAACTTTTTTTTTCATTTTGCCTAGTGCCAAAATAATACCTTCTCTCCCGATACAAATTGCATTTCTGACAATTTCTAAGACTTAAATGTAATATATGCTTAAAGGTAAAGGATGGACTCCAATAGTTAAGGAAAAAAATAAACAATTTTAAATTACCACTCATGATCTGCCACATTTAATCATTTAGATTCATGATGAGTCTGCAGTACTGTTTATAGTTCCTGGCGTGTATCAGGAGTAGATGTAGTAGGGTTTCCATAAGTGGTAACTACCACCATAACTACTATTCTTTCTACTATTTCTGATATTACTATCCCTACTTTTCCTGATAATAATATACAATCTCTTCAGATGGAGATATTCACTAGTGATCTGGAGGTTTTTTAAAAAACATTTTGTTATTGACTTCTTGTCTAATTATACAAAGAATTTATTAGAATAATTCACTACTTCCTTCCAATAACAGTCCTACCACATTTTTATTTTTCCAACTGTGCAAATTCTTATACAACTTCCAGATACAATTCAAATTCTGTCTGTCTTCTTTCAACTTTATAGAATTATCCTTCACTATTTATAAATTACTTTTATATCTCCTTTTAACTTTTTATTTTATAGCTGTCTTGAGCAGCTATTTAAAATTAAATATGCATTATAATTTAAATTTTTGTATGCCCAATTTGAAAACAAGGCTTGCCCTATCCTTGTTTTCAGTTTTTACTTACTACTCTAGTCTTGGTAGTAGAGGGCATCAGAGTGCAGACACACTGAAACCATACTCACAGAAAAATAGTCAATCTAATCACACTACGACCACAGCCTTGTCTAACTCAATGAAACTAAGCCATGCCCACGGGGCAACCCAAGACGGGTGGGTCATGGAAGAGAGAGGTCTGACAGAATGTGGTCCACTGGAGAAGGGAATGGCAAACCACTTCAGTATTCTTGCCTTGAGAACCCCATGAACAGTATGAAAAGGCAAAATGATAGGATACTGAAAGAGCAACTCCCCAGGTCACTAGGTGCCCAATATGCTACTACAGATCAGTGGAGAAATAACTTCAGAAAGAAAGAAGGGATGGAGCCAAAGAAAAATAATACCCAGCTGTGGATATTACTGGTGATAGAAGCAAGATCTGATGCTGTAAAGAGCAATATTGCATAGGAACCTGGAATGTCAGGTCCATGAATCAAGGCAAATTGGAAGCGGTCAAACAGGAGATGGCAAGAGTGAACATCAACATTCTAGGAATCGGTGAACTAAAATGGACTGGAATGGGTGAATTTAACTCAGATGAACATTATATCTACTACTGTGGGCAGGAATCCCTCAGAAGAAATGGAGTAGCCATCATGGTCAACAAGAGAGTCCGAAATGCAGTACTTGGATGCAATCTCAAGAACGACAGAATGATCTCTGTTCGTTTCCAAGGCAAACCATTCAGTAACACAGTAATCCAAGTCTATGCCCCAACCAGTAACAATGAAGAAGCTGAAGTTGAACGGTTCTATGAAGACCTACAAGACCTCTTAGAACTAACACCCCAAAAAGATGTCCTTTTCATTATAGGGGACTGGAATGCAAAAGTAGGAAGTCAAGAAACATCTGGAGTAACAGGCAAATTTGGCCTTGGAATGCGGAATGAAGCAGGGCAAAGACTAATAGAGTTTTGCAAGGAAAATGCACTGGTCATAGCAAACACCCTCTTCCAACAACACAAGAGAAGACTCTACACATGGACATCACCAGATGGTCAACACCAAAATCAGAATGATTATACTCCTTGCAGCCAAAGATGGAGAAGCTCTACACAGTCAACAAAAACAAGACCAGGAGCTGACTGTGGCTCAGATCATGACCTCCTTATTGCCAAATTCAGACTTAAATTGAAGAAAGTAGGGAAAACCGCTAGACCATTCAGGTATGACCTAAATCAAATCCCTTATGATTATACAGTGGAAGTGAGAAATAGATTTTAGGGCCTAGATCTGATAGATAGAGTGCCTGATGAATTATGGAGGGAGGTTCATGACACTGTACAGGAGACGACAGGGATCAAGACCATCCCCATGGAACAGAAATGTAAAAAGCAAAATGGCTGTCTGGGGAGGTCTTACAAATAGCTGTGAAAAGAAGAGAGGCAAAAAACAAAGGAGAAAAGGAAAGATATAAGCATCTGAATGCAGAGTTCCAAAGAATAGCAAGAAGATAAGAAAGCCTTCCTCAGAGATCAATGCAAAGAAATAGAGGCAAACAACAGAATGGGAAAGACTAGAGATCTCTTCAAGAAAATTAGAGATACCAAGGGAACATTTCATGCAAGGATGGGCTCGATAAAGGACAGAAATTGTATGGACCTAAGAGAAGCAGCAGATAGGAAGAAAAGGTGGCAAGAATACAAAAAGAACTGTACAAAAAAGATCTTCATGACCCAGATAATCACGATGGTGTGATCACTCATCTAGAGCCAGACATTCTGGAATGTGAATTCAAATGGGCCTTAGAAAGCATCACTACGAACAAAGCTAGTGGAGGTGATGGAATTCCACTGAGCTATTTCAAACCCTGAAAGATGATGCTGTGAAAGTGCTGCACTCAATGTGCCAGCAAATTTGGAAAAATCAGCAGTGGCCACAGGACTAGAAAAGGCCAGTTTTCATTCCAATCCCAAAGAAAGGCAATGCCAAAGAATGCTCAAACTACTGCACAATTGCACTCATCTCACACGCTAGTAAAGTAATGCTCAAAATTCTCCAAGCCAGGCATCAGCAATACGTGAACCGTGAACTTTCTGATGGTCAAGCTGGTTTTAGAAAAGGCAGAGGAACCAGAGATCAAGTTGCTAACATCCGCTGGATCATGGAAAAAGCAAGAGAGTTCCAGAAAAACATCTATTTCTGCTTTACTGACTATGCCAAAGCCTTTGACTGTATGGATCACAATAAAATGTGGAAAATTCTGAAAGAGATGGGAATACCAGACCACCTGACCTGCCTCTTGAGAAACCTGTATGCAGGTCAGGAAGCAACAGTTAGAACTGGACAGGGAACAACAGACTGGTTCCAAATAGCAAAAGGGGTATGTCAAGGCTGTATATTGTCACCCTGCTTAATTAACTTCTATGCAGAGTACATCATGAGAAACGCTGGACTCAAGAAACACAAGCTGGAATCAGGATTTCTGGGAGAAATATCAATAACCTCAGATATGCAGAGGACACCACCCTTATGGCAGAAAGTGAAGAGGAACTAAAAAGCCTCTTGATGAAAGTGAAAGAGGAGAGTGAAAAAGTTGGTTTAAAGCTCAATGTTCAGAAAACAAAGATGGCATCTGGTCCATCACTTCATGGCAAATAGATTGGGAAACAGTGGAAACAGTGTCAGATTTATTTTTTTGGGCTCCAAAATCACTGCAGATGGTGACTGCAGCCATGAAATTAAAAGACGCTTACTCCTTGGAAAAAAAGTTATAGGCAACCTAGATAGCATATTCAAAAGGAGAGACATTACTTTGCTGACTAAGGTCCGTCCAGTCAAGGCTATGGTTTTTCCTGTGGTCATGTATGGATGTGAGAGTTGGACTGTGAAGAAGGCTGAGCACCGAAGAATTGATGCTTTTGGACTGTGGTGTGGAGAAGACCCTTGAGAGTCCCTTGGACTGCAAGGAGATCCAACCAGTCCATTCTGAAGGAGATCAGCCCTGGGATTTCTTTGGAAGGAATGATGCTAAAGCTGAAACTCCAGTACTTTGGCCACCTCATGCGAAGAGTTGACTCATTGGGAAAGACTCTGGTGCTGGGAGGGATTGGGGGCAGGAGGAGAAGAGGCCGACAGAGGATGAGATGGCTTGATGGCATCACTGACTCGATGGACGTGAGTCTGGGTCAACTCTGGGAGTTGGTGATGGACAGGGAGGCCTGGCGTCCTGCAATTTATGGGGTCACAAATAGTCAGACATGACTGAGCGACTGAACTGAACTAGTCTTGGTACATGGTAGGTGCTCAATAAATGTTTGATTTGGTTCTATTTGAAAAGATCTTTCTGACGTATTCATTCCCTCCAGCATGTCTCCAGTTCAGTTCAGCCGCTCAGTCATGTCTGACTCGTTGCGACCCCATGAATCACATCACGCCAGGCCTCCCTTTCCATAACCAAATCCTGGAGTTCACTCAGACTCACGTCCATCAAGTCAGTGATGCCATCCAGCCATCTCATCCTCTGTCGTCCCCTTCTCCTCCAACCCCCAATCCCTCCCAGGATCAGGGTCTTTTCCAATGAGTCAACTCTTTGTATGAGGTGGCCAAAGTACTGGAGTTTGGTTTCAGCTTTAGCATCATTCCTTCCAAAAAAAATCCCCGGGCTGATCTCCTTCAGAATGGACTGATTGGATCTCCTTGCAGTCCAAGGGACTCTCTCAAGAGTCTTTTCCAACACCACAGCTCAAAAGCATCAATTCTTTGGTGCTCAGCCTTCTTCACAGTCCAACTCTCAGATCCATACATGACCACTGGAAAAACCTTAGCCTTGACTAGACAGACCTTTGTTGGCAAAGTAATGTCCCTGCTTTTGAATATGCTATCTAGGTTGCTCATAAATTTTCTTCTAAGGAGTAAGCATCTTTTAATTTCATGGCTGCAGTCACCATCTGCAGTTATTTTGGAGCCTAATAAAATAGTCTGACACTGTTTCCACTGTTTCCCCATCTATTTCCCATGAAGTGATGGGACCGGATGACATGATCTTCGTTTTCTGAACGTTGAGCTTTAAGCCAACTTTTTCACTTTCCACTTTCACTTTCATCAAGAGGCTTTTTAGTTCCTCTTCACTTTCTGACATAAGGGTGGTGTCCTCTGCATATCTGAGGTTATTGATATTTCTCCCGGCAATCTTGATCCCAGCTTGTGCTTCTTCCTGCCCAGGTTTCTCATGATGTACTCTGCATAGAAGTTAATTAAGCAGGGTGACAATATACAGCCTTGACATACCCCTTTTGCTATTTGGAACCAGTCTGTTGTTCCCTGTCCAGTTCTAACTGTTGCTTCCTGACCTGCATACAGGTTTCTCAAGAGGCAGGTCAGGTGGTCTGGTATTCCCATCTCTTTCAGAATTTTCCAGTTTATTGTAATCCATACAGTCAAAGGTTTTGGCATAGTCAAGAAGGCCAAGATAGATGTTTTTCTGGAACTCACTTGCTTTTTCCATGATCTAGCGGATGCTGGCTCTGGTTCCTCTGCCTTTTCTAAAACCAGCTTGACCATCAGGAAGTTCATGGTTCACGTATTGCTGATGCCTGGCTTGGAGAATTTTGAGCATTACTTTACTAGCATGTGAGATGAGTGCAATTGTGCGGTAGTTTGAGCATTCTTTGGCATTGCCTTTCTTTGGGATTGGAATGAAAACTGGCCTTTTCTAGTCCTGTGGCCATTGCTGAGTTTTCCAAATTTGCTGACATATTGAGTGCAGCACTTTCATAGCATCATCTTTCAGGGTTTGAAATAGAGCAACTGGGTTTCCATCACCTCCCCTAGCTTTGTTTGTAGTGATGCTTTCTAAGGCCCACCTGAATTCACATTCCAGAATGTCTGGCTCTAGATGAGTGATCACACCATCATGATTATCTGGGTCGTGAAGATCTTTTTTGTACAGTTCTTTTTGAATTCTTGCCACCTTTTCTTCCTATCTGCTGCTTCTCTTAGGTCCATACAATTTCTGTCCTTTATCAAGCCCATCCTTGCATGAAATGTTCCCTTGGTATCTCTAATTTTCTTGAAGAGATCTCTAGTCTTTCCCATTCTGTTGTTTGCCTCTATTTCTTTGCATTGATCTCTGAGGAAGGCTTTCTTATCTTCTTGCTATTCTTTGGAACTCTGCATTCAGATGCTTATATCTTTCCTTTTCTCCTTTGTTTTTTGCCTCTCTTCTTTTCACAGCTATTTGTAAGACCTCCCCAGACAGCCATTTTGCTTTTTACATTTCTGTTCCATGGGGATGGTCTTGATCCCTGTCGTCTCCTGTACAGTGTCATGAACCTCCCTCCATAATTCATCAGGCACTCTATCTATCAGATCTAGGCCCTAAAATCTATTTCTCACTTCCACTGTATAATCATAAGGGATTTGATTTAGGTCATACCTGAATGGTCTAGCGGTTTTCCCTACTTTCTTCAATTTAAGTCTGAATTTGGCAATAAGGAGGTCATGATCTGAGCCACAGTCAGCTCCTGGTCTTGTTTTTGTTGACTGTGTAGAGCTTCTCCATCTTTGGCTGCAAGGAGTATAATCATTCTGATTTTGGTGTTGACCATCTGGTGATGTCCATGTGTAGAGTCTTCTCTTGTGTTGTTGGAAGAGGATGTTTGCTATGACCAGTGCATTTTCCTTGCAAAACTCTATTAGTCTTTGCCCTGCTTCATTCCGCATTCCAAGGCCAAATTTGCCTGTTACTCCAGATGTTTCTTGACTTCCTACTTTTGCATTCCAGTCCCCTATAATGAAAAGGACGTCTTTTTGGGGTGTTAGTTCTAAGAGGTCTTGTAGGTCTTCATAGAACCGTTCAACTTCAGCTTCTTCATTGTTACTGGTTGGGGCATAGACTTGGATTACTGTGTTACTGAATGGTTTGCCTTGGAAACGAACAGAGATCATTCTGTCGTTCTTGAGATTGCATCCAAGTACTGCATTTCGGACTCTCTTGTTGACCATGATGGCTACTCCATTTCTTCTGAGGGATTCCTGCCCACAGTAGTAGATATAATGTTCATCTGAGTTAAATTCACCCATTCCAGTCCATTTTAGTTCGCCGATTCCTAGAATGTTGATGTTCACTCTTGCCATCTCCTGTTTGACCGCTTCCAATTTGCCTTGATTCATGGACCTGACATTCCAGGTTCCTATGCAATATTGCTGTTACAGCATTGGACCTGTTTCTATGCCTTAGTGTCAAATAATTTTGGATTCTCAGATATTGATACATTATAATCCACCTATAAGGTAACCCTTTTCTCTTGTCCTAGGCAGTGGAGCTGGTCTCACTTTAAGTCACTCTATGAAGGCAAAGCTTCCTACTTAGAAGATCAAAATGACAGAAATACTTCTAGAGGTAGACAATGGCATCAGGAGACAAGAGGTGGGAGAAAGGAACAGAACAAAAAACTGAAGAAGAAGGTTGAGGAGGCAGAAGAGGAGCAAGGAAAGGAGGGGAAACAGCTGCAGGAGAAGGAAGAAGAGAAAGGGAGGAGGATAAAAGTGATAATTCTCCCTAGAAATCACATTTGTTAATAGTGAACCCATGTCTCTTACATCTCCAGCATTGGCAGGCACATTCTTTACCACTAGTGCCCCCTGGGAAGCCAAGTGAATATTTATATCTTGTTAAAAGTGGAAGATGAGTGATGTTCATGTAGCAGGGCTAAACATTTTCTACTTTTGGTGGAAAATACTTTTGAGTACGTCTGAGCCAGTGTAGAATGCAATTAATCTTTTATCCTATTTATTACTAGTAGCTTCATCAAATTCCTGAAACGAGAGTACAGTTATCATCAAGAATGGGAACTACTGTTCAACTTTTCCAAACCCAAATTCATTATTTTTGTTAACTGTCCCACTGTATTTACCTGGCTAATACTGTGAGATATTTATTGTTTTGAGAAAAGAGTATAAATTGCAACCATTCTTGTTTTACTTTAACTCTTTATTCTGCTACTTATTAATGTATGTCTTTGAATAAGTTATTTATTCTTTTGAAATATATTTTAGTTTTAAACTGGGAAGAGTAAGACCTAATGTATATATAAATGGGCATTCTATCAATTTTAAATTTTACTACTAAAACCCTCATCCTTTAAAAAATCAATACCCATTTCTCTAGTACTCGAATAAAGTAAACTTTAGGAGGAAAAAATTGTTAAAATCTTTCATTGTCATAACTTATTTTTATTATATTTTACTAAGTATGTGCAAATATGCTTATAAATCATACCTTGTAAAAATCTAGACAAAGCCTCACATTATATATGTTAAATTAATTAAAAAGGTCATCAAACTCCAATATCATGGTGACCTCCATAAACAAACAAAATCTCAACCTCTAAATGCCTCCAAGTTACCAAGTCAAAACACTAAGGAAACCAATCAAAAACAACCAACTGGGCTTTATGTGATAGTCAAATAATTTCCTTTCTTTGCTTCCACACGTTCTCATATAAGTCTTTCCCCTGACTCTTTTTTTTTTTAAATTTTAAAATCTTTAATTCTTACATGTGTTCCCAAACATGAACCCCCCTCCCACCTCCCCCCCTTGACTCTTGTCAGTGGAATATTCCTAAGAACTTCTTTTGACACTATGTGTGCCTTCATGTGTGTGTGTGCCTTCACACATGTGTGCTAAGTCGTTTCAGTTCAGTTGCTCAGTCATGTCCAACTCTTTGTAACCCCATGAACCACAGCACGCCAGGCCTCCCTGTCCATCACCAACTCCTGGAGTTCACTCAGACTCATGTCCATCGAGTCAGTGATGCCATCCAGCCATCTCATCCTCTGTCGTCCCCTTATCCTTCTGCCCCCAATCCCTCCCAGCATCAGAGTCTTTTCCAATGAGTCCAAAGTACTGGAGTTTCAGCTTTAGCATCGTTCCTTCCAAAGAAACCCCAGGGCTGATCTCCTTCCGAATGGACTGGTTGGATCTCCTTGCAGTCCAAGGGACTCTCAAGAGTCTTTTCCAACACCACAGTTCAAAAGCATCAATTCTTCAGCGCTCAGCCTTCTTCACAGTCCAACCGTCACATCCATACATGACCACTGGAAAAACCATAGCCTTGACTAGATGGACCTTAGTCAGCAAAGTAATGTCTCTGCTTTTGAATATGCTATCTAGGTTGGTCATAACTTTTCTTCCAAAGAGTAAGCGTCTTTTAATTTCATGGCTGCAGTCACCATCTGCAGCGATTTTGGAGCCTAAAAAATAAAGTCTGACACTGTTTCCACTGTTTCCCCATCTATTTCCCATGAAGTGATGGGACCGGATGACATGATCTTCGTTTTGTGAATGTTGAGCTTTAACCAACTTTTTCACTCTCTTCTTTCACTTTCATCAAGAGGCTTTTTAGTTCCTCTTCACTTTCTGCCATAAGGGTGGTATCATCTGCACATCTGAGGTTATTGATATTTCTCCTGGCAATCTTGATTCCAGCTTGTGCTTCTTCCAGTCCAGCATTTCTCATGATGTACTCTGCATGTAAGTTAAATAAGCAGGGTGACAAGATACAGCCTTGATGTACTCCTTTTCCTATTTGGAACCAGTCTGTTGTTCCATGTCCAGTTCTAACTGTTGCTTCCTGACCTGCATACAGATTTCTCAAGAGGCAGGTCAGGTGGTCTGGTATTCAGTCGTATCCAACTTTTTGCAACCCTATGGACTGCAGCCCACCTGGCTTCTCTGTCCCTGGAATTCTTCAGGCAAGGATACTGGAGTTGAGTGCCATTTCCTCCTCCAGGGGATCTTCCCGATCCAGGGATTGAACTTGTCTCTTATATCTGCTGCATTGGCAGGTCGGTTCTTTACCACTAGCACCATCTGGGAAGCCATTCTCTTCACACTACCTGATTCCAATCAGTAAATGCTCAATAAACTCTTAAAATTTTAAATATACCTCAATTTATGTTTTAATACATACAAATAAAACTATGTAGCTGAAACTATTCAAATGATTTGATGTGGCAGATGATGATGTTATGTCATTTTGCTGAACTAAATGATCTATGAGGATTTAATTGTAACATACATATTTATATACATATATATATGGCATTTGATTTATTTTCTTTAAGCTTATTTTAATATTGAGCCTCATGACAATTCCCTTGATCACAGTTATCACTGGGGACATCCCTGGTGGTCCAGTGGCTAAGATTTCTCACTTCCAATGCAGGGGTTTGATCTCTGGTCAGGAAACTAGATCCCACATGCCATGACTAATACCTGATGAAGCCAAATAAATTAAAACAACAGCAACAAAAAGATCACAATCATCACTTAGTCATTTTTCCTCTTTAAAGAATAGTTAATTTAATCCATAATCCACTGGTTTAATGGACCCATCCATTTAGCTGTCCATCCCAAAATTAATACTAAAATACTAAAAAATAATTTAAAAATATAATGTAATAGAAAATTCTTCATTATTCATTACCGCTTACTCATGAACTCCTGCAAGTTGTGATGTACAAAGATGGGTCTGCAGAGGACATCTATGAGCAATGAGGATGACACCTATTGCCCTGCATGGATTTCTGTGAATTCAGTATGCTTATACTGCTATATGCCCTGTGATGACAACTCTTCAACTGGATTTCTCTATTTGACCAGCTATCAAACTTCTGGCATTTTTCACTAGGTGCTGTGAGATCATTTACCCTTCATTTGATACAAAAACCCCATTTATGTGTTAAGTCTGCCTCTGTTCTTTTCTCATTAGCCTGTGACAATTAATGTAGAACATTATTCCACCACATTGTCATTTTCATGATGTCAAAACATTCTAGATTTATTAAATAAATTATGGAGCTAAAATCCTAGTCTGTGAAAATATCTTTCAATTGTAGCTGATCACTATAAAAGAGTTTTGTCTTTATAATTAGTAAAAGAATCCAACAAGAGTACAATAGCAGACACATGATGAATGCTGTCTCATTAACACTGGGACATGATCACCTAAAGTGAGCCAGAAATGTTCTATCTGTATGTTATCGTGTTATCAATATGACAATAAACTCACAGATAAACCACAGCACTGAAATCATGTGACACTTTATAAGTTATAAGGTAGTCTGCTAGAGGACTCAGAATATGTTTTGTCTTTTCGTATTTTAGAAATTATATCAACTTGGAAACAAAAGCAGAAAACTCAGCATTGTAGACCTCACTGACTTTTCATAATGATGCCACAGATACTCAAATATACAGCAAATTAACATGTCCAATACTAAGAGACCTTCATTGGAGGGTACACAATAAATCTGAATGTTGAGACTCACTTGTGACTGCTTTCCCTCTTGTGATCTTTCTTTTGTTATGACTAAGCAGCCATTTGGTTACATCGGCTTTAAAAATTTTCTAGACTAAGATTATTAGAGTCATGCTTTATGATCTAGATTACCAGGGTTTTGGTTGGACTTCTGTTCATGTGCCAGTGTTGACCCCAAACTACTTCAGGAGTAGCTTGGTCATGACTACAGAGACATCTGTGAACGGCTGCCATGGGGAGAAAAGGTGGCCTTCAATTCAGCAAAGTGTCCTTTTTTAGGCTCTTTATTATTCATAAGAGAAAGTCAAACTCTGTGTCACCATGGTTTGCTGGTGGACCTTATGTTTCTGCACAAAAGTGAAGCCTAGAACAGCACACTGAGTATTTGTCAGGGAACACAACTGTGAGCTCTCTGGCTCTGGGGACACGGCATAAGTTCAGGCGAGGAAGACAATATCTATGGAGATGTCCTCAACCCCTTCCTGCTTCACCACACATGAAAGATAGAACTCATCTACAGAGCACACTTCCATGGGTAAATGCAGATTTTTGATAAAATCGAGAAAGAAAACAACTACCCTAGTGAAACAAAGCATTGCAATAATCATTTATGATCTCAATGACTGTAAATGGTGCACCAAATAGTACATGGAATTTTGTCCATTTTACATAGGAGGAAACTGAAGCTCAGTAATAGTTCAGGGGCAAATGAACTATTTTAGTCAAGCAAGCTTTCTTATTCTGTCTATTGTCTCTCATCATTTCAGGCTATTTTAGGGGAAATTTATATAGCCTGACATAAGCGGAGTAATCAAAGAAGAGTCCAGTGTTGCTTTAGAATAGGAATCATACAAGAAGAAGGCTGTGCCATCCCTCCTGCAGAGACAGAAATGGACCTGACTGCTTCTTACCTGTCATTCTAGACACCAAAGGGGACAAGTCTGGATACACTCCAGATGCAGACTGAGAGTGTATTCATGTAAGGGAGGGCTTAAATTTGTTCATCTATTTCTTTTCTAAAGCTGATAATAAAGTTGGGATGGCACTGAGAAACCATGGTATAAAAAAAAAATTCAAACATATACCCCAAAATGAGAAGATAGTTGGACAATTATTGGGAAAAAAAGTTGGATAAAGACACTTCATATTAACACATCTTGGATAATAAGGGATTCAAGAAGAGGACTGTGTATTAACTGAATCTGGGACATCACCCCCTTTTTTACTTCCTTCTATAGCACTTATAGCATATCAGGTAAAAATGTTCTACTTACATACATTAAGTCACTTAATATTCCCAACAAACTTGTGAGTAAATCCTATAATTGTCTCCTTTTTACAAAGAAGAAATTTGAGGTACTGAGAGTTTATATAGCTTGCTCAAGGTCATTATAGGTATTAAGGGCAGAAAAGGGGTTCAAACCCAGACAATGCCACCTCAATACAAGTTCATCACAATTTTTCTCTGCTGCATCCTTCTCCATTTGCTGCCCTTGGACTATCTCCACTTATTCCCTCTGGGGTTGGGCTTGGATAGGCTACTCTCTGTATTAGAACAAAGAAGAGGACTCACTTCTTTCCACTCTCTGTCTTCCACTGGAAGAGCTTGGGAGGTCATCATAAATCAACAGGTGCCAGACCATTCATAGATTACAATGATAGACTCAAAAGAAAACATTGAATGCTTACCCTGGTAATTATGAAGATAAGTCCATTACAAAAACCAATCAATTAATCCTCTCAATAACTTTTTAAGGTAGATATTACTTTTACTCTCATTGTTTAAGTTATCAAATAAATGGCAAAAAGCTTGTAAACCAGACAGTCCTTCTCCAGTGCCTGTCATTTGGGAAATCTTTGGTAACTTGCACTAGAAATTAGGTATAAATAGATAACCTCAAGAATAAGGATGTAAATCTGGGTAATTTGTACCAGATGGCACCAGATATAGTTCTCCAAATAATCACAACCTAAGTCACTGATATTTTAGCCAATTATATCTTGCAAATTTCTGTATTAAAAAAGTTTTTGTTAAATTACAGAATGATATTGGTAGAGCTGGAGTAGGAAATGGCAACCCACCCAGTATTCTTGCTGGGAAAATCCCATGAACAGAGGATCCTGGCAGGCTACAGTCCTGCCAGGTATTAAGGGCAGAAAAGGGGTTCAAGGAGCACACATGTACACACACACACACACGCACACAAACACACACACATACACACACGTTGGCAGAGCAGCAGGGGAGTAGAGCAAAGACTGCTTCCACTGATATGATCCTTATGTACGGGGCCCTGAAAAGGTATCAGTGCGGCCAACCTTTTGCATCACTGTGTGCTGGCTACAGGAATGGAATGTAAGGAGAAAACCCTGGGCCTCTATTCCAACCCAAACTGTTTCTGTTCAAAGGCATCTTGAAGCAACAAGTGGCAAATATTAATGGCAGAAAGCAGAGGTGATGGTGCAGCTTTTAGGGCCGGCAAGAGCAAAGAAAGGGAGAACCCCTCTTCAGGTTGACCTGACAGGAGACTCTGGCCCTCACAGCAGCTTCTAACGCCAACTCTCATATTCCTCCTTTCTCTAAGGGCCTCTTCTGGCCCACAGTGTCCTATTCTCCTGGAGAACCGTCTCAGGCACCTTCTCACTCTGAATGCTGGTGACTGGGAGCCTGGAGAGCTCCTGATTCACTGTGTGCTTGGGGGCTGTGGTTTAGATTTGTGTCCTCAACATCCCAGAACACATTTATTTTTACTATAGAGACACTGGGACACCTAGTACTACACTCCGTGCATCTAGCCAGGCTTTTGTGGCTAAAGACCTAAACTCTTAACCTCGTTTATAAGCCTTTTTTTTCCCCCATGAGAAGATGCATTCTTTATTCTAAACAACTTCCTTGAAGAGAACATTTGGAAGACAACCTGTTCATAATCTGGGGACTCTCAGCCCAGTAAATCACTGCATTTTTCATGCTGTGTTCTCTTTTATTATCACCAGAGTGTGGTAATGTTTGGTCTCTCTCACTGTACCAGAGATCTTGGAGTACTGGGCTTGTCTTGGCTCCTGACATGGGTCTTTCACAGGGGTCTCTGCAAAGAAAAACATAAGCTGCACTCCAGCTTCCTAGGTTTTTTTTTTTTTTTTCTGGGTATGAAAATATATAGTTTATATATATATATATATATATATATATATATATATATATATTTAAATTAGGCAATGATTACAATAGTGTGATTTTTTTTTTTTGGCCATACATCAACATGAATCAGCATTAGGTATACAAAATATACAACTAGCATTTGAGGCTGAGCATAAAGTTTATCATAATGTTTTATTTTATATGCAGTACCTGAAACTGGAATTGGCTTCTCTAAGAAACAGCTGTGATGGAGGAAGCAGCTGTTTTGGAGCAGAAATGGCTCTGGACTGGGAGTCAGGGTATCCAGGGTTGTCCCAGATCTGTCCCTTGCCTCATTAGGCCAGCTATTGGGCTCTCCTGGTGATTGGTTTCATCATCTGTAAAATGGGAATAATTCTGTCCCATAGGATTAAATATTATATATCTCTATCTATCTAACTGGGCTTCTCTGGTAGCTCAGCTGGTAAACAATCCGCTTGCAATGCAGGAGACCCCTGCACCCAGGTTTGATTCCTGGGTCAGGAAGATCTGCTGGAGAAGGGATAGGTAATCCACTCCAGTATTCTTGGGCTTCCCTGGTTGTTCAGCTGATAAACAAGCCTCCCGCAATGCAGGAGACCTGGGTTCGATCCCTGGGTTGGGATGACTCCCTGGAGAAGGGAACAGTTACCCACTCCAGTATTCTGGCTTGGAGAATTGCAAGATTGTATAGTCCATGGGGTTGCAAAGATTAGGCATTATCTATTAAACATTTCTATAGACTACTAAGTGAGTAAGAGCTCTTAAGACTGTGAAGTTGGATAAGTATAAACTCCAATGAATTGGATCCAAAGAAACTATTTTCTGCTCTTCTTTTTCAACCCACTCCAGCACTCTTGCCTGGGAAATCTCATGGACAGAGGAGCTTGGTGGGCTACAGTCCATGGGGTCTAAAGAGTCAGACACGAGTTAGTGACTAAACACCAACAATGGGGAGCTTATCTACTCTTTTTCTAATTTAATTTTTTAATTAAGATATAGTTGATGTACAATATTATATGCTTCAAATGTATAACATAGTAATTCACAATTTTTAAAAACTATATTCTATTTATATTGTATTTTATTTATTATATTTGCTGTATTTGCTTATGTTGTACAAGATATACTTTTAGCTTATTTATTTTATATATCTTGCCCTTCCCCTCATTACCCCCCCTGGAAATGCAAATATGTTTGACATTTCTGTCTTAGATATCTCATAAACACATGTGGGCAATCTCCCTCCTCCTTTCTCGCAAATCTCTCTCTCTCTCTCTCTCTCTTCAGAAAAGGCAAATAAAGTGAAGCCCAAAAGTGAAAGTAAAGGTTTGCAAAGCTTTAGGCACAGTTTTGGAGAAAACACAAGTTGTTGATCATGTCATAAAAGCCACATAGCAATAAAATTGCATCATAGGGATACCAAAAGAACATCTGCTCCTTAAAAATCTCACCAGAGTGCAGAGTTCAATTTGAGGCATCTCCTTTCAGAACAAATGAACAGCAATGAAAAGAACTCCAGGCAAGAGCAGCAAGATGATTAAGCCCATAGAAGAATCCAGTTATCTGGGTGGATTAAAGAAAATTGATAATTCATTGAAGCCATTGCCAAGATGAGGAATAATTATAGTCTACAAAAGTTTCAAAGGTAGAAAAGCCAAGGGAGGAGAGGAACTATTTAACTTGATCAGAAGACAATACACTGAAATAGTCACAAATGACAGAAAAGGAATTTTTGTGAAATTATATTTGATAATTTGGAAGCTAATATGAAGAGTTCCTGAAGGAAACAATATATTTAAAGAGTGGCAAGGTCTATGCATAGTAGTGAGATATAAAAATCTATTAAAAAGTCTTCCCTGGAAATCCCTACCTCTAACACATGGGAGAATCTTGTGTCTCAGAAACCTCCTTGGACATAGAGGCAGCAGATTTGATTATTCCGATACTCATTGGTTAAACTCTATGTATTTAAAAGACAATTTTCCAGGAAGAAAAATGGTTGAGAATCTTGAAACCTCATTCTTACCAATGGAGATCCAAATATGATAGCTCAGAGCTATCATCTGGGATATAGAAGATATTTATTCATTCATTTAACAAATATTTCTTGAATACCTATCAGGAACCAAGTAGAGTGCTAGGCACACACATGAGATTCAACACTCTAAGTTTTCTTCTCCCAGATCTGGTTCCATTAATTGATATATTTGCTTTTTTTTTTAATGTTGTATCTACTACCCAAAAGTTATAGTGAGCTCCATGAAGGTAATGGCAAGGACACATAAGGATTCTTCCAACACAACAGCCAGCCCCCTGCTCTGAGCTCCATGAAGGTAATGACAAGGACAGATAAGGATTCTTCCATCACAACAGCCAGCCCCCTGCTCTGACTATACATATGAATACTGGCTGCATCTACCCTTTGGCCAGCATGATGCCAGGATGATGGACGGGTGCCAAGAGGTATGGTTAGAATGAAGTTATTCTTTGTACCTCAAAATGACCAACGCCAATCTTCTTTTAACCTCACAAACAAGTCAGAGGATAATATCCATTTAAAGAAATAAATGCATTTTTTATAGGATACATCATCAGTTTCAAAGCCAAATATACAACTGAGACAATCCCAGGGTTATTCAGGTATAGTCATATCTAAATAATGAAGGACAGAGTCATTAGCCAGGCTGACATCAAGAGTCGTAGATAAATACTGATGACATTCTAAGCAAGAGTCGCAGCAAAAGGTGATCGATTTCTCCTGTCCTCCTCCCCTTATTTTATGTCCATAAGCCCGCTTTATTTCCAACAGTTGATCAACTTTTAACATCCATAATATGGTAAATATCAGAAAGGAGACACCGTTACTTCTGTCTTTTAGTCTAAAAGAGCCCACCTAAGGAAGTTATTTTATTGGTACTTCCAGCTCTATGCCAAGTATCCACACATGTTCTCTACAGTATGTGTGCTTTAAATTACTTACTGAAATAGATATTTGTCTTTACAAAGAAATAATGGTTTCCTTGTGTCTCTCAGTAACAGGAAAAATTTCCATCCTTACTGGGGTAAGATAAAGAAGCTAATCAGCACTGTGGTCTCTCAAGAGTCTACAGATGCGCTCTCCCCAGATCCACAGTGTATTCGGATTACCTGACGATATCTGAACTAGCCCTTCTGCTCTTCTTGTACGTTTATTTAACACTTTGCTCAGCTTTGTTTTTAAGTGATTCTGACAGCTCCTAACTAAGGAACAACACGCTCTGGCTAGTTGTTTCAGCCAAGAGTTTTAATGTTTTAAAAATAAGCTTGTATTCACTTTGGTTTTAACGTAGAAATGTCTGCAGATGGGAAGAGGTCCAAATGAAGAGCAAAGAGATGTCCTGGTGGAGAGTGGGCTACATTGGCAGAGCTGTAGTCTGCCCTGAGGTGAACTCAGCGTCATCAGCTCCCCACCCTCCAATTAAAGCAAGGCAGCATTTGGCTTGGTAGTGATCCATTTACATATATTTGAAAAGTGAGCTTTTCATCACATCCATCGTTTTGATACTTCGGTGTTCATTATCTTGCTTGGCACATAGTAGGCATGAAACAAGAATTGGTGAATCACATTGTTTCCCCTCTATATCATAAGCAATTTGAGGGCAGGTCTATGACAGGACTGGTGTGGTCCTGGGCACTGCTGCAGGTCCTCAACTGAGACTTGCTGAGTGAGTGAAAGACTGACTTGTTTCTCATTCTACTCCATGCCAAGCCATTCACTGGGCGGGGAGGAGTAAACAGAGTTAACAAGAGATGAAAAGGATTGCTGAGCCACAGTGAGTGGTTGGAGAGCACGAATTTGTGGCAGAGGCAATCAGCACATTTTCAAAAATAACACTAACAAAATTTGGGCAACCTGGGACACAGAGACAGTGAGAAAGGTGGTAGGTGGGCACAGATCATGGCAAAGGGAGCATTTTTGCAAACTGGTGGATAGAGTCAGTATCTCCATGCCTCTTCTGTCATTTCTACTTTTCAGTGTTCTGGAGGGTGAACTGGCTTATCTTAGAATAATTATAAGAATGGAAGCAAGACCTCAGAGTTAGCAAGCTCTCACAGAGTTTACAAATGACTGTAGTTATTATCATGGCTATCGGTCCGAAACTGACTTTCATCTGTATTTCATTTCAGATTTGAGAGTTTCTGTCTCCCAGCACCTCCTCAGTTTTCCTTTCCTCTTTCTTATTTGGAGGGTCACCATATAGTATTATCAATGAAACTAAGACAATTTTGAGAGGGAGGATGAAAGCTGTCCATGATGACACCCAGGGCTATATTATGACTTTTGTGATCTTTGGGCAATTTTGCTTCTGTGGGTCCTTTCTTCCAGGAAACAAATGAACAAACAAAGCCCCACTAAAGACTATATTTTACAACTCTGATAGTACGAAGATAAATATAATGCAGGCTGGATTCATCATAATATATTACTTTCATTATTATCATATTCATTTATTTTAAAAGAAATTAAAATACTTTCATGGATCCCTAATATTATGATTGACCCTAGCACTGTGCCTGACAGAGAACTCAGCTCTGTTTAAGATTTCAGAAGTGAAATGGGTTTGTCCTAGGTATGGTCACCCTGAAGGTCATAAGAATTCTATTAATAAATTAATAAATGCTGCACTCAGCAGGACTCAGGTTCCTTCTGGCTTGGCTGCAGACCTGTTCAGAAAATAATGAATTTAAACTCATCAAGATATATACATTGTGTGCTCAGTCCCTTCAGTCGTGTCTGACTCTGACCCCCTGGACTGTAGCCCACCAGGCTCTTCCGTCCATTGGATTCTCCAGGCAAGAATACTGGAGTGAGTTACCATTTCCTCCTCTAGGGGATCTTCCCAACCTGGGGATTGACCCATATCTCCTGAGACTCATGCATCACAGGCAGATTCTTTACCCACTGAGCCACCTGGGAAACCCATGTATACATTAAATGTGTAAGTTTTTGAATATCAATTATACCTCCATAAAGCTAACTAATACAATGAATTACCTGAAGTATTATAATAGCATTGTTGAAGTAGAAAAAATAACCTAGCAGGTAAGTGGATATGGTTGTTTAAAGCAGAGCCTGAGTATATCTTGCCACTTTTGTACAATTTTCTTAACGCTCTCAACTCTAATGGTCTTGATATTAATGCACTTCTTGCACCTTTCTGCTTATACCGGTTTTGATTCACCTTCTTTTAAGGCTGACTCAACTTTAACAACCCATATTTCAGAGCTCCTCTAGTTCACTACAACCACCTTACCTTCTAGCGAATCCATTCTTTAGGTTTCTTGCATCTATTTTTCCTTTATGATGGCCACTGTATCAGTTATCTCAGTTCTTCACCCTACCTTCAGCTTCAGGGGCCTTCCCCAGGCCTCAGGACTCTAAGTTAGTTATTTTCATGTGATCCTTTCTAACACACTAGTAACACTCTTTGTAGTACCCTAAAGTATGTCATATCCCCAACACAAGTTACTTTACCATTTGTAGGCTATTCACTCATTCCCTAGCTGCCAAGCTTTGCCAGATAAGCTTATGAGAAAGTTGCCATTGGGTCTGCTAAACTCTATTTCCTAGCTTCACTTTTAAGCATTTATTCCTCATGATCTTATTATCTTATGCCTCTCTGAACTATATATCCTGTTCCTCTCGGGGGAAAAAAAAAGTATTCTAACATTTTTATACATTTTTTTTTTTTATGCCTCATTCTCAACCATGCCGTCCTCACTCTGAACAGATGACCTTCCTTCCTACTTTACTGAAAAAGCAGAGGCCATCTGGTACAACCTCCATAATCTTTCCTCCTCTCCATCTGTCACCATGCTTCATTCTCTGAAACTTTCTCTGATATCTTCATCTTCCCTTCTCTTCCCTCCTGTTTCCATCTCCTTTCCAAAAGAAGTCCTAGGTTTTTAAAAATAATAACTATTGTGTATAAAGCACTAAGCTAGACTTATTATGTACTTCATGCAAAGCCTCTCATTGACATCTAAAAGTAGATTTCTTTCAAGCACCACTGAGACTTATTAGTTAGCAAATACTCCAAGGTCACCAAGCATCACGGGGCTCTTTATGTTTTACTTCTTGGTTTCTCTAGGACCTGCAGGATACACCTCTCCCTTCTGTTCCAGGTTTGGCCTTCTTCTCTTATAATTTTTGTTTACATAAACATACACAAAAACGTGTGTGTGTGCTCAGTCACTCAGTCATGTCTGACTCCTTGCAACCCCATGGTCCAGGGCCAACCAGGGTCCTCTGTCCATGGGATTTTCCCCAGGCATGGATACTGGAGTGGGCTGCCATACCCTCCTTCAAAGGATCTTCCCTACCCAGGGACTGAACACCCATTTCCTGCATTGCACATGAATTCTTTAGCACTGAGCCACCTGGGAAACCCTAATTTTCTAAACAAAATTCTAACATAAAGAACATAGATCAGTTATTCTGAAAAACTACTAGAGTAAGAATATCATTCTGTCACACTCATTTATTTAGTTATTGGGGAAATTTTAAGAAGTTTCCTAAAGTCTATCAGTTCAGAAACTGTTTGCTTCTTATGGTCAAAAATATCTTTCTAAACCTAACTGATTACTAGATGTTTATGAGTCTTTAAAATTAGAAGGGCCTATTCAATCAATGTACAATTTACATAAAATAAAATGCACCCATTTAATGTGAACAGTTTGAAGAGTTTTGCTATATGTGTACATTTATCACAGTCAAAATTTAGAAAACTTCTGTCACTTAAGTAAGATCCCTTATGCCTATTTGCAGTCAATATCTGTCCTCACTCCACTCAACTGGCCCAGTTTCCATGCAACCACTAATCTGCTTTCAGTTACTACAGATTATTTTTTCCTGTCCCAGAATTTCATATAAAATAAATTCTACAACATATAACCCTTTGCTTCTGTAACACAGCATAATATTTGTGTTGAGTATATCAGTAACCTTTCTTTTTATTGCTGAATAGTACTCCCTTGAATGAAAAGCACACAACGGTTTATGCATTCAACTGTGAACTGACATTTGGACTATTTCCAGTTTTAAGGTATTATGAAGAAATTTGCTATGACTATTCAATTACAAGTCTTTTTGTAGAAATACATTTCATTTCTCTTAGGTAAACAATTTCAAAAGAATCATTTGATCACAGAGTTAAGAGTATGTTTAATTTTATAATAAACAATTGAGCTACTTTTCAAAATGGTTGCACAATTTTATTTGACCATTAGCAATAAGAGTTTCAGTCTAGTATTCCACACCCTCATCAACTGGTATTGTCAACCTTTTCAATTTTAGCCATTGTAACAGATGTATAGAGGTAATCAGTTATGGTTTTATGTTTCTTTGATAACCAGTGACACTGACCATTTTGCATGTGCTTATTGGTCATTTGCACATTTTTAAAAGATTTTTTTATGTGTGTCATTACTAAAGTCTTCATTGAATCTGTTTTGCCCTCAATTCACATGCTAGCAAGGTAGTACTCAAAATCCTTCACGGTAGCTTCAAAAGTACTTGAACCAAGAACTTTCAGATGTACAAGCTGGATTTAGAAAAGGCAGAAGAACTAGAGATCAAATTGCCAACATCCATTGGCTCACAGAAAAAGCAAGATAATTCCAGAAAAACTATCTACTTCTGCTTCCCTGACTACAAAGCCTTTGACTGTGTGGATAACAACAAACTATGGAAAATTCTTAAAGAGATGGGAATACCAGACCAACTTACCTGTGTCCTGAGAAATGTGTATGTGGGACAAGAAGCAACAATTAGAAGAGGACATCGTTCAAAATTGGGAAAGGAGCATATCAATGCTGTATATTGTCACCCTGCTCATTTAACTTATATTCAGAGTACATCATGCAAAATGCCAGGCTGGATGAATCACAAGCTGGAATAAAGATTGCCAGGAGAAATATCAACAACTTCAGATATACAGATGACACCATTCTAAAGGTAGGAAGCAAAGAGAAACTAAAGAGCCTCTTGATGAAGGTGAAAGAGAAGGGTGAAAAAGCTGGCTTAAAACTCAACATTTAAAATACTAAGATCGTGGCATCTGGCCCCATCAGTTAATGGCAAATAGATGGGGAAACAATGGAAACGGTGACAGACTTTATTTTCTTGGGCTCCAAAATCATTGTGGATGGTGACTGCAGCCATGAAATTAAAAGATGTTTGCTCCTTGGAAGGAAAGCCATGACAAACCTAGACAGTGTATTCAAAGGCAGAGACATCACTTTGTGACAAAGGTCTACACAGTCAATGGTTTTCCTAGTAGTCATGCACAGACATGAGAGTTGGACCATAAAGAAGGCTGAGCACTGAAGAATTGATGTTTTTGAATTGTGGTGCTGAAGAAGACTCTTTGAGAGACCTTTGGAAAGCAAGGAGATCCAACCAGTCAATCCTAAAGAAAATCAACCCTGAATATTCATTGGAAGGACTGATGCTGAAGCACCAATACTTTGGCCACCTGATAGGAAGAACTGACTCACTGGAAAAAGACCCTGATGCTGGGAAAGATTGAGAGCAGGAGGTGAAGGGGGCAACAGAGGATGAGATTGTTGGATGGTATCATTGACTCAATGGACATGAGTTTGAGCAAACTCTAGGAGATAGTGAAGGATAGGGAAGCCTGGCATGCTGCAGTCCATGTGGTTGCAGAGTCCAGCAGGACTTAGCAACTGAACAACAATACTGAATTTGTTACAATTGTTTCTGTTTTCTGTTTTGTGGTTTTTTTGGATGTGGGCATGTGGGATCTTAACTCTTTGACCAGGGATCAGATGAGCACCCCTGCACTGGAAGGTGAAGTCTTAACCATTGGACCACCAGAAAGCCCTGCACATTTTCTTTTGCTAAGTGTTTGATCAAATATTTCACCCATTTTTTACACTGGTTTGTTTGTCTTATTATAACTGAGTTGGAAGATCACTATATACATTTTCGATACAAATTAATTTTTCAGATATCTGTATTACAAATATTTTTCAGTCTTTTTGCTGGCTTATGTTCTTAATGATGATTTTCAAATGATAAAGCTTAAATTATTATGAAATCCAATTGATCTTGGTATCTTTTTTGGTGATTTTTTGTATTTTGTATGTTTGTGTATATCTGTTCATGTGTGTATGTGTCCCTTCTATTGACGAAGTCTCTTTTTTATTGAATTATAATTTATGTACAATGTTATATTAGTTTCAGATATACTACATAATGATTTGACAAGTGCATATGTTATGAAATGATCACCACAATAAGTCTAATAATCAGCTGTCCCCATACAAATTATTATGATGTTACTGACCATATTCCTTATGGTCATATAATGGATTAAGGTCATATTCCTTCTTGATAATATTCCTTATTATTTCCCTGTTACTTATTTATTGTATAACTGGAAACTTGTACCTCTCAGTCCTATTCAACTATTTCACCCACCTCCAACCATTCCTTCTGGCACAACCCATTTGTTCTATGTATCTAAGAGTCTGTTTTCGTTTTCTTTGTTGGTTTGTTTTGTTTGTTTTAGATTCTACACACAATCAAGAGCATGCATTTGTCTTTCACTGTCTGACTTATTTCACTTAGGATGATACCCTCAAGATTCACACATGTTGTTACTACAAATGGCAAGATTTCATTTTTTATGGCTGGGTAATATGTCCATTTTATACGTGCTACCTCTTCTTTTTCCATTTGTCTGTCTATGCACACTAAGGTTGCTTACATATCTTGGCTACTATAAATAATGCTGCAATGAACCTTGAAGTGCATATATATTTTCAAATTACTGCTTTTGTTTCTTTGGATTAATACCCAAAATTGCAATTGCTAGATCATGTATCAGTTCTATTTTTAATTGTTTTGAGGAAACTTCATACTTTTTTCCATAATGGCTGCTCCTACCAGCCGTACACAGAGTTCTCTTTTCTCCATATCCTTACCAACACTTGCCATTTTTGATAATAGTCATTTAGTATATGTAAGGGGATATCTCATAGTAATTAGATTTACATTTCCATGATTTATGATGTTGAGCAACTTTTCAGGTGCCTGTTGGCCATCTGGGAGCCTACTTTGGACAGCTGTCTATTCAGATCCTCTCCCCATTTTTTAATTGGGTTGTTTGTTTTTTGATGCTGAGTTGTATAGTTTGGATATTACCTCTTATCATTTGAAAATATCTTCTCCCACTAAATAGGCAGCATTTAGTTTTGTTAATAGTTTCCTAAACTGTGCAAAGGCTTTTTGCTTGTTTGTTTTATATAATCTCATATTTAACTTTGCTTTTGTTTCCTTGACTGAAGACACATATCCAAAATAATATCACTAACACCAATACCAAAGTGCATGCTTACAAAGTTTCTTCTGAGAATTTTATGGCTGCAATCTTACATTTAAGTCTTTAATACATTTGACTTTATTTTTATACATGGTGTGAGTCCAGTTTGATGCTTTTACATGCAAGCTGTCAAGTTTTTCCAACACCATTTACTGAAGAGACTGTCTTTATCCCATTGTACATTCTTGCCTCCTTTGTCATAGACTAATTGACCATATAAACGTGGGTTTATTTCTGGCATACCTATTCTGCTCCATTGATCTGTATGTCTGGTTTTTTTTTTTTTTTTTCCCTCAGTACTACACGGTTTTTATACAATAGCATGTATAAGATAGAATGGGAAAGACTAGAGATCTCTTCCAGAAAATTAGAGATAAAGGGAAGATTTCATGCAAAGATGGGCACAATAAAGGACAGAAAACGTATGGACCTAACAGAAGCAGAAGATACTAAGAAGAGGTGGCAGGAGTACACAGAAGAACTATACAAAAAAGATCTTCATGATCCAGATAACCATGATGGTGTGATCACTCTCCTAGAGCCAGACATCCTGGAATGTGAAGTTAAGTGGACCATAGGAAGCATCACTACAAACAAAGCCAGTGAAGGTGATCAAATCCTAAAAGATAATGCTGGTAAAACATTCAATATGCTTTACCAATGCACTCAGTATGCCAGCAAATTTGGAAAACTTAGCAGTGGCCACAGGACTGGAAAAGGTCAGTTTGCACTCCAATCCCAAAGAAGGGCAATGCCAAAGAATGCTCAAACTACCATACAATTGCACTCAACTCACACACTAGCAAAGTAATGCTCAAAATTCTCCAAGCCAGGCTTCAACAGGATGTGAAGTATGAAATTCCAGATGTTCAAGCTGGTTTAGAAAAGTCAGAGCAACCAGAGATCAAATTGCCAACATCCATTGAATCATAGAGAATTCAAGCAAAACATCTACTTCAGTTTTATTGATTATGCCAAAGTTTTTGGCTGTGTAGATCACAATAAACTGTGGAAAATTCTTCAAGAGATGGGAATACCAGACCACCTTACCTGTCTCCTGAGAAATCGGTATGTAGGTTAAGAAGCAACAGAACAGGATGTGGAAAAATGGACTGGGTCCAAATTGGGAAAGGAGTACGTCAAGGCTGTATATTGTCACCCTGCTTATTTAACTTATATTCAGAGTACATCATGCGAAATGCCTGGTTGGATGAAGCACAAGATGGAAACAAGATTACCAAGAGAAATGTCAATAACCTCATATACACATATGACATCACCCTTATGGAAGAAAGTGAAGAGGAACTAGAGAGCCTCTTGATGAAAATGAAAGGAGAGAGTGAAAATGTTGGCTTAAAGCTCAACATTCTGAAAACCAAGACCATAGCATCCAGTCCCATCACTTCATGGCAAATGGATGGCAAAACAATGGAAAGAGTGACAGACTTTATTTTGGGGGCTCCAAAATCACTGCAGATGGTGACTGCAGCCGTGAAATTAAAAGACGCTTGCTCCTTGGAAGAAAAGCTATGACCAACCTAGACAGCATATTAAAAAACAGAGATATTACTTTGCTGACAAAGATCTGTCTATTCAAAGCTATGGTTTTCCCAATAGTCATGTATAGATGTGAGAGTTGGGCTATAAAGAAAGCTGAGTGCCAAAGAATTGATGCTTTTGAACTGTGGTGTTGGAGAAGACTCTTGAGAGTCCCTTGGACTGCATAGAGATCAAACCAGTTAATCTTAAAGGAAATCAGTCCTGAATATTCATTGGAAGGACTGATGCTGAAGCTGAAACTCCAATACTTTGTCCATCTGACACAAAGAACTGACTCATTGGAAAAGACTCTGATACTGGGAAAGATTGACAGCAGAAGGAGAAGGGGACAACAGAGGACAAGATGGTTGGATGGCATCACTGACTCAATGGATGTGAGTTTGAGCAAGCTTAGGGAGTTGGTGATGGACAGGGAAGCCTGGCGTGCTGCATCCATGCGGTCATAAAGAGTTGGGCACAGCTGAGTCACTGAACTAATACTGCTTTCATTACTGTAGCTTTGTAGTATAGTCTGAAGTCAGGGAGCATGACTCCTTCAGCTCTTTTCTTCTTTTTCAACATTTTTGGCTCTTTGGAGTGTTTTATATTTCCATTAAAATATTATAATTATTTGTTCTAGTTCTGTGAAAACTGGCATTAATATTTTTGACAAAGACTGCATTAAAAATGTAGATTGCCTTGGGTAGTATGTTTTTAACAATATTAATTTTTTTCAATTCACAAGCTTGGTATATTTTTCTGTTTAGTCATCTTCAGTGTCTCACATCAGTGTCTTACAGTTTCCTGGGTGCATATCTTTTTCTTCCTTGATTACATTTACTTCTAGGTATTTTATTCTTTTTGTTACACATGACAACATATTTTACATCTTTGTGTGTGTTTCTTAACTACATATTTTATATGTTAGAATATTTTTATGTTTTTTAACTTTCATATTAGCTTTATAAGTGGCTCATCTGCTAACCTTAATATATGCTTGCAATTACCAGTGTTTTTCTTTCACCATTTTCATATTTCTAGCTGTGACCTTTTCATTTCCACTTAGAGAAGTCCCTTTACATTTCTTGTCAAGTTAGTTTAGTGATGCCAAACTCATTTTGCTTTTGTTTGTCTATACAACTCATTGTCTCTCCTTCAAGTTTGAAAGATAGCCTTATCTGAGAATATTCTTGGTTGCATTTTTTTCCTCTTCATTATTTTGAATATGCCACTCTCTTCTGGCCTACAAAGTTTCTGCTGAAAAGTCAGACAATGGTCTTACTTACAAGGAGTTCTCTTGTATGCAACTATTTAAAAAAAAATCTATTTATTTATTTGGCTGTTGGGTCTTAGTTGCGGCACGTGGGATCTTTGTTGTATCCCGCACATCTTATGTTGCAGCACACAGATTCTCTCTTTGTGGCATGCGGGCTTCATTACTTACAGCACATAGGCTTAGTTGCTCCACAGCCTGATCCCTAGTTCCCTGACTAGGGATCAAACCAGCATCCCCTGTATTGTAAGGCAGATTGCAGTGGACCATCAGGGAAGTCCCTGTATATAATTATAAATAGTTGCTTTTCTCTTTGTGCTTTTAAAAGTCTTTGGCTCAGACAGTAAAGTGTCTGCCTACAATGCAGGAGACCTGGGTTCAATCCCTGGGTCAAGGAAGATCTCCTGGAGCTGCATAGGTCCTTATGTTTTGGTAGAGCTGACCACTGTAGGTGTGCTGATAGCCAAGGCTGGTTCCTGGCCCAGCTGGTTGCCAGGCCTTCCTGTATGTGGTGAATGCCAGCCCACTAGTTGGTGGGCCCAAGTTCTAGCATGTCAGTGTAGGGGGTCTATGGAGTCCTGGGGCTGGTGTCAGTCCACTGGTGTATTCAACATTGTCTGACTCTTCCTGCAGTTGATGATCTTATTCTGTTTGCAATAACACAACCTGTATAATTCCAGTCAGGACTGTGATGATTTGCTAAGAGCCTCACTAAGCTGTTGCCATGTGTGATGCTATATAAATGTTAATTAGGTCATAGTGGTTGATAGATTTGCTATCTATTTCTTCTGTTAAACTGAGAGGGGGTTGTTGAAATTTTCAACTGAATTGTGACCTTGTCTATTTCTTATTGTAGTTCTGTGACATTTTGTTTCATATATTTTGATGTTCTGTTATAATTGCATACGTATGTGAGATTCTTATATTTTCTTAAAGAATTTACTACTTAGCTTAAGAAACATTCCTCTTTATCTCTAGGCTATTCCTTGGCTAAACTCAATTTTGTCTGGTATTAATATAGGCACTCCAGCTTTCTTTAGATTGGTGATCACATACCATATCTTTCCCATCTTTTGAATTTTGTCCTATCTCAATTTTTACATTTAATATCTATTTCTCATACACAGCATATGGGCTTACCTTTGGTTATCTAATCTGTCCATCTTTATATTTATAGTGCCAAGCCATTACCATTTAATATAATTGCTGCTGCTAAGTCACTTCAGTCGTGTCCGACTCTGTGCGACCCCATTGACGGCAGCCCACCAGGCTCTGCCGTCCCTGGGATTCTCCAGGCAAGAACACTGGAGTGGGTTGCCAGTTCCTTCTCCAATGCATGAAAGTGAAAAGTGAAAGTGAAGTCGCTCAGTCGTGTCCGACTCTTAGTGACCCCGCAGACTGCAGCCTACCAGGCTCCTCCATCCATGGGATTTTCTAGGCAGGAGTACTGGAGTGGGGTGCCATTGCCTTCTCCCATTTAATATAATTATTGTTATACAATAAGTGCCCTACATACACACTTTGAAGTTGTCAGCTTTCAAAGATGTGATTGTGCATTTGCATATCCAATCATGTAAGTCAGTTCACGTGTTTGGTGTACACTGTCATGTGCATCCATCCTCTACAAATGGTCCTGCTTTTGTGCACTATACAGTTCTGTATAGACTACAGTAGTACAGTATCTTTATTTCAAGCCTAAGATGTCCAGAAGCAAGCATAACAGCAGTGGTGATATAGCTGGTACTACTATATTTTTCAAGGTGTTTCACTATAATGTATTAAATATTATTTTGTGTTGTTTTTAATGTATTATTAGTGTGAAAATTGTTGCAAACGTACTACAGTACAGTACTATATAGCTGATGGTGTTAGTTGTGTACCTAAGCTAACTTTGCTGAACTTATGAACAAATTAGACTTACAGATGTGCTCTTTGAATTGGACTTGTTGTGTATAGGGGATTAACTGTAGTTGGGTTTAAGTTGAGAACCCCATAAATAGTATTAAAAGGCAAAAAGATGTAACACCAGAAGATGATCCCCTCAAGTCACTAGGGTTCCAAAATGCTACTGGGGAAGAGTGGAGAAATAGCTCCAGAAAGAATGAAGAGGCTGGGCCAAAGCAGAAATGACACTCAGCTGTGCATATGTCTGGTGATGAAAGTAAAGTCCAGTGCTGTAAAGAACAATACTGCTTAGGAACCTGGAATGTTAGGTCCATGAATCAAGGCAAATTGGACATGGTCAAGAAGGAGATAAAAAGAGTGAACATTGATATTATAGGAATCAGTGAACTGAAATGGACATGAATGGGCAAATTTAACTCAGATAATCATTGTATCTACTACTGTGGGCAAAAGTCCCTTAGAAGAAATGGAGTACCCCTCATAGAAAACAAAAGAGTCCAAAACACAGTTCTTGGGTGCAATCTTAAAAATGACACAATGATCTCAGTTTGTTTCCAAAACAAACCATTCAACATCATAGTAATCAAAGTCTATGCCCCAACCACTAATGCCAAAGAAGCTGAAATCAAACGGTTCTATGAAGGACTTCTAGATTTAACACCAAAAAATGTACTTTTAATCATAGGGAGTTGCAAAAATAGGAAGTCAAGAGATAACCTGGAGTAACAGGCAAGTTTGGCCTTGGAGTACAAAATGAAGTAATCAAAGGCTAACAGAGTTTTACCAAGAGAATTCACTGGTCATAGCAAACACCTTCTTCCAACAACACAAGAGACAACACTACACATGGGCATCACCAGATGGTCAATACCAAGATCAGATTATAGTCTTTGCAGCTGAAGATGCAGAAGCTCTATACAGTCAGCAAAAACAAGACCTGGAGCTGACTATAGCTCAGATCATGAGCTCCTTATTGCAAAATTCAGGCTTAAATTGAAGATAGTAGGGAAAACCACTAGACCATTAAGGTATGACCTAAATCAAATCCCTTATGATTATATAATGGAGGTGATGAATAGATTGAGGGATGAGATCTGGTAGAGTGCCTGAAGAACTATGGACGGAGGTTCATAACTTTTTACAGGAGGTGGTGACCAAAACCATCTCAAAGAAAAAGAAAAGCTAGAAGGCAAACTGGATTTCTGAGGAGGCCTTACAAACAGCTTAGAAAAGAGGAGCAAAAGGCAAGGGAGAAAGGGAAAGATAAACCCAACTCAATGCAGAGTTTCAGAGAATAGCAAGGAGAGATAAGAAATCCTTCTTAAGCACACAATGCAAAGAAATAGAGGAAAGCAATAGAATGGGGAAGACTAGAGATCTCTTCAAGAAAATTGGAGCCCAAAAGGGAACATTTCATATAAAGATAGGCACAATAAAGGGCATAGATGGCAGGGCCCTAGAAGAGACAGAGGAGATTGAGAAGTAGTGGCAAGAATACACAGAAGAACTACACAAAAAAAGGTTTAACAACCCAATAACCACAGTGGTGTGGTCACTTACCTAGCATCCTGGAATGTGAAGTCAAATGGGCCATAGGAGGCATTGCTATGAACAAAGCTAATGGAGGTGCAGGAATTCTAGCTGACTATTTCAATTCCTAAAATATGGTGCTGTGAAAGTGCTGCACTCAATATGCCAGCAAATTTGGAAAACTCAGCGGTGGCCACAGGACTGGAAAAAGTCAGTTTTCATTCCAATGCCAAAGAAGGGCAATGCCAACGAATATTCAAACTATTGTACCATTGAGCTTATTTCACATGCTAGCAAAGTAATGTTCAAAATCCTTCAAGCCAGGCTTTAGCATTATGTGAAGCAAGAACTTCCAGATGTACAAGGTGGATTTGGAAAAGGCAGAGGAACCAGAGATCAAATTGCCAACATCCTTTGGATAATACAGAAAGCAAGGGAATTCCAAATAAACATCTACTTCTGCTTCATTGACTACACTAAAGCCTTTGACTGTGTGGATAACAACAAAATGTGGGGAAAAAAAAGAGATGGGAAGACCAGGCCATCTTACCTGTGTTCTGAGAAACTTGTGTGCAGGATAAGAAGAAACAGTTAGAACATTACATAGAACAACTGACTGGTTCAAAATTGGGAAACACATACTGCAAGGCTGTATATCGTCACCCTGCTTATTTAACTTACATGCAGAGTATATCATGCAAAATGCCAGGTTAGATGACTCAAAAGCTGGAAGCAAGATTGCCAGAAGAAATATCAACAACCTCAGCTATGCAGGTGATATTATCACTATAATGGCAGTAAGCGAAGAGAAACTAAAGAGTCTCTTGATGAAGCTGAAAGAGAAGAGTGAAAAAGCTGGCTTAAAACTCAACATTCAAAAAATTAACATCATGGCATCTCGATGCCATCACTCGATGGCAAATAGATGGGGAAACAATGGAAACAGTGATAGACTTTATTTTCTTGGGCTCCAAAATCATTGTGGATGGTGACTGCAGCCATGAAATTAAAAGATGCTTGCTTCTTGGAAGAAAAGCTATGACCAACCTAGACAGCATATTAAAAAGCAGAGACATCACTTTATGACAAAGGTCCATATAGTCAAAGCTATGGTTTTTCCAGCAGTCATGTATGGATGTAAGAGTTGGACCATAAATAAGACTGAGCACCGAAGAGTCGATGTTTTTGAACTGTGGTGCTGGAGAGGACTCTTGAGAGTCCCTTGGACTGAAAGGAGATCAAACTAGTCAGTACTAAAGGAAATCAACCCTGAATATTCATTGGAAGGACTGATACTGAAGCTCTGATAATCTGGCCACCTGATACAAAGAGCTGACTCATTGGCAAATACCCTCATGCTGGGGAAAATTGAGGGCAAGAGAAGGGAGTGACAGGGGATGATGATTAGATGACATCACTGACTCAAAAAATTTGACTTTGAGCAAACTCTAGGAGACAGTGAAGGACAGGGAGGCCTGGTGTGCTGCAGTTCAGGGGATAACAAAGAGTCAGACAAGACAGTGGCTGAATAACAACCACCACAACCGTTTTGCTATTTTTTTTTTTAACATGTTCTCCTATCTGTTTATTACCTTTTTCTCTTGCCTTCTTTCGGTTACATGAACATATTTTTTAAGAGCTCCATTTTGTCTCTCTTTGGCTTTCAAGTATTTTCCTTGTTCAATCTTTTGTTAATTATTGGGTGTGATTTGATATCCAATCCCAAAGAAAGGCAATGCCAAAGAATGCTCAAACTACAGCACAACTGCACTCATCTCACACGCTAGTAAAGCAATGCTCAAAATTCTCCAAGCCAGGCTTCAGCAATACGTGAACCGTGAACATCCAGATGTTCAAGCTGGTTTTAGAAAAGGCAGAGGAACCAGAGATCAAATTGCCAACATCCACTGGATCATTGAAAAAGCAAGAGAGTTCCAGGAAAACATCTATTTCTGCTTTATTGACTATGCCAAAGCCTTTGACTGTGTCAATCACAATAAACTGTGGAACATTCTGAAAGAGCTGGGAATACGAGACCACCTGACTTGCCTCTTGAGAAACCTATATGCAGGTCAGGAAGCAACAGTTGAAACTGGACATGGAACAACAGACTGGTTCCAAATGGGAAAAGGAATATGTCAAGGCTGTATATTGTCACCCTGCTTATTTAACTTCTACGCAGAGTACATCATGAGAAACACTGGGCTGGAAGAAGCACAAGCTGGAATCAAGATTGCCGGGAGAAATATCAATCACCTCAGATATGCAGATGACACCACCTTTATGGAAGAAAGTGAGGAGGAACTAAAAAGCCCCTTGATGAAAGTGAAAGAGGAGAGTGAAAATTTGGCTTAAAGCTCAACATTCAGAAAACAAAGATCATGGCATCTGGTCCCGTCACTTCATGGGAAATAGATGGGGAAACATAGAAACAGTGTCAGACTTTAATTTTGGGGGCTCCAAAATCACTGCAGATGGTGACTGCAGCCATGAAATTAAAAGACGCTTATTCCTTGGAAGGAAAGTTATGACCAACATAGATAGTATATTGAAAAGCAGAGACATTACTTTGCCGACTAAGGTCCATCTAGTCAAGGCTATGGTTTTTCCAGTAGTCATGTATGGATGTGAGAGTTGGACTGTGAAGAAAGCTGAGTGCCAAAGAATTGATGCTTTTGAACTGTGGTGTTGGAGAAGACTCTTGAGAGTCCCTTGGGCTGCGAGGAGATCCAACCAGTCCATTCTGAGGGAGATCAGCCCTGGGATTTCTTTGGAAGGAATGATGCTGAAGCTAAAACTCCAGTACTTTGGCTACCTCATGCGAAAAGTTGACTCATTGGCAAAGATCCTGATGATGGGAGGGATTGGGGGCAGGAGGAGAAGGGGACAACAGAGGATGAGATGGCTGGATGGCATCACTGACTTGATGAGCGTGAGTCTGAGTGAACTCCTGGAGTTCATGATGGACAGGGAGGCCTTGGGTGCTGCAATTCATGGGGTCACAAAGAGTCGGACATGACTGAGTGACTGAACTGAATTGAACTGATACATTTTTAATTTACCACAGCATACATTCAAATATTATACCCTTTTAAGTACAGTATAAAAACTTACAATGTTTTTCTATCCTCCTTGTACTATTTTTTGTCTTGTCATGTAATTAATTTCTACACATTTATAATTCCCAGTTACTCTATTATTTTTGCATTTAAAAAATTATGGTTTAACTAAATAAAAGAAAAAGTCTTTAATAGTTACTCTAATATTTTAATTCCCAGTCTTCATAATTCATTTTTAAGGATTTTTTTTGGGGGGGGACTACATTTTCTTTTGCTTGAAGTACTTTCTTCAAAATACCTTTGCTACAAGCTGCATGATCATGAATTATTTTCCTGTTTTTTGACTGAAAAATCTTTATTTAACTTTTTTAAATGTTTGTTAGGTTTAGAATTTTACATTGACATTTTTCCTGTAATTCATTTAAAATATTGTTCTATTCTTTCTTTTATTTCTTCTACGGAAAATTTAGCCCTTATATTTGTCTTTGTTGCCAGTATTTATTGAGTATTTTATATTCTACCTACTTTTAAATTCTAACTTTATTTGATTATGATGTGTCTAGATATGATTTTGTGTTTATCTTTCTTGAGATTCATTGAGCTACTTAAATCTTTGAGTTGATATTGTTTACATCAATTCTGAACAATTTTCTGTCATTTCATCAATAGCTTTTCATCCTCTTTTTGTGACTATGCTGCTGCTGCTAAGTTGCTTCAGTCGTCTCCGACTCTATGCAACCCCATACACGGCAGCCCACCAGGCTCCCCCGTCCCTGGGTTTCTCTAGGCAAGAACACTGGAGTGGGTTGCCATTTCCTTCTCCAATGCATGAAAGTGAAAAGTAAAAGCGAAGTCACTCAGTCATGTCTGACTCTTCGGGACCCCATGGACTGCAGCCTACCAGGCTCCTCCGTCCATGGGATTTTCCAGGCAAGAGTCCTGGAGTGGGGTGCTATTGCCTTCTCCATTTTGTGACTATAAAACTACTTATATTAGAACACTTTCAAATGACCCATAGATCACTCATTCCACCTTGTGTGTCTTCTTTAACTATGTTTCCTTCTATGTTTAGTTTGCCTATTGCTGTGTCATCAAATTCACTGTTGTTTCCTTCTTCAGTGATAAGCGTGCTTTTAAACTTGGATTTTCCAGGCAAGCATACCAGAGTGGGTTGCTGTTTCCTTCTCCAGGGGATATTCCTGACCCAGGGATCAAACCCAGGTCTCCCAGATTGCAGGCAGATGCTTTACCTTCTGAGCCACCAGGGAAGCTCATCACTTCACTTTACAGCTCTAGATCTTTTATTTGGTTCTTCTTGTATCTTCCACATTTTCTCATTATGTTTTTCCTTTAATATTCAATTATATTTTAAAAACGGTTTTAAATTATTTTCTGATAATTCCTCATTTTATAAATACTGGACCTTTTATATTACTTGATTTTTCTCTTGATTCTGGGTCCTATTTTCCTGCTAATAAACATGTTTAGTGAGTTTTAATTGAATGTTGAAGATTGCTATTTTTATGATTTTAGTGTATAGATTGTATTGTTCTCTTCTCTAAAAATGTTATTTCATTTTGGGAGGGTGCTAACTTAAGGTAGGGGCTTCCCTGGTGGCTCTGGGTAAACAACGTGCAGGAGGTGTGGGTTTGATCCCTGGTCTGGGAAGATCCCCTAGAGAAGGAAATTCAAGGATTTATGACAGAAATTGATACTCAACCAATACGCCCACTGTAAACAACTAAAACACTGAACAAAGGACACAAAATAACTGTTTTCAGATGTTGCATAATAGGCAATTCAAGACTGATATTCCTTGAGAGAAAGAGAACCGCATAGACAGAGGAGCCTGGTGGGCTACAGTCCATGGGGTCACAAAGAGTTAGACAAAACTTAGTGACTGAACAACAAAAATTTAAGGTACTTTTTAAAAAATCAACTTGATCCTTTCAAAGTTTGACTTGGAGCTGTCTTACGAAAGATCTAAAGAAATGTTTAGTATAGTGTCAGCTTATGGGCTACCTTCTCTGACATCTCTGCTATGCTTATTTCAATACTTTTCAACTTTTGACCCAAGACTTCCATTCGAATATTATCATCCATTGTCCTTTTGGATGTGCATTGTGCTCCAATCAACAAAGTTCCTTGTTTGTCTTATTCTATTTGTCCCCTTTGTCTAAAATGTTTAAGTTTTTTTTCTCTGCCTTTTTAAAACTGTAGCATTCTTTCCATACATACATGAATTTTTTGTTGATAATCTACATCAGAAGTAACTCTTTCCTTCTCTGCTTCTAAGCTTTTTGATTTGATTCTATCTTAATTGATCATATTTTATATTCAGTTCAGTCGCTTATTCACGTCCAACCCTTTGCAACCCCATGGACTGCAGCATGCCAGGCTTCCCTGTCCATCACCAACTCCCTAAGCTTGCTCAAACTCATGTCCATCAAGTCAGTGATGCCATCCAACCATCTTGTCCCCTGTCATCCCTTTCACCTCCCACCTTCAATCTTTCCCAGCATCAGGGTCTTTTCCAATGAGTCAGTTCTTCATGTCAGGTGGACAAAGTATTGGAGTTTCAGCTATAGCATCAGTCCTTCCAATGAATATTCAGGACTGATTTTCTTTAAGATCAACTGGTTTGATCTCTGCACAGTCCAAGGGACTCTCAAGAGTCTTCTCCAACACCACAGTTCAAAAGCATCAATTCTTTGGCACTCAGCTTTCTTTACAGTCCAACTCTCACATCCATACATGACCACAGGAAAAACCATAGCTTTGGATAGACAGACCTTTGTCAGCAAAGTAATGTCTCTGCTTTTGAATATTCTGTCTAGGTTGGTCATAGCTTTTCTTCCAACAAGCAAGCATCTTTTAATTTCATGGCTGCAGTCACCATCTGCAGTGATTTTGGAGCCCAAGAAAATAAAGTCTCTCACTGTTTCCATTGTTTCGCCATCTATTTGCCATGAAGTGATGGGACCAGATGCCATGATCTTGGTTTTCAGAACGTTGAGTTTTAAGCCAACTATTTCACTCTTGTTTCTCACTTTTATCAAGAGGCTCTTTAGTTCTTCTTCGCTTTCTGCCATAAGAGTGGTATCATCTGTGTATCTGAAGTGATAGGTATTTCTCCTGGAAATCTTGATTCCAGCTTGTACTTCATCCAGCCTGGCATTTTGCATGATATACTATGCATATAAGTTAAATAAGCAGGGTGACAATGCATACAATATATATGTTTTACACTATTCAGTTCAGTTGCTCAGTTGTGTCTCTTTGCCACTCCATAGACTGCAGCACACCAGGCCTCCTTGTCCATCACCAACTCCCAGAGTTTATCCAAACTCATGTCCATTGAGTCAGTGATGCCATCCAACCATCTCATCCTCTGTCATCTTCTCCTGCCTTCAATCTTTCGCAGCATCAGGGTCTTTTCAAATGAGTCAGCTCTTTGCATCAGGTGGCCAAAGTACTAGAGTTTCAGCTTCAACATCAATCCTTCCAATTAACACTCAGGACTGATCTCCTTTAGGATGGACTGACTTATTGTTCAATCATTTTGTCTTTCTTATACTTAGCTCACTCATCTTTTAAATAAAAGTGGCTATATTTCTCAGATAACTTGTTGGATTAGTCTATTATAATGATATATAATGGATGTGAAAAATTATTATTGTCACTCTTGATGACAACTGGTAATATCCTTAATTGGCAGCATCTGGTTGCCAGACTTCTGTAATCCTTTATATTTTGACTATGCTCTTTAAGTATTATGACCCTTTTCTTTGTCCACTATAAACCCCACAGTCCACATTTAATCCATATATTCTCTATGCATGAGAAAATTGTGAACAAGTACAATCATTCAGGTCATGTGCCAAAACATATATTTCTCAAGCATTTTGCTACATGAGTTGAAACTATATTTTTGGCTTGAATTACTTTGATATTTACCTTGTTTAAACTTTTTTCATGTAGATGTGGATTACTTAGCTAAACAACCTGAGCTATTAGTTAATACACATTTATTAAGCACCTATTATGTTTCCAATAACATATTAGACACTTTAGACCAAATAATAACCTTAACTTTAACGCTAACATTTACTGATAATAGACTCTGGTCCCAGCATTGGGCTTAAGGCTTTTACATACATGAACTCTTTACTCTTCCAAGAAAAAGACAGTTATAAAAGCTATTTTATCCACATTTCTTATCTAATAAAAAGAACGAAGAGTTACTGATGTTAAGCAACCTGCTCAATATTATACTCTCAATCTCTTTGTACATTAGAATTACCTGGGTAGCTTTTAATAAATTGCCACATCCTTTTGCACCCTGGGCTTCCCTGGTGGCTCAGTGGTCAAGAATCTGCCTGCAGTGTAAGAGACTTAGGTTCGATTGCTGGTTTGGGAAGATTCCCTGGAGAAGGGAATGGCTACCCACTTCAGTATTCTTGCCTAGAGAATCCCATGGATAAAAGAGCCTGGCAGACGGACACAACTGAGTGACTAACATTTTAAGTTTTATTTTTTCACCTGTACCCCAGACCCTTTAACTCAGAACTTCTGAGTATGTAGCCAAGGAATCAGTTTATATTATAAAGTATCCTTCCAGGTGATTTGAGTATGTAGCCAGGTTTGAGAACTATAACTCTCGAGCTTCTATTTTATCCTTCATAAGAGTTTATAAAAGACTCTTTCTGAACAATAGGAGTTTGCAAGTTAATTGGATAAACATACATAGTAGAAAACAATAGATAACTAGTACAACGGAACTAGAAGGTTGCAAAAGCAAGCACTGAATTACATAGCCTACTCTTAAGCAGCAGAATTTGAGAGAATGTAGCTCAATTATAATTCTTAAGTGTGAAAAGTGTTTGAATATAAAGAACAACCAAATGCTTTCTCTCTAACAGAACAGGAGATGCTTTTAAATTGCAGACGAAATCGTGTCTAGTTTAAGATAGGGTTTCGACATTCATTTGGACTGAGGGGCATAGGTTGTCTTGAAGACTTTTAACATAGGGTGTTTTTTAAAATAATTCCACTCAAATGCAGGGCATTGGACTGAGTGACCCCCTTATGGCCTCTCTCAGCCCAGGAATTTGGTGACATGCATTGGAATGCAAGACAGCTCATCACTGTAAAGAAAATGAAACAGCTATTGTGTCTTGCTAACCCAGACTGCTTGCCTCCTCCAGCCATCTCTACAAAGTTGCCCTAAGCCATCAGGGCACGTTTAAGTTCTGGTCCCCAACAGCGAAATTCTGAAGAACAATAATGTAGTATTTGAGACTAACAATTCACCCTACCCAGTACTCATCTTAGCAAAACTACCTAAGTATTCAACATTTTTAGAAGTTTGTACCCCATCAGAAAAAATAAGTTAGACCAAGGAGGCTAAGTAATCAGTGTCCCACAGATGGGTTTTAAATAAGTGGTATGGATTTCATGGACTGTATCCAGTCCAGTGGGAGTAAAGGAAGTGTTACTGTGGATGTAAACAAGGAGCACCCTTGGCATCCTGAACGTAAGTGGTGAAAGAGCAGAGCTTCACGATGCTCTTCATTGCCCCCACTATTGACCCTATTGTGAGGGTGTGATGCTTACTCCTTGCCACACTTCTCTCACTCCTGTCCTCTCCTTTTTAAGAGCAGGCCACCTAGTGCCTAATGTGCTAGGAATACACAGGAAGGGCGACAATGACTGCTAAAGGAAGGCATGGGAGGCAGAAGATGAGGAATATGTATAGGAAGTGACTGTAGACACATCTGATCAAAATGTAAAATCTGACATTTATCTGTTTGCAATACTGCAGAAAGGTGGTCTTGCCAACAACGGATGGACCAGGAAGCAGTGGTTTTTCTATTAAGGGTAAATAAAATGAGGGTAAAATTTTAAGTTGAGGAATTTTTCTGTTGCTAGAAGGCAAATTACTACATGCAGTAGTACAAAAGAACAGGGGTAAACAATACAATATGCTGTGAATTGCGAATGCATGTGTGGTAATGTCATGAATATATTAACTTCCTTCATTGTCAAGGCAAGTGACAGAGGCTGCCTGAAATTCAGAGAGGAGCCGGCTGTCACTCTGCAGCTCAGACACTTGGAGTCACATCTCTCCTAATAACAAAGTCTATTCTGTTTACATTTGACATGGTGAGCCAGGGGTGGTGGATTGTTTTTTTTTTTTAATAGGAAAATGAATGAAGGTGTGAATGAATGAAGGAGTGAATGAGAAGATGGAGTCTCTCTCTACCCAGTCCATCCTGAAGCCATCAGCCTTCCCTGTTTGGATGAAAACAAATCATCTCTGACAGGAGCACATTTAGATGAATTTTTAAATATTTCTGGCAATGGGTTGTATTTATTTATTTTAACTATGTCAACATACTGCACATTTCTGAGTCTCGGTCCCAGTGGTGTTTAATAAAAGAAACCTGCAAAGCACTACAGTGTCAGAATCAGGGAGGGAGGAGACTATACAGACAAATGGAGGAATGGTATTTGAGGATGATGCCAGTGAGGGCTGGTGACAGGTTAACATTAGTTCTGGTTGGGTTGGGGGGTCTGACTAGCTGGCTGTTTCCCCATCCTAAATGTGTAACTGAGGTAGGAAGGTAAACATCCCATTGTGCTTAATAGCAGGATCCAGAGAAATGTTCTCAGAGTGAGGGAGGGAAAAGAGCCGGAGGCAGATTATTAGGCTGGAATTAAAATGCAGACGAGATTCATTAAATTGTTGACCCTCCTCCCCACTCCAAAAAAAAAAAAAAATCAGGTTGCCATCTTAAATTGACAGCATTAGAGAGGAATTATGTGCGCTGATTAATAAGTGAATGTTTTTACCATTATGATCGCGGCACCTGCTAGTTATGTCGACATTGAAGAGGCTCTCAAACTACAGTGTTTCCAATAATAAAGGTACCATCAGTTGAAAGTTGTGCACACGTGTCAGTACAGGGACACATCATTTTCTTATGCAGTAGTGATCTTTAAAAATATTGCCACAATTTCTCTTGCTAGTTTCCTCCGCACCCTTCCCCCAATCCCTACCTATATATTGTGAGCAAAAGCACATCATTGACTGGCATCAGTAAAGCAAAGGAAATTTAGGGTCAAATCAGAAAATGCCGAAGAGAGTGAATTTCAGAGCAAGACTAATGTGCAGCTTACCATTTAGGGCCACATGATATGAAGTGATTTCAAAACATGTGTTATTCTTTCCAGGTTCCAAGAAAAATGGCAATTTTATCCAATTTGGGTGTTTGCCAAAGGTGCCATTTCACCAAATGTAGCTACGGTCATAAAAAAAGGAAGCTTCAGAGTAGATTAACTGGCTTTGCTGTACTATAATGGTGTTTTAAATGAGCAATTTGAGACAATTAACCTGGAACAGGCACTTCTGAGAGCTTTATCCCTTTAACAGTTTTGGTTCTTCAAACAAGAACAGAGAAAATGAAAATTGGCTTCTTCTCATCATAGAATCTTCTGTATAACTTTGTGAATATACATATGATCCATAAGGAGCGTGTAATGGGAAATCTAAACTATGTAATTTGGAGATGTAATACTCCATCAACCAAATAAAATTATTTTAAAAATTAATGGGTATTTATGTGGCTGACTTAAGATAAAAATATTCTCCATCTTTTGGTAACACTTAATAACTCTTTCCTTAGATACAAAATACATATTTTTCATCTATGTACTTATTATTTACTGTAAAGTATGGGAGGGATAAGATCATTTTAAATTATAGGGAATTATTAAAATATTAAAATGCTTTCACACACTATCTAGAGATATGGTTCTCTCATTATATTTAAAAATAGCTAGGCAGAGAACAAAAATAAAATGAATCTTACTAACCAAATAGGAGGAAGAGATTTAAAATGCACTTTAAAAAATTACCTAATTTTAAACCACATGAGAAATATTTGAGTGCCTACTATGTGCAAAAGATTAAGGACCATTATATGGAGTAGATTAATTATAGCTATTATCATTATGAATGCATCATTCTGGAAAGGCTAATCTAGAGATTGTGTACAGGATGGAGTAGAGTCAGAATGATGAAAGACTTTTACAATGATTGAAAGACCCTGACTATATTGTGGTGGGTGAGCCAAGCTAAAGAGAACTGTCCTAGGGAAAACTAGTATTTAAAAATCATTGCTGGGAGATTTGGAATTCTTAATAGAAACTCCAGGAAGCCTGAGGCATCTCTGTAATATGGAAATGGGAGGAAAAAAACACCAATTTCTGCCTGGGAATTGACCTTTCCTTAATGATGTGTGATCCCTGCTTCAGTTCCTTGAGGTTTAAAGCCCCCACCAGAAACATGAGAAGTCTCATCATGGCATGGACTGAAAGAGTGGTACTCAGGGAAGCAAGCACAGCAGCTAGAAGGATGACTTAACAAATGAAAACAGAAAAAAGTCAATGTGTATTCTGTAAGAAATAAACCACAGTCATCTAAGTTTTGGAATTTTACACATTGCTCAATCCAGGGTTTAATTCTCAGATCTTATCTCTCTTGATGATGCTGTAGTATTTGATATAGCTGATCACTCCCTCCTTAGAATTTTCAAGCGTTGGCTTCCTCAATATCACTCTCCCCTATCTTACCAATTAATATGTTTTAGATTCCTTCGCTGGATTTTTCTCTTCTTCTCAACCTCTACATTTTTGAGTGCTCTAATTCTCAGCCTTACATACCTCCTCTGTCTTCATGTGCTTCATAGGTCCAGTCCCATGGCCGCAATGCCAGGGTACTGACACCTCGATTGACATCTCTAAACTTGATATCTCCCTTGAGCCCCAGATTCATATATCCATCTATCCACTCAGTATTTCCCTTTGAATATCCACTAAATGTCTCAAAATGAGCATGACCAAACTGAAAGGAACCCAAACTATTATTCCCCTCATCTTTCCATCTTGATCAATACTACCACCTATGCCCTGTCATGCAGGATAAAAACTTCAGAATTAATTTTTCTTCCCATGGAGCTCTATTTCTATTGTGAATCTGGGAAATGCAAGAACATGAGATTATTCTCTGCATACATAGGATCTGAAATATCATACCCACCCAGCAGGTTACTTTCTCTCTCTTCTGAATAATAGGCTGCCTAACCCTTACATGCATTTGACAGCTACTGGGCATGGCTCACACAGTAGTTTTGAACCCAGATGAATTATACATAGATTTTGGTTTCATGGAGCTTACAATCATGTATTTGAAGAGACAACTGTATGCCCTGCTAACCCAAGACCTGGAAAGATAGCTCATGAGTTCTCTAACTTAATAAAGTCTCTGAAAAGGCAATATCTCAAAGATAATGGCCGATATCCACTCCTTATCCCATCAGATTCTAAAGCATATAACCCTGAGGGCCCATCTTCAAATCTCTAATTCACTGAGAGAGAAGAAGGAACAGAGGAAAGGTTAATACTCTGCATGCTTATTGTAGATAAGCAGAGAGATTGTGGTGGCTCAGCTACATTTTTTTGGACTGACTATTCAAGTCAGTGAGGCTGGGTAGGGTTTCCTCTGTTCTTCTCCTGGGATCCTTTTCTTTCTAATCTTTTATATTCACTCAATATTGACTGAGTGCTTATTCGCATGAATCTAGATGCTAGAGACAAAACGGCCATTAAGACAGATTCTCTATAGTGTAGCAGTTTAAAAGTCTAATCAAGGGAGGAAACCAAAAAAATAAATTGGGCAGTATCAGGCCTCAGAAACCTAGAGAGATCATGGGGACACATGTTGATGGTGTGGACTATGCTACCTGGTAGGCTAAAGGCAAGTCTGTAAAGAAAATGATGTTTATCCTGCTCCTGGGCAGCCAGGAATAGGAGACAAAGGCAAGAATGTGTGAAGCAGCAGGGTCTGTTCACAGAGCTGAAATTCTCATCTTGAAAGATGACTGTGAGGAAGGCATGTTCAGAGGTGAGATAAGGATTAGATCACAGGGATCGGTTGCACCAAAGTGAAAGGACTTGGCCTTTATCCTATACAAATGGGGAAGCCAGTGACAGCTTTAGCAGAAAAGATAATGTGATTAGACAGACACTTGGGTAATTCACTGTGACAACTGTGTGCAGGTGAGGTGGACATGATTAGTAGAGAGGAAGTCTTCTTCATAATGAGACTGAGCATTATAAAATCTGCAACTAAGTGCTTATGTTTTAACAGTGGCCACAGGACTGGAAAAGGTCAGTTTTCATTCCAATCCCAAAGAAAGGCAATGCCAAAGAATGCTCAAACTATTGCACAATTGCACTCACCTCACGCTAGCAAAGTAATGCTCAAAGTCCTCCAATCCAGGCTTCAACAGTACATGAACCATGAAATTCCAGATGTTCAAGCTGATTTTAGAAAAAGGAGAAGAACCAGAGATCAAATTCTCAACATCTGCTGGATCACCAAAAAAGCAAGAGAGTTCCAGAAAAACATCTATTTCTGCTTTATTGATTATGCCAAAGCCTTTGACTGTGTGGATCACAATAAACTGTGGAAAATTCTGAAAGAGATGGGAATACCAGACCACTTGACCTGTCTCCTGAGAAATCTGTATGCTGGTCAGGAAGCAACAGTTAGAACTGGACATGGAACAACAGACTGGTTCCAAATAGGAAAAGGGGTAGGTCAAGGCTGTATATTGTCACCCTGTTTAACTTATATGCAGGGTACATCATGTGAAGTGCTGTGCTGGGTGAAGCACAAGCTGGAATCAAGATTGCTTGGAGAAATATCAATAACCTCAGATATGCAGATGACACCACCCTTATGGCAGAAAGTGAAGAAGAAATAAAGAGCCTCTTGATGAAAGTGAAAGAGGAGAGTGAAAAAGTTGGCTTAAAGTTCAACATTCAGAAAACTAAGATCATGGCATCGTGTCCCATCAGTTCAGTTCAGTTCAGTCACTCAGTCGTGTCCAACTCTTTGCTACCCCATGAACCGCAGCATGCCAGGCCTCCCTGTCCATCACCAGCTCCTTGAGTTTACCCAAACTCATGTCCATTGAGTCGGTGAAGCCATCTAACCATCTCATCCTCTGTCATCCCCTTCTCCTTCTGCCTTCAATCTTTCCCAACACCAGGGTCTTTTCAAATGAGTCAGCTCTTCGCATCAGGTGGCCAAAGTGTTGGAGTTTCAGCTTCAACATAAGTCCTTCCAATGAACACCCAGGACTGATTTCCTTTAGGATGGACTGGCCAGATCTCCTTGCAGTCCAAGGGACTCTCAAGAGTCTTCTCCAACACCGTAGTTCAAAAGCATCAATTCTTCATTCAGCTTTTTTTATAGTCCAACTCTCACATCCAAACATGACTACCTGAAAAACCATAGCCTTGACTAGATGGACCTTTGTTGACAAAGTAATGTCTCTGCTTTTTAATATGCTATCTAGGTTGGTCATTACTTTCCTTCCAAGGAGTAAGGGTCTTTTAATTTCATGGCTGCAATCACCATCTGCAGTGATTTTGGAGCCCCCCAAAATAAAGTCAGCCACTGTTTCCACTGTTTCCCCATCTATTTGCCATGAAGTGATGGGACTGGATGCCATGATCTTTGTTTTCTGAGTGTGGGCTTTAAGCCAACTTTTTCACTCTCCACTATCACTTTCATCAAGAAGCTCTTTAGTTCTTCTTCCCTTTCTGCCATAAGGGTGGTGTCATCTGCACATCTGAGGGTATTGATATTTCTCCCAGAAATCTTGATTCCAGCTTGCGCTTCATCCAGCCCAGCATTTCCCATGATGTACTCTGCATATAAGTTAAATAAGCACTTTATGGCAAATAGATGGGGAAACAGTGGAAATAGTGGCAGACTTTATTTTCTTGGGCACCAAAATCACTGCAGATGTTGACTGCAGCCATGAAATTAAAAGATACTTACCTTTGGAAGCAAAGTTATGAAGAACCTAGATAGCATATTAAAAAGCAGAGAGATTACTTTGTCAACAAAGGTCTGTCTAGTCAAGGCTATGGTTTTCCAGTAGTCATGTATGGATGTGAGAGTTGGACTTATAAAGAAAGCTGAGTGCAGAAGAGTTGACGCTTTTCAACTGTGGTGTTGGAGAAGACTCTTGAGAGTCCCTTGGACTGCAAGGAGATACAACCAGTCTCTCCTAAAGGAATCAAACCTGAATATTCATTGGAAGGACTGGGGATGAAGCTGAAACTCCAACACTTTGGCCACCTGATGCAAAGAGCTGACTCATTTGAAAAGACCCTGATACTGAGAAAGATTGAAAGCGGGAGGAGATTGGGATGAAGAGGATGAGATGGGTGGATGGCATCACCGACTCAATGGACTTGAGTTTGAGTAAACTCAAGGAGTTGATGATGGACAGGGAGGCCTGGAGTGCTATAGTCCATGGGGTTGCAAAGAGTCAGACATGACTGAGCAACTGAACTGAACTGAACTGAATAAGGATTAGTCTCTATTTGCTTTGAAATCTTTACATATTAATATTTTCATAACATTAATTTGTTCATGAGAGTTAAAAACCTATGGTCACTTATTTATGATTTGACTTTGATCAAGTTACATATTATCTGCTTTGATTTCCTCATCTATAAAATGAAGAAAATACTTCCTCTCTTATGAAGTTTATGGGAGGACTAAGTAAGTTTTTACATATAAATGGTTTAGCCATGGCATGTATAGTGTGCAAAGAATTAAGTATAAGTTATTATGGATATTTTTTAAATAAATCATAAGGCTAACAAATAATGACATTTTTACTCCACCCAGGCTTGGAGACATGGATGTCTTTATATTGTTTTGGCCACTTTGTGTCTTAGTACTATAGCAGATTGTGCATAATTTGAAGAAAAAGAAAAGGAGACATAATTAGCATTGATAAATCCCAGTGTTAACTCTCAGCCATGAGTTGAAAGAAAATTCCCAGCTGAAATTTTAAAATGCTGTTAATGGCTAAATGCAATTCAGGATTGGTGCAATCATACTGTTAAATGAAGTAATCACACTCTTTGGTCATGTATTATGGAGAGACTATGGACACACCCAGTGATACTGAATGACCCTAGTGTCCTTGAGATAGATGCCCTCTTAGTAGACATTTCACCCTCACTTCCCTGTTCCAGGATTTGCAAAACTTATTCTGAAGTCTGTTTTCCACTAATAACGACATGGGCTGCCCTATTTTAAATACTATAGCAATCACCATATTGCAAGATTTATATCCACTCTTTAAACCTCACTACAAATCAGTGGCAACAATTATATTAGTATTGCCATTATTATTCCCATTTTACAGATGAGGAAACTGAGGCAGAACATGATTTTTTTTTGATGCCTACACACCTCACTTCAAAGCCCTACGGAGCTTAATCACTGTGTTACAGGGCCTTCATTAAAACAGTACTGGACATATACTCTAGCTGCTCAAAAATTGTGTATCATTTCATTTGGGTTACCTGCCTGAAGAATGGTTGTCTTTTAACATGAAGACTTGCACCTTATAAAAACTCACTTTGCTTAAAGATAGTATGTTTTGAAAATACTGCTGCTGCTGCTGCTGCTAAGTCGAGTCAGTCGTGTCCAACTCTGTGCGACCCCTAGAGCGTAGCCAAATATCAAAATTAGAGGTATTAGCAAGCTAAATTGAACCACCCCTTAACCTTATTGATTACTAAAACAGAAGAAAACAGCACCTTTTCAAGGTTTTTTTTTTTTCTCTTTTCAAAATAATTGGATTCAAATTCACATCTGTAGCATTAAACCAGTGTTTTCAACCTTTTCCTCCCTCCCAATTGTTTAACACATCTACATCTCTGGCATAAATTTAAGCCTTTATTTGTGAATATTCGGATAAGCACTTTGCCTCACACAGTATTGTTCAGGGCCTGGCATCATTGTTACAGCTGTAATTGTAACTATCAAGACACAGTTCTTTGTAATTAGAAAGTCAAGATGGTATTCAGCAGTATGGCAGCACAGACTTACATTTGTTAGGCTATTAGAAAAAAATGTTTACAGAGAAAACAGTGTCATTGTTTAGTGCTCTTAATTGACCATCTGCCTGGTAAAGAAATGTCCAAAGAAGGATAAATAAGACTATAGTACACTTATTTACTTATTTTCTTTGTGCAGCGAGGAAATTAGGAAAAGCAGCCACAGAGGCAGAGTAGAAATGATGTTGCTGAAACAGGCTGCAAGTGAGATCATGTCACGCATCCGTTTCTTGCTTTAATTTCTTTCAGTGTCAAGACAAAGACCGATGGCCTCCCCAAAGTTTATTTAAGAAACATGTTTTAGATTGCCCCTGAAGTTCCTGGATAATATGGTTCCCACTTTGGTTTTCCCCATTTTCTCTTGCTAATCCTCAGGGCACAGCCACTCTGCTCTAACCACTATCGTTTGTTCTCTGACATGCACTTTCTGCAGATGGAAGCCCCTCCTCTGCATTTTACTTAAGCCAGTTCTAATCTACCTTCCCCTCTCTCTTCCAACTATAGATATCTTACCCATTCCTTCAAGAGGTAGACAAATATCTCTCCACCATCCCAACCCTCATTATCTTTCTCTGACCGTATAGCAAGACAAAAATTGCTCCCTCCTCTGAACTGCTATAGCACTTATACTTTCCCATTTACTTGGCAACAGAAGATGACCTGTCTGGAGACATTCTTCTGTTGTGTTGGAACCATTATTCAGATTCAGCATCCTCATATGTTTCTATTTTGAGTCTCTTCTTAGATTGTGAAGGGCTTGTCCTCAAATCACATCTTATTCTTCTTTGAATTCCCTCCAAAATGCCCATCACTTTTTCCTCATTTTGTTATTCAAAAAAACAGAGTAGAAATTGAGATCCTGTGAAATGCCTATCATTTATATTTTGACAAAACCAACCAAACTCAGGCTAATTTGACCCTCGAGACATGTTTAATTTCTCTTCTGTAAATATACTGAGTAACTGTTATGTGCCTAACTTTACTAAATACCTGGGATGTAGAGAAGAATCCCAGGTGTTAGTCCTCTCATGAAGCTCATTTCTGGGAAAAAGTCTGCAGCTGAATCATGAGTCTGTGAGAGAGAAGCATAAGGAGAAACAGGAAATTCAGGGAAATCAGAAGGTAAGTTTCTTGGAATTTGATTCTAATTGATGAGAGTTCATTTTGACAAAACCTTTTCTATAGACACCGAAAACATTGGTTCACATTTGATGAGCTCGTTCTGCTATTGTGTCATGTTGGCATGACTCTTAGAGAAAAGGCTACATCGATTGTTCTCGCCAGGAAGGAAAACAGTATGCAGCACCCAGGACAGAGCTGGTCCCAGATTCTGTAATTTGGGTCCTATCCCATGTCCAAACAACAAAGAGCAGCTGGTCTTGAGGAGATTATCTGTTGTGCTATATGGATGTCCTTCTGCCCAGGGTCTGAATTGAATTTCCTCCCAAGACAACGAGTGACCAGGCTTATGCTCCAGGACGTGTCTCTTCCAGGATCACAGATGGAAGCCCCCATTATAGCCACACACAGATTCACCACAATATGGAAACCCTTCAAGTAGGAAATGGAACAGAAACACAAAATATGACCTGACCCAACACCAAGGAGCTTTTTTTCCCCCCGTCTCAAATTCTAGTGGATAACTCTGCTAGTTATTTCTTCTCTGTAGTTTTCTAGAGGCAACAGAACCTGATTCACCAGCAGGTGTTCTTCAAGACTCACACAAACATCTTTGGTAGTAACTTTTCCGATCCAGTCTCTTTCTAACTTAGTTGTTCTTGGAACATTTTATATACTTTATATATTTTACAGTATTTCCTCACAATGTTTTCACCACTAACTAGCTATAATTGAACTGACGACACCTTGAGTGTCAATTACTAGAGTAGGTTTTTTTTAAACAGTTATACATTTAATGTACACATTTCATAGAATGGGATATCACAGAAGCCTTAATCTAACTATGTACAGAAACGAATTTTTTCATGGGTTTTAAAATTTTACTTTTATTTTATAATGGAATATAGTTGATTAACAATGTTGTGTTAGTTTCAGGTATACAGCAAAGTGATTCATTTATACATATACATGTATAAGCAAATGTGCTCAGTTGTGTCTGACTTTTTCTGACCCCATGGACTGTAGGCCTCCAGGCTCCTCTGTCCATAGAAATTTCCAAGCAAAAATACTGAAGTGGGTTGCCATTTCCTCCTCCAAGTTATCTTCCCAATCCAGGGGTCGAAACCATGTCTCTTATGTCTCCTGCATTTACAGGCAGGTTCTTCACCACTAACTAGCGCCATCTGGGAAGCCCCAAATACATTGTATACATAGCTTTCTATATTCCTTGTACTCTATTGTCTCAAGCTGTTAAAAGCCACAGGGCTTTTTCTCTTGCTGTACCTCCCTACAATTTTTGGTTTTTCCCCAGGTTGACCTCACAGCTCACTTCCTTTTCTAGATTAGATTTCGGTTCACGTTCTGCCTTACCATTGAACTCTTCTCAGTTTCCTTATATAAAGAATAACCCTCATCCCAAACCTGGCCTATCCTTTATCCTCTACACTACTTAATATTTCCATAGCTATTAGCCTCACTATAGCTGTTAAATTGTCTTTCGTTTCCAAATTTAAGCTCAAGAAAGCAGAGGATTTAATTTTTTTTCTTGCACTAGTGTATCTCTAGTGTATGCTCTAGTGTATCCACTAGGGCATTTTGTAGATGCTCAATAAGTACTCACTTAATAAACAAACCCATTATTTTTCTTTTTTTTTTTTTTGGTGTCAAATTTGAGATGTGCTTTATGTATAAAATACACATTAGATTTCAAAGACAGTACAAAAGAAAAATGTAAAACATGTCATTAATTTTACATTGATAACAAATTGACATACTCATATTTTGGATATAGTATTAGGTTAATATGATGAAAATAAAATTCAACTTTTTTACTTTTTAAAAACTTGGCTACTTGGAAATCTTTTAACTATATATACGGCTCACATTACATTTCTCTTCGATAGTGCTGCTCTAAACCATTTGTTCTCAAAATGTGGTCCCTTCAGTTCAGTTCACTTCAGTTCAGTCACTCAGTCCAGTCTGACTCTTTGTGAGGCCATGAATCGCAGCACGCCAGGCCTCCCTGTCCATCACCAACTCCCAGAGTTCACCCAAACTCATGTCCATCGAGTCGGTGATGCCATCCAGCCATCTCATCCTGGGTCGTCCCCTTCTCCTCCTGCCCCCAATCCCTCCCAGCATCAGAGTCTTTTCCAATGAACTCTTCGCGTGAGGTGGCCAAAGTACTGGAGTTTCAGCTTTAGCATCATTCCTTCCAAAGAACACCCAGGGCTGATCTCCTTTAGGATGGACTGGTTGGATCTCCTTGCAAACAAACCCATTTTCAAAGATCCTTGGCCAGTGTCTACAGTGACAGCATAAAATATAGAGTTCGATACAATTGGGCTTTGGATCCCATATGGGTCATTCAGCCACCATGAGACCATGAGCAAGTTGATTCTACTCTCTGTGCCTGCCTCCTTAACCTCAGAATGGAGATGACAACATGTCCCTCTTTGGAGTGGTGGTGAGGTTATGAGCAGAGAGGCAGGAAAGCATTAGAGTGTTGTCTCCCACAGCTAGCATCCTGCACATGGGGATGGTTTTCTCCCCTTTCCTTTGTTCTGTTTTTTTGCCTCTCCTTTCCTATTAATTTCTTTCTCCCATCATTCTCCCTTTTTCTCTCCCTTTTCTCTCCTTTTCATCTTCCTTTTTTTTGTTGTTCTTTCTTCCCCCACTTTCCTGACTTTCTGTCCTTCATTTTACACGTGTCTCAGTAGTGCTCTGAATAAAGAAAAGTAGCATTTTCTTTCTCTTTTTCTCTCACACATAGACTCTATTCCTTACTCCTTTTCAAAAGGGTTTCTATGAACCATACCCCATTTATTCAGCATATATTGATGAATATGTTTGCCTTTTTTGTTACTTTTCCAGCTGAAACTTTCTGCAGTCCTTAATTTTTCTCAAGTATCTTAAGAATCACACTGTATAATCTTGCTTCTGAGGCATTCCTCTATGGGATTGTTATCCTGTGTATCCTTATATGCAATGCCAATAGCACAGAGTCTAAATAGATATATGAAACACCAGAACCTACACATGCATTTGGGCAGAGGTTATCATTGCAGTGATCATGGGGAATATTTAACTCATAGGATTTCAGCATTGTGGTAATCTCAGCCAAAATAGAAGCCCTTACTTCCTTGGGCTATGGAAAGGCATTATTTCCTATCTTTTATTGTTACAAAAAGAAATGTAAAAAGGCAAAACAGTTGTCTGAGGAGGCTTTACAAATAGCTGAGAAAGCAGCAAAGGCAAAGGAGAAAAGGAAAGATATACCCATTAGAATGCAGAATTCCAAAGAATACCAAGAGAGATAAGAAAGCTTTCTCAAGTGAACAATGCAAAGAAACAGAGGAAAACAACAGAATCAGAAAGACGAGATCTCTCAAGAAAATTAGAAATACCAAGGGAACATTTCATGCAAAGATGGGCACAATGAAGAACAGAATGGTACAGACCTAACAGAAGCAGAAGAGATTAAGAAAAGGTGGCAAGAATACACAGAAGAACTGTACAGAAAACGTCTTAATTACAGATGATCATGATGGTGTGATCTCTCATCTAGAGCCAGACATCCTAGAGTGTGAAATCAAATGGGCTTTAGGAAGCATCATGACAAACAAAGCTACTGGAAGTCACGGAATTCCAGCTGAGCTATTTCAAATCCTAAAAGAGGATGCTGTTAAAGTGCTGCACTCAATATGCCAGCAAATTTGGAAAACTCAACAGTGGCTACAAGACTGGATAAGATCAGTTTTCATTTCAATGTCAAAGAAGGGCAATGCCAAAGAATGTTCAAATTACCACAAAATTGCACACATTCCACATGCTAGCGAGGTAATGCTCAAAATACTTCAAGCTAGGCTTCAATAGTACATAAACTGAGAACTTCCAGATGTTCAAGCTGGATTTAGAAGAGGCAGAGGAACCAGAGATCAAATTGCCAACATCTGCTGGATCATAGAAAAGCAAGAGAATTCCAGAAAAAACATCTACTTCTGCTTCATTGACTTGGCTAAAGCCTTTGACTGTGTGAATCACAACAAACTGTGGAAAATACTTAGAGATGGGAATACCAGACCACCTAACCTGCCTCCTGAGAAACCTGTATGCAGGTCAAGAAGTAACAGAACTGGACATGGAACAAAGGACTAGTTCAAAATTGGGAAAGAAGTATATCAAGGTTGTATATTGTTACCCTGCTTATTTAACTTATATGCAGAGTACATCATGGGAAATACTGGGCTGGATGAGTTATAAGCTGGAATCAAGATTGCTGGGAGAAATATCAATAACCTCAGATATGGAGGGGTTTCCCTGATAGCTCAGTTGGTAAAGAATCTGCCTGCAATGCAGAAGACCTGGGTTTGATCCCTGGGTTGGAAGATGCCCTAGAGAAGGGAAAGGCTACCCACTCCAATATTCTGGCCTGGAGAATTCCAAAATCACTGGGGACAGTGAGTGCAGCCATGAAATTAAAAAGTGCTTGCTCCGTGGCAAAAAAAAAAAAAAAAAAGAAAGTTATGATAAACCTAGACAGTGTATTAAAAAGCAGAGACATCATTTTGCTGACAAAGGTCCATATAGTCAAAGCTATGGTTTTTCCAGTAGTCATGTACAGATGTGAGAGTTGCACCATAAAGAAGCTAAGCACTAAAGAATTGATGCTGTTGAACTATGGTGCTGGAGAACACTGTTCAGAGTCCCATGGACAGCAAAGAGATCCAACCAGTCAATCCTGAGGGAAATCAATGCTGAATATTCATTGGAAGGACTGATGCTGAAGCTCCAACACTTTGGCCACCTGATGCGAAGAGCCAACTCATTGGAAACGACCCTGATGCAGGAAGAGAAGGGGGCAACAAGGATGAGATAGTTGGATGGCATCAGCTACTCAATACACATGAGTTTAAGCAAACTCCGGGAGATAGTGAAGGACACGGAAGCCTAGCATGCTGCATGCGGTCCATGGAGTTGCAAAGAGCTGGACATGACTGAGCGACAGAACAACAACAACAAATTGTTAGAAAACAAACAAACTTAAGCCACAGATTACCCCACAGTGAAATATAACTGCAGAATCTTTAGTCCTCAGAACAACGGCTTGAAAATAGCAGATACTGGTCATACTTATGGTTACACAGAAGTTCAGCTACATTGTCTTATCCAAATAGAAGGGGGTTTGTCAATCTCAGGGTACAAGAGGTACAGTAACAAGTCATCTAGGTCTGCTATTGAGACTTAATGATGTTTTAGTGATGGCTGTGGCATCTCCATGGGAAATAGATGGGGAAACAGTGGAAACAGTGTCAGACGTTATTTCTTTGGGCTCCAAAATCACTGCAGATGGTGACTGCAGCCATGAAATTAAAAGACGCTTACTCCTTGGAAGAAAAGTTATGACCAACCTAGATAGCATATTCAAAAGCAGAGACATTACTTTACCGACTAAGGTGCATCTAGTCGAGGCTATGCTTTTTCCAGTAGTCATGTATGGATGTGAGAGTTGGACCGTGAAGAAGGCTGAGCGCCAAAGAATTGATGCTTTTGAACTGTGGTGTTGGAGAAGACTCTTGAGAGTCCCTTGAACTGCAAGGAGATGCAACCAGTCCATTCTAAAGGAGATCAGTCCTGGGTGTTCTTTGGAAGGAATGATGCTGACGCTGAAACTCCAGTACTTTGGCCACCTCATGCGAAGAGTTGACTCATTGGAAAAGACTCTGATGCTGGGAGGGATTGGGAGCAGGAGGAGAAGGGGATGCAGAGGATGAGATGGCTGGATGGCATCACCAACTCGATGGCCATGAGTTTGAGTGAACTCCGGGAGATGGTGATGGACAGGGAGGCCTTGGGTGCTGCAATTCATGGGGTCGCAAAGAGTCAGACACGACTGAGTGACTGAACTGAACTGTGGCATCTCCAAGAATGTTCTGTGAGCCAGGCAAGAAGATGGAGGAAGCAAAAGACGCAGTGATGACAGATTTCTGCTGAAACATATTGCCCGGTAGGGGGTCTTATGGCTCTCCTCACTGTAACAGAGACTGAGAATGAGGTGCTTTTTCTCCCATCTCTGTAATAGGGGCCAATATAAAGGAAAGTTATTGAGATGGATAGTGGGATAGTTAACTGACATCTATAACAAAAATATTTATAAATAAGTGAGATAGTTTTTTTTTTTTTTTAATGAGGTTGACTTTTAAGGGCTGATGATATATTTCAAGTCCTGTCTCTTGCCAGAAAGAAAACCACCATGATCAAGAGTTCAGCAGTTCTTTTAAATAAGTACAATACTAAGAGCAGAACCTAAGTCAGCTGCCTGTCAGTTCTTCCCCCTTTCATAATAACTAAGATGACAGCCACCTCCTGGTCCACCACACTTCCCACATTCCTGATGGATAAAGTAGGAAGTCAGAGGTGCCCCTTCAGGAAGCCACTGTGGTTCCATCTTCCCAAAGGCATGCTTGTTACAGGGCTCTCTGCTTTTGACATAAAAAAAAAAAAAGATAAATAGACTGAAGCTCAGAAAAGTTAAGATATTTTTTGGCCAAATCACACAAGTAAAATAGGTAAAAACAGGATTTAAATTCAAAAGTTTTTTTGATGCACAAATGCTAAATTGCAAAAAATGAACATACTATATCAGAGAACATACAATATATGAAACAAAATTGTAGGCTTTTTGTTGCTTCATTTTAATAAAAATTATCAGTTTTTATAATTTACTTAGTAATATGAAAGACTTATTCTTATAGACCATTATTAATTTTAAACTTACTTAACTCAAGGACTCATTTTTTCCTAAACAAACGTATGTGATATCATATAGATGACACCACACTGATTGGCAAATATGCCTTTTTTTCCTTCATAATCAAATGAAACAACTGATCTGGGCTTTTAGCCTGAGTATGCTCTAGGGCTGAGCAAATTGGAGGAAGAAACATGGCTCTGCTTTCCTACGTGCTTTCTCTAATCTCATCTCATCCAGACTGGGGAGGGTAGTCAAGCTATAGCTACTACTACAGTCAAGTCAAGCTACTTCCAGAATAAGTCAAACTCTACTGTAGGGCTTTACATGCATCAAAATACATGTACCTCCCTCTAGAACCTCCTTAATATGCAGATTCCAATCAGTAGGTCTGGGGTAGCGTCTTAAGATTCCGTATTTCTAATATGCCCCCATGTGACACCAACACTACCAGTCCCATGACCACACTTTGAGTATTAAGGATTTACAGACAAAACACTGGTTTGGTGCTAGGCTTGCCTCCCCACCCACCCTGGGTACAGTCAGTGCCTTACCTTACTGACCACTGCTGCCGCCAAGACTGACTGCCGAGAGTCACCTCCCTGGTCTCATACGGGACTGCAGGTGTCTGTGCCAACCTCGGTGAATGAGTTCAGTATATTAAATGGTCAGGATGTTCTTCTCATAAAATGATTACATTGACTTTGAATTGATGACTGTGGGCAAAGGAAGCATGTTCTTCAGATATTAGACCAGAAGAAATTAATCACCAGGTACTAGACAACATCGCCCAAGGGCCTAGTGCTCTGCCAGCTGGCATGGGCTGAAGACTTCCTGAGGAAGGAGCATGGCTTCATGCTCTCTTTCACTGCTGGCTCACAGGTACACCACCACTGCATAAAGAATTCTGCTTTTCAATGACCCATGCCTAGTCGAGCTTGTTATCCCATGGTTCTCTCAAAGCACAGTGTCCATCTCCTGCGGTTTGTCTTTGCTCATCTAAAATACACCTTCTAAATCTGATTTTTATCTATATCCCTTCCATCTTAAGTCACCTTTCTACTAAATTCAAGAAGTCCTGAATTCCTTTACTGTTTACTATTAGATCCTTAGCTCTAGCACAGACCTGGATACATACATATCAGGCACTGAATGAGTATTTGTGGAATAAACAAACCTATAAATTAATGAAAAGGAAATGCCATATATTGGTATCTACAACATGTGGACCCACTGAGTCTTAATTCTCTGCTGTAATCTGCGAAGTCTTCCGATAAATTGCAGAAACAAGAAATGAATTTAAAATTCAATATGGATTCTGAATAATTGATCCAAATGTAAAACAGGAACAGTTAAGTTGAGGAATCCTTAAATCCTGTCTATGCACTAACATAAAATTATTTATTTTGTATTAGTCATCATATTAAGCCATTATAATCTTCTCTTTTAATCCCTACAAAAGTCCAACAAGATTGGTTCATCACACCATGGCCATATATGGTTAGGAAACTATAGACCATCCAGAGCCTGTTGACAATGGAACACGAAATTCAAGCAAGGCCAGTTTATGTGTGCTCTCCCTGAGCATCTCCTCTAGTACATGCCCACTGCTTAGTATCCCCCAGGGCACCTCATGTGCCATTACACTTGTATACAAATAATACCTGAAAGAAGAATGAAGGAGGGCTTTCCAGAGGGCTAGTGTATAAATTCTCATTCATAATACCTCATTAAGATCACCTATCCTGGTCACCTTGGGTTTTCAACAGAAGTGGAATTTCTGTCTAACCATCCATCAGATGCTCACACATCCCCTAAAAACGATCATACCTAGTAGCCCTTGCAAACAGCCAGAGAGGTGTTTCACCATCACATATTTTTAATCTTTTCTGAGGAGATTCAGGGAAGCCAAAAACAGAGCAGAAGTATGAAACCAAGAGTTACCTAATGTATCAATGACCAGTAGCTCTGATGTTCTTCCTTTCTGGAAGCCTGGCTGCAGAAGGGAGAAGACACAATGCTCCAGAACTCAGCTCACACCAGCGGGGTTGGGGCTTTGCCTCTGCTGTTCCCTCTGCCAGGAAAGCTCTTCCCTCTGTGACCCCCGGGATCTGGATAGATCCCTCACTGTATTCAGGCACCTGCTCAAATGTCACCTCATTCAACAACACCTTCCTGACCTAAAAGAGGGCTCCTTACTCACTTTGCATGCTATGGCCTTATTTTTCCTTCAAAGCCCTCATTACCATGTGAAATAGCATATGCTGACTTGTAAGCACCTGTGTTCTCCCCACTAGAATGACACGTTTCTGAGCTGGGACCAGAGTTGCATTGTTCACCTCTGATTCCCAGCACACAGATTAGTGGTCAGCTTTTCACAGATGCCCCCAAAATATCCATTGAGTAAATATGGGATATTGGGTTGGCCAAAAACTTCATTTGGGGTTTTCTGTATCATCTTATGGAAAAACCTGAATGAACATTTTGGCCAATCAAATATGTTAAACATAATACCTACATTCCAATAAGAAAGGTGGCCATTCCACCCACCTAGTGAAGGCTACTAGCTTCTTCATTATTCTGTCCAAGATGTACTTGGCTTTCCAAAAGCCCTGCCTCTTCTTCTCTCTACCTCACCCCATATTGGACATCAGTGGGGAGGGGTTCATCTTCTGGTGTCATATCTTTTTGCCTCTTCATGGGGTTCTCATGGCAAGAATACAGGAGTAGTTTTCTATTTTCTCCCCCAGTGGACAATGTTTTGTCAGAACTCTCCACGGTGACCTGTCCATCTTAGGTGGCCCTGCACAGCATGGCTCATAGCTTCATTGAGTTATGCAAGCCTTTTTGTCATGACAAGGCTATGATCCATGAAGAGACATCCCATATTTAAGTTAGATTAGATAAATCAAATCCCTTATGATTATACAGTGGAAGTAACAAATAGATTCAAAGGATTAGATCTGATAGACAAGAGTACCTGAAGAATTATGGAAGGAGGTGAGTGTGTAACATTGTGAAGTGTTGACCAAAACCATCCCCAAGAAAAAGATATGCAACAAGACAAAATGGTTGTCTCAGAAGGCCTTACAAACAGTGAGAAAAGAAGAGAAGTGAAAGGCAAAGGAGAAAAGGAAAGATATACCCATCCGAAAACAGAGTTCCAAAGAATAGAAAGGAGAGATAAGAAAAAGTCCCCTCAAGTGGACAATGCAAAGGAACAGAGGGAAACAGTAGAATGAAAAAGACTAAAGAACTCATCAAGAAAATTAGAGGTACCAAGGGAATATTCCCAGAGATGGGCACAATAAAGGACAAAAAAGGTATGGACCTAACAGAAGCAGAAGTTATCAAGAAAAGGTGGAAAGAATACACAGAAGAACTGTACAGAAAATGTCTTAATAACCCGGATACCCACGATGGTGTGACCACTCACCTAGAGTTAGACATCCTGAAGGGCAAAGTCAAGTAGGCCTTAAGAAGGATTACTACAAACAAAGCTAGTGGAGGTGATGGAATTCCAGCTGAGCTATTTCAAATCCTCATATTGCTGCACTCAATATGCCAGCAAATTAGGAAAACTCAGCAGTGGTCACAGGACTGGAAAAGGTCAGTTTTCATTCCAATCCCAAAGGAGGGCAATGCCAAAGAATGTTCAAGCTACTACATAATTGCTCTCATTTCACATGCTAGCAAGGTAATGATCAAAATCCTTCAAGCTAGGTTTCAACCATATGTGAACTGAGAACTTTCAGATATACAAGCTGGACTTAGAAAAGGCAGAGGAACTAGAGATCAAATTTCCAAAATTAACTGGATCATAGAAAAAGGAAGGGAATTCCAGAAAAACATCTACTTCTTTTACATTGACTACACTAAAGCCTTTGACTGTGCAGATCACAACAAACTGTGGAAAATTCTTTTTTTTTTTTGGAAATTTATTATTTTTTTAAACTGAAGGATAGTTGCTTTAGAGAATTTTGTTGTTTTCTGTCAAACATCAACATGAATCAGCCATAGGTATACATATATCCCCTCCCTCCCATCTCCTTCCCCATCCTATCCCTCTAGGTTGATACAGAGCCCCTGTTTGAGTTCCCTGAGACATAAAACAAATGCCCATTGGCTATCTATTTTATATATGCCCACGTATTGTAATATAAGTTTCCATGTTAAAGAGCAAGGAATAACAGACTACCTTATCTGACTCCTGAAAAATCTATATACAGGTCCAGAAGCAACAGTTAGAACCAGACATGAAACAAAGGACTGGTTCAAAATTGGAAAAGGAGTATATAAAGGCTGTACATAGTCACCCTACTTATTTAACTTATATGAAGAATATATAATGTGAAATGCCAGGCTAGATGAAAATCAAGTTGGAATCAAGATTGTCAGGAGAAATATCAATAACCTCATTATGCAGATGATACCACCCTAATGGCAGAATGCATGAAAGTGAAAGAGAAGTGAAAAAGCTGGCTTAAAACTCAACATTCAAAAAACTAAAATCATGGCATCTCATCCCATCACTTCATGGCAAATAGGGGAAAAAACTGGAAACAGTGGCAGACTTTATTTTCTTAGGCTCCAAAACCATTGTGGATGGGGACTGCAGCCATGGAATTGAAAGACATTTGCTCCTTGCAAGAAAAGCTGTGACAAACACAGACAGCATATTAAAAAGCAGAGACATCACTTTGCTGACAAAGCTCCATTTAGTCAAAGCTATGATATTCCAGTAGTCATGTATGGATGTGAGAGTTAGACCATAAAGAAGGCTGAGCACCAAAAAACTGATGCTTTCAAACTGCAGTGCTGGAGAAGACTCTTGAGAGTCCCCTGGGCAGCAAGCAGACCCAACCAGTCAATCCTAAAGGAAATCAACCCTGAAAATTAATCGTAAGGATTGATGATGAAGCTGAAGCTCCAATATTTTGGCCACCTGATGTGAAGAGCCGACTTACTGGAAAAGACCCTGACGCTGGGAAATATTGAGGGCAGGAGGAGAAGGGGACGACAGAGGATGAGTTGTTTGGATTGCACCACTGACTCAACAGGCATGAGTTTGAGCAAACTCTGGGAGATGGTGAAGGACAGGGAAGCCTGACATGCTGCAGTGCATGGGGTCACAAAGAATAGGACACAACTGAGCAACTAAACAACAGGAACAAGATTCCCTTCAGTACCACCAACCTTTTCATGGGATGGATTCAGGAAGCTGTTCTGACTTACATAATAGAGTGTCTTAAGATGGGGAAAGGCTCTTTCTATTTTTGCCAGGTGATGGCATAAGATCTTTATTAGGTTAGCGCCTCACATGAAGCACAAGCCTCTTAGGGAGGTAATCTGTCCAGCTCATCCTGTCACTCTTCAACTTAGTGCCACTCAGTGATGATATGCTCTAGCTGTCATCTCTATTATCCTGCTGCAATAAAGCAGCCACCTCCTTCTATCTTCAGTTCATTGGGAGTCTAGTTTTGCACCTTCACTTGGATATGTCTGTTATTGCATACGAGAACCCATAAAGGACTAACCATTCAAATCATTATCGGGTATATCTTGCATGAGAGAGAAAAGGAAGTTAATGGCAAATACTATTCTAGATTTTCATGTGATAACAAAATCCAACAAACTTTATATCGAACAATAATAAAATCTTCTTGGTATCATTTGGGAAAGGTTGCAAGATTTATATACTCGTGTAGTCAAAGCCACATTCACACAATGAAACACTGCCCCTCCCCCAAATCTCTTTTATCTTCAATATATCTTATTTTAAAGGTACCTGCCCATTTATTGTGGATGACAGACTAATAAAATGAAGTCATTTTAACAAACGCTGTATCAGAATATCCCATCTTCTAATGTGGCAATGTGAAATTTCACCACTGGAGGAAACATTTAACATTCTGACTATTTTAATACTTTTAATAAATATTTGCAATTCCTATGATAAAGCATCCCAGTAGAAAATGCATTTCCTCCAAAATTTATGTGGCTGCTGGCAGGTGGCCATTTTCTAATTTTCTGTCTCACTTGCATACATTTATTACAGATTTCTAAGTATCTCTTTTTGCTCTTTTACTGGTTTTGGGCATGCTGTTTCCTCTGAGTAGGAATGTGTGTGGTTAAAATTGAGGATAGTAAACAAGAGCTTTCTGGTTTGCAAATTGGAGGGTTGGTCAAAGCCTTTTGGGGAGTCCCTTAACATCTATTTTATTCAGCTCTATAATACATTTGAATCAAGTCTTCAGATCCACATGGAGCTTGAGAATCCTTTCTCAGTTCCTCAATACAGTGAAAGGTTGGGGACAGGTATGAAGGTAGGTTTGGGAGTGAGGACTGGATCATTATTTAGTTCTATTAAGCTTTGGACTTCCTCAAGAAATGCAGTAAGTAGGATCTGTGAAACCCTTGTTATAGAAATAAGCCTTAGAGAGATAGAAATATTCAGGTTAAGTAAACTATATGTTAAATACAAAGGAAAAGGAACTATTTAAGAAAATTTACTGTAAATTTTCTTGAAGAAGAAAAAAATAACATTTAAAACTTTGTCATCTCCTCCTTCACGTATATTTCAACTCTTTGTTAAACATCCCCATGTAAAATACGTGGGTATAAACTCAAACATTTCACCACAAAACTTATGACTCCTGCTACTGCCCATTCCCTACCTTCTGAGGACTCAAAGTTGCATCCCTTACTTGCATCCTGGGTCTCACTTAAAGTTATTGCCAATCTCTAATCAGACAGAAGTACGAGTCTTAGGCATTTCCTTTTTATATTATCCAAAGTCTTGATCATCCTACCTATTCAACATCTCTTGATTTATTTCTTCCTTCAATTCCTACTGACACTGCCCTGGCTTAAGTGCGTATTATTGCTGAGGACCATTATATTCAATGAATCACTATCATAAGCAATTCATTATCTCATTTAAGCCTTCCAACAGTTCAAGAGTTATCCCCATTTTATAGACAAAGAGAAAGGCAGAAATTCTGGGACATTCCCAAGGTTATTCAGCCAGGAGATCTTAGAGCTGAGATTTAAACCCTGACAGTCTGACGCCAGAAATGAACGTCTGAATTACTAGGCTCCATTCTGCTCTTGTAAAAGTTTAATAATTGTTCTCCCTATTTTCTTCATGTTGTCTCTCCTATTCCTCTTTTACATAGCTGCCAGAGACTATTTATAAAAGAGGGTTCATGTCATAACCTACAAAACCTCTGATGGTGCCCTAATGCCCATCATTTATTCATTTAATGGTTCATTCATCATTCATTCTTTTATTTCATCTACAAGACAAATATTTGTGGACTACACATTATATATGAAGCACAGTTTAGGAACTGGGGCTTTTACAAGGCTAAAAATTGTCTAGAGTTCTTGCAAATAGTGATCTGCCACAAGCTTGGGTGGTGGCAAGAGCTTTGAAGAAAGAAAATGCAGAGAAAAGAACACAGAGGGAGAGGATTTGCTGTTTTAGACAAGAGAGTTAGGGAAAGCCTCTGTAATGAGAACCATGTTAGTGTTGCTGTTTAGTCCCTAAGTCGTGTCCAACTCCTTGCATCCCAAAGGACTGCAGCACTCCAGGCTTCCCTGTCCTTCACTATCTCCCAGAGTTAGCTCAGACTTATGTCCATAGAGTCAGTGATGCCATCCAATCATCTCAACCTCTGTCGCACCCTTCTCCTCCTGCCTTCAATCTTTCCCAGCATCAGGGTCTTTTCCAGTGAATTGGTCCACATTAGTGTAAACTCAAGTAAAAGGAAGGAAGATGCCAGGCCAAGGGGGAAAAGCATTCATGAAAAGTGAAAAGCAAATGCATAGTCCTGAAGCAAGGCTATACTGAGCCTGTTCATAAGCAGCAGGGAAGCCAGAGTGACTGGAGCCAGGAGAGAGTGCTGAGGGGAGAGAGGTTTAAGGGAGGCAGAGGATCTCTAGACCAGGGTTGTTTCTTCAGAATAATATTCCCTTTCCTTTCACTCATGAACCTATATGTCCAGCCTCTCTGAAAAGGGTGCAGCTTGTCACTATGTGCCACTTGCTGTCTCCAAAATAGAGCATACATCTTATCACCTCCCTGATTTTTTTTTAATAGAGTCCCTCTTCTCTGCCTTCTAAAATCTTCTGCAGCCTTTAAGGTCAATTTACAATGCTATAGCCTAAGTTAATTCTTCTGTTATGTCTGATCTTGCTCTAGCTGCTCCCTCAATAAGGATGAGGAGAAGGTTATCTATGAAGACCTCCAGGGCCAGGCTACTTGAGATCAAATCCCATTGTACACCTTGTTGGCCAGGATCCTCCAGGGCAACTGAGAAATGTTTTTCCAAGCTTCCATTTGGATTTAACATTTTAAAAATACACCAGTAGAGGAACAATTTCATGAGGTTTTAAAAAAATAAGTGATATTATCCTTGCATATAATAAGAATCCAGTAATTTTTAGTATTAAATTATTTTAAAGGACTTCAGGGATCCCAGTGCCTTTCTCTTATAATTCTAATTATAATTCTAACCATATGCTAATGTTATTCTGCTATACAATTTGTTTTCTAGGAAAGACTTCAAGCATCTTGAGAACAAGGACCATATTTAATTTATGTAGTTTTGTTCTCTTTTCAGTTCCTTTCCATGGAGTGTGTGTGTGTGTGCATGCTAAGTCACTTCAGTCGTGTCCAGCTTTTTGCAACCTTATGGACTGTAGCCCACCAGGCCCCCCTGTCCCTGGGATTCTCCAGTGAAGAACACTGGAGTGGGTTGCCATTTCCTTCTCCGATACATGAAAGTGAAAACTAAAAGTGAAGTCGCTCAGTCGTGTCTGACTCTTAGCGACCCCATGGACTGCAGCCTACCAGGCTCCTCCATCTATGGGATTTTCCAGGCAAGAGTACCGGAGTGGGTTGCCATTGCCTTTTCCATTGCATGCACTAGGTATTAATAAAATGGGACAAAGGAATTTATAATTCAAATCACCAATTGACCTAGAATACTTAGCATATACATACATTGGTGAAGGATTTTGTAAAGTCTAAAACCTTTTCCTATTTTTTTTTTTTTTTACAGTGAGATTGAGATAAAGGTCTGAGGATTTAAAGTAACACATGGAGAATATCTTTATGATCTTGAGAGCAAGAAATAATATTGAACAAAATGCAAAAAGTAGTAAGCTTAGAGGAAAACTGATGAGTTAACCTTCATTAAAATTTGAAACTTAGGCTCATCAAAAGTGAACAATATGACAAAATACAAACTACAAGAAGATATTTACAACATATATAATTAAAGATTCTATATCCAAAATGCACATAAACTGTCTACTAATAGATTTTTTAAAGATAAAATCTTATAGAAAATTAGAGAATGACCCAGCAATCCCAATGCTGGGCATACACACCAAGGAAACCAGAATTGAAAGAGACACATGTACCCCAATGTTCATCGCAGCACTGTTTATAATAGCCAGGACATGGAAACAACCTAGATGTCCATCAGCAGATGAATGGATAAGAAAGCTGTGGTACATATACACAATGGAGTATTACTCAGCCGTTAAAAAGAATTCATTTGAATCAGTTCTGTTGAAATGGATGAAACTGGAGCCAATTATACAGAGTGAAGTAAGCCAGAAAGAAAAACACCAATACAGTATACTAACAAATATATATGGAATTTAGAAAGATGGCAATGATGACCCTGTATGCAAGACAGCCAAAAAGACACAGATGTGTATAGTGGACTTTTGGACTCAGAGGGAGAGGGAGAGGGTGGGATGATTTGGGAGAATGGCATTGAAACATGTATACTATCATGTAAGAATCGAATCACCAGTCTATGTCCGATGCAGGATAGGAGCATGCTTGGTGCTGGTGCACGGGGATGACCCAGAGGGATGTTGTGGGGAGGGAGGTGGGAAGGGGGTTCATGTTTGGGATTGCATGTACACCCGTGGTGGATTCATGTCAATGTATGGCAAAACCAATACAGTATTGTAAAGTAAAATAAGGTAAAAATAAAAATTAAAAAAATAAATAAATAAATAAATAAATAAAATAAACTCTATTGTAAAAGACATTTCAACTCCCCAAGTAGCAGCTCTTCCTGTGTTTAAACCACCTTTGTTTATGCATAATTTAAACTTTATATTATAAATTCAGTTTATATGCTTATGTTTTACATGAAATAAAGATATAAAACATTTTAAAAAAAAAAGATAAAATAGAAATTTTACCAAAATATAGGACACAAATTGTGAATAAACAAATGAAAAGCTATCAAAATCCTTTGTAATTAAGGGAATGATATTAAAGGCTGTAATAAGGTACATTTGAGATGTTTGATAATAACTACTGACTTTAAGTATGTGGACCTGTAAGGATACAAAGACATTTCTAGTGGGAGTCAAATTTCATACAATCATGTTGGGAAGTGATTTGGTGCCAGTTTGTGATTTTGAACATTTGCCAGACTTAAGAACCAGCAATTCTTCTTCTACTTATGTAATTTAAAGACTCCTGCTCATGAGCTTCAGGAAATCTAATACAAGAATGTTCACAGAAGCACTGACTCTAGGAGAAAAAACCTGGGAACAATCCTAGAATAATATATATTATAGACTGAACTGTGCCCCCTTAAGTCCCTATGTTGAAGCCCTAACTCTCAACATGGCTGTACTTGGAGACAAAATATTTAAGGAAGTTATTAAGCTTAAGTCACAGAAGTGAGACCCTAATCCAATAAGACTAGTATCCTTAAAAGAGGAAGAGATAACAAGAGTGAGCGGTACATATCCACAGAGAAAGACCACATGAGGGCAGAGAGAGAAAGCAAGAGGCTGCAAGCTAGGGAGAGAGGCCTTACTAGAAACCAGCTCTGCTAGCACCTTTAATTTGGACTTCTAGCCTTCAGCATTGTGAGAAAACAAAGTCCTATTGTTTAAGCCAATCAATCTATGATATTTTGTTATGGCAGCGTAGCAGACCAATATAATAAATAAACCACATGTGATATATACACACAATGGAACATTCAGTTCAGTTCAGTTCAGTTGCTCAGTCGTGTCTGACTCTTTGCGACCTCATGAATTGCAGCACGCCAGGCCTCCCTGTCCATCACCAAATCCCGGAGTTCACTCAGACTCACGTCCATCGAGTCGGTGATGCCATCCAGCCATCTCATCCTGGGTCGTCCCCTTCTCCTCCTGCCCCCAATCCCTCCCAGCATCAGAGTCTTTTCCAATGAGTCAACTCTTTGTATGAGGTGGCCAAAGTATTGGAGTGTCAGCTTCAGCATCAGTCCTTCCAAAGAAATCCCAGGGTTGATCTCCTTTAGGATGGACTGGTTGGATCTCCTTGCAGTCCAAGGGACTCTCGAGAGTCTTCTCCAACACCACAGTTCAAATGCATCAATTCTTCGGCGCTCAGCCTTCTTCACAGTCCAACTCTCACATCCATACATGACCACAAGAAAAACCATAGCCTTGACTAGATGGACCTTAGTCGGCAAAGTAATGTCTCTGCTTTTCAATATGCTACCTACTTTTCTTCCAAGGAGTAAGCGTCTTTTAATTTGTATATAGTAATAAAAATACAAAAACAGCTGTACTCTATAATGGGATGAATCTTAAAAAAATATTTACTGATAAAAATCATAATAGATTATATCAAACACTACTATTTTTATAAAGCTTAAAACAATAGATTATAATATAGCATTTTATGTATATGTATTATATGCATATATATTAAGACTATTTTGTTTGCTTACTTGTTTTTAAATTTATTTATATTTTAATTGATGGATAATCTCTTCACAGAATTTTGTTGTTTTCTGTCAAACCTCAAAGTGAATCAACCATATGTATTCAGAAAATGAAGATCATGGCATCCAGTCCCATCACTTAATGGGAAATAGATGGGGAAACAGTGGAAACAGTGTCAGACGTTATTTTTTTGGGCTCCAAAATCACTGCAGATGGTGACTGCAGCCATGAAATTAAAAGACGCTTACTCTTTGGAAGAAAAGTTATGACCAACCTAGATAGCATATTGAAAAGCAAAGACATTACTTTGCCAACTAAGGTCCATCTAGTCAAGGCTATGGTTTTTCTTGTGGTCATGTATGGATGTGAGAGTTGGACTGTGAAGAAGGCTGTGTGCTGAAAAATTGATGCGTTTGAACTGTGGTGTTGGAGAAGACTCTTGAGAGTCCCTTGGACTGCAAGGAGATCCAACCAGTCCATTCTGAAGGAGATCAACCCTGGGATTTCTTTGGAAGGAACGATGCTAAAGCTGACACTCTAGTACTTTGGCCACCTCATGCGAAGGAAGAGTTGACTCATTGGAAAAGACTCGGATGCTGGGAGGGATTGGGGGAAGGAGAAGAAGGGGACGACCGGGGATGAGATGGCTGGATGGCATCACTGACTCGATGGACGTGAGTCTGAGTGAACTCCGGGAGATGGTGATGGACAGGGAGGCCTGGCGTGCTGTGATTCATGGGGTCGCAAAGAGTCAGACACGACTGAGCGACTGAACAGAACTGTTACATATATCCCCTCCCTCTCAAACCTTCCTGGATTAGGATTATTTTTCTTAAGCAAGGGAATAATCAACATAAAATTCAGAATAGTTGGGAAGGATGCGGAATAAGATGAAAACCCTAACAGAAACATTGAAATGGTTAATAGTTTAGTTTTTAAATCAGGTAATGAGCTTACATATATTTCTTTTATTATAATGCTATATACTTGTTATAGATACTATAATAATGTTTTAAGTATCAAATATGATGATAGCTATTTTCTTTTTTGGAAAAAATGTGCTTTTCTGTCATATGCAAGGATATAGCTTTCAACATTCTTTTAAAATTGTAACTATTTTCTTTTCTCTTTCATATTCTTTGCCTTTTCTTCTTTCCATATAACTGGATTCTCTATCAGCTTTAAAATTAAGAAAATGACTCATTTTGTTAACTTTATGTTATGAAAAATATCCCACTACTATCACAGGTGTGTGAGAGTAAGGTATTCAGAATTGATTCCAGTATAAAGTTAATTCTCAGTTACTTATAATATTTAATTTGTGTATGCAAAGTACCCTAGTCACCTAAAAGATAATTGACTTTACTCTGAAGTCTCTCTGTCTACATGTTAATTTCAACTTCTTTCTCAGACCCATGTCCTCACTGAAACTCATTGCTATTATCAATGTGAACTTAGAGGAGTTGCAGTATCAACAAGTTTGTCAAACATCATCATATCTGGTCTGTTGGACAGAATTTGTTGATGTTATCCCAATTCCATAACCATACAATGTTGAACAATTGCCTTCCAACACATTATGGATTCTTTTCTATCTTACAAGTCACATTCACTACTGAAGGTTAAGTGTTACTGTAAAATTTTTGCTACATTAAAACACTTACTGCAAAATCTCTAGAGGCTAAGGGAGTATATTTTCTAATCTCTAATTGGCAACTTAAAAAATAATCTAAAACCTAAAAATACATAGTAATAGCCTACCATATTCCTCATGCAGTTGTGGGACCACAGCACATGTACAGAGTGGACAGTAATTTTTTTAAGGACTTTTCAATCATATATATATATATATATATATATATATATTTAAGACATGGGGATGTTGCTGGGATTGATTGTGATCATTTCCCTCACTAAAACACTGCATTTTTGTCAGTATTTTAATGCCACTTGTCCTCTCTTAAAACCTTCAAAACAAACTGTCAGTCTTACTACATGGAACGTCTTACAACCACCACAGACACATTTGGTTTTACTCAGAAAGTTTCAGACAAGACATCATCCAAAAAGCAGGGTGGGCTGTTGAATTGTTATTATTTTCTAATCTTTTTTTTAGGAAATATGTTAAATGTGAAACATTGAGATGTTAATAATTGAGTGACACCCATCAACAGCACCACCAGCAGCTTGGAGAGTTTGACGACTGAAAAATAAGTTTCTTTTTACAAATATCAATCCATTTCATTGGCTGGCTGTATCTGAGCAGGAAATAGTAAAGAAATAATGGCATGTTTGTATCACCACAAGGGTCGTAATAAAAAGATTTGTTTATGCAGGTGACTCCAAAACCTAAGCAGCATTCATTTCTCTTTCCAAAATAAAGGGTCCTCTCTTCTGTCACTGACTGAAGTTCATTTTCCCTCAGATGCTAAATAAATCTGTACATCCCAAAGGCACAAGCACAGAAGCAGACTTCCTCATTCCCTAATTATCTTTGGTGGAATTAGTATCATCAAAAGAAAATCCCTGCGAAATCAACTTTCACAAGAAGGAGAACAGGAAACAGCATGCCATTTAAGAAATCATCTGCTGCTGCGGCCCACCCACAGGAGCACAGGGATTGAAGCCAGTATCCTCTGTTAGAGACAGCACCAGGGCAGGCTGAGGACATAGAATAAGATGGCATCAGGTATCTTGTAGTGATTGTATTATTTTAAGAACCTAGACACTAGGGGAATAATGCAAGTGATTCCTCACACTTTATTGTATCTACCCTCAAAGAGCTACCACTTTCAACCTCAAGTTGAAAGATCTTGACATCTGGAGTGAATTTCTTGTGAGAGTGCAGAAGTTCCACTGGGTGACACTGGGTTAAGAGCAATTAGACTTGCTACCTCCCTGAAAGTTGACCACCGTCACTTTGCGAGTTCCATCAGAACTTTTGAGCTCTCTGGTAATGAATTTCCATTTAATTTTTACTTTTGTTGGAATCCATAAACATAAATGGGAGGGCTACTGGCCGTTATGGAAGCTGTAATTCAATCCACACAGTAGGCTCTGATAAAATGTACACTGGATAGAGCCCTACTCTTATAGCTTACATTTATCAGGAACTCTCTATTGAGTTATAACCAAATAATGTCTATTTTCTCATGTGTTATCATATCTGGAATGATAACAAAATCATGCTAATCCATTCTGAATTTTTTTTCTTTTTTTGGTGACACTGAAGTTGAATAGCCCCTCCAGCCAGCCTCTTATATCAAAGTGCTTCTTGCCTATCATGCCTCTTAAGAACAATACTGTATTCCACTCTTCAGCATACTCTAATCTTTCCATTTCTATTACAATACTTCATTAATTTGACTACCTCATTGCTTTGTAGCTTTGAAGAAGGGCAGAAGTGGAAAACACTTGAATTCACAGTAACCTCTGGCAGGGAGGGTTTGTTCTTCTAAATATTTCAGCTATTTCCTCTCTGCTGGCTTACTATCATGTTGAGTTCCTGTGAGGAGCAGATATGAGTCATGCTCTCCCACCTTAGGCATCATAAATATCTTTCAGATAATAGATAATTCACCCGATCTTATGCGTTCCTGTGCACTTAAGAGATTCTCAGTGTGAAGAGAAAAATGCATTTTGATTTGAGGCATCCCTAGGTTTTATAGGGGTGCTAAATTATTTCCCTATAATGGTGGGGGAATGACTGCTCTCATCACCAAATGCCAGCTTTATCTCTTTCTTTTCCCATTCACCAACCTCCAAAGAAACATCTGAACAGCTACACAACCTGATAAACAGCAAGATTCCCCTGTACATAACCCCATGTTTGTGATATTAAATAAATGTGTGTGAGCAACATGGATTACAAGGATCTGTGTAAAATATGGGAATTTACTTGAAATCTCTGAAAGAAAATGTGAGCTTCAACACAAAGCAGACTGTTTCGTTTGAGTGTGCTCTAGAGGTTAAAATTGTGTCCTTATTTCGAACTTATCTGGTTGGGTCAAATTTCCAAGTCTTAATTTTGCCTTCTGGAGCTTAACCTGTTCATTTTATCTCTTTTCATAGGATATTTCCCCGAAATTTGACTACAGGTATCAGACTTACTCTAAGTCTGCCCTGCATAGTTCCTACACATTCTCCCTCTATGGCATCACTTCCAGAGCCCTCACAGTCCTGATCAACCATCTGCATAGCATGTAACTATTAGGATGCCCTCACAATAGAATACATTTAAATGTTGTTCTTTTAGTTTTCTCTGAAAGCAACCTGAGCCCAAGGCTTAGTGCACATATTTGTTTGAGGAGTGATTTCAGCTATGAGACTGCTAGAAACTGTTTCCCTCAGCATCTGGGGAATTTCTGTGGGCTGCAGGAAAATGGAACAGAACATAGGAAGGTCTGCTACCAATGCCAGGCTGGCAGTATAAATATGTGAATCTGGCCAGGTATACAGCAATAGAAATGTTGAGCCTGTGAAAGTGCATATTTAAATCCTGCCCCAAAGCATTACAATTAAAAAACACATTCATAATAACATAGATACTATATCAGCCAAACAAAATCTGTCAGCTTGTTTACACTCTGTGCAGCAATGAGCAGTTGGGATGGTAACAAATTTGAATGCACATCCTATCTACAGGAGGCTGTCATTCCTTAGTCTAGTCAATTATTACCATTCAAGAATATGGGCTCACCCAGGTTCAGAGCAGCACTATTTATAATAGCTAAGATATGAAGCAACATAAATGGTCAGTGACAGACAGATAAGGAAAATGCGGTACATACATACAATGGACTATTGCTCAGCCATAAAAAAGAATGAAATCATGTCATTTGCAGCAACATGGATGGACCTAGAAATTACACTGAGTGACATAAGTCAGAAAGAGAAAGACGAATACCATATGACATCACTATACTATATGTGAAATCTAAAATATGACCCAAATGAACATATCTGCAAAGCAGGAACCAACTCATAGACATAGAGAACAGACTGGTAGCTGTCAAGGGTGAGAGGAGGTGGAGGAGGGAATTATTGGGCATTTGGGATTAACAAATGAAAACTATTACACACAGAATGGATAAACAACAAGATCATACTATATAGCACAGGGAACTATATTCAATATCCTATGATAAACCATAATGGAAAAGAATATGAAAAGGAATATATACATGTATGTATATATATGTATATATATATGTGTGTATGTGTATATATATATATGTATGTGTGTGTGTATATATATATAATACTGAGTCACTTTGACAGCAGAAATTAACCACTTCAATGAAATTAGAAACAAAGCAAACAAAAAGCCAAACCAAAAGAAAAAAAATAAAAGAATATGGGCTGAACATTGTTCGATCTTTTGATTCTTTCTGTGAGTATCCAGAAATCCAGATTTTATGGGAAATACCTTGATTCTTAAACACTGTAGAAACTGAATGTGTTTGGATCCCATGAAGCACATCTGTGGGTGTCCACCTCCCATTATAGTCTTACTGAAACAGCAACAGTAACCACTGCACAGGAGCTATGGAAATTCAGGATCTCAGAAGTATATAAAGTGGCCCATGGATGTGTTTAGGGGTAAACTGGCTTTGCTAATGCAAGCTTATTTTCTATTGAGCTGAATACCATCATTGCAGTGGAGTTGGGTGTGGGGCTCTAAAATGAGTAACCCATTTTTTGCCCTTGTTAATGTAACCCAGGTTAAAGCAGCATTGCTTTGCTTCAGGAACATTTAAGGTAGAGCTTTGATCTCCCCTCTATTAAAATAAAGTAATGCATTATGCTGACCTCAAAAAAGTAGTCTTAATTAGGGGCCTTGAATGAAATAATTGACCTTGACATTGCCTTCAGCTCAGGGCACAAAGCTGTTATCAAAAAGACTTATTGAGAAGTAAGACCTGCTGCAATAAAGACTATTTAACAATTTTACATTTTTGAATTTTAAGATCCCAGAATGCTTATACCACAAGGACAAATACTAACTAGCTTTGCAGTGGCCAGTAAGGAGAACTCTTACATTGTAATGAAACTTTTGTTGAGATTAGGCATTGGTAAAAAATATAGTTTTCATTTAACACTAGTAGTGTTGATATTTTTTTACCTACTTCATCTGCATTTTAACATAATTAATGATTATGAAAATCTTACATGTGTTACAAGATGGGTATCTTTTTAAGCATTGGAAACACAAGATTGGAACAAAGATTGGAAACAGAAAATTGTAGAAAAAGAAAAGGATTAAATAAAAGACTGATAGATCAGTTGGTAAAGAATCCGCCTGCAATGTGGGAGACCCTAGCGCAATTCCTAGGTCGGGAAGATCCCCTGGAGAAAGGATAAGCTAGCCACTCCAGTGTTCATGGGCTTCCCTTGTGGCTCAGCTGGTAAAGAATCTGCCTGCAATGCAGGAGACTTGGGTTCGATCCCTGGGTTGGGAAGATCCCCTGGAGAAGGGAAAGGCTACCCACTCCAGACTTCTGGCCTGGAGAATTCCATGGACAGTCCATGGGGTTGCAAAGAGTTGGACACGACTGAGCAATTTTCACTTCACTTCAAATAAAAGACAAGAGATTTCATTCTTGGTCCTCACACTGTCCTTATCCAGTGTGACCGTGTAGAATTTATTTATATGATTATCTTTCCATTGCTTAAAGCTTTGTTATCTCATAACTTTAATATAATTATCTTACTTCTTAACTTGATCTTTATTTGTCCTATTTAGGTAAAAACTAAAAATAAAACTATGATCAATTCTTCACACCAAACAAAACTTAACAAAGTATAAAGCTGACAAAATATGTTTGCAATTCCCAAGACTTGCTTTCTGGTACTTTCTTCTCTTCCATGACCTATTTTCTCCCATCATGTCCCTTTGTTCATACCCACGAGATACTTTATCACCACCAGTAAACTCTTAGTCTCTCACCAAACTGGGTTCTCATCCAAAATGTCCAAGCAACCATCTACCCTATAGTGAGAAAGAGCCAACCAGTTGCTGTTCTTTCTTGCATTTGTACTTTTTTCTGGTTACAGAGTTGAGATTTTGCTTTCCTATAATAGGAACTCAAGAAGTAAGCATCCAAATGGGAGGGGTTTCAGGGAGTCAGTAAAGAATTATTTCTACTTTCCCTCTAGACTTTGAGAGGGAAAATGGATGTGTACATAGTATGTAAACCCAAGGCTTCAACTTGTACAGGTTATAGAGCCAGACTATGGCAGGGCTGGGAGAAAAGCTCAGGTCTTCTGTGCATTTCAAGCTACAGAGTTTGAACATTTATCAGGTGACTACCTACCTAGTAGGCATGGTGCTGAGGGAACAGAACTGAGTGTGACAGTGTCTGCCTGTCAGGAATTTGCAGGCTAGCAGAGGAGATGACTGGAATCTACAGAACACCGCAGTGTTTGCAGTGCTAGACCCAGGTAGAATCTGGTATGAGAGGTTTGGCACAGCCAACAGACCCCTTTGGGCTTTTCAGCACCTTTTTAGATAGCATCTGTCCACAATAACCCAATCAGACCATGATGCATCTGTTTTCTTTACCACTGTCTCTTAATGAATCAACTGACCCCTCCATCTCTAAACTTGTCTTTGCTGTCAAGTCACTGTGACTGCCCTAAAAAACAGTCCTTCTTTCTGGTTTTGACCTGAAAGTCATTTCTGGCTCTTTCCTATATCCCTAAGGCAGGTAAAGGCATTCTCCAGTTGTCAATCTAGTCCTAGGTTTCCTTTTGGTTTACCTGACATGGTGCCTCTTGCCTCATTAATAAAGATGAAAAACTTTCCTCTGAGAACCCAGGAGAGAAAACATTTAGTGGAAATAGAAGAGTGAGTAACATCCTCATCAAGGAAGCACCCTTCCTCTGGTCTAGAAGAGTGAGTTGGTGTTTGACAGGAGATGGGAGGAAGGCATTTGGACTGAGGATTCCGTGCACATAGAAGCAGGGAGTCATGGCAGACTTGGTGTGTTTGAAGAGGAACTAGAAGTCCCATGAGGAAGTCATATCTGCAGCTCCCTAACCTGTCATAAAGGTCTGTTTCCTAAGAGAGGAATCTTAGGATGATGGTTGGGACTTTCCTGGTGGCCCAGTGGTTAAGACTCTACACTTCCACTGCAAGGGGTGTGGGGGGTTTCCGGGTAGCTTAGTTGGTAAAGAATCCACCTGCAAAGGCAGGAGACCCCAGTTCAATTCCTGGGTTGGGAAGATCTGCTGGAGAAGGGAAAGGCTACCCACTGTAGTATTCTGGCTTGGAGAATTCCATGGACTGTATAGTCCATGGGATAGCAATGAGTCAGACAAGACTGAGCGACTTTCATTTTAACTTTGGGGACCTAAGATCCTGCATGCTGTGTGGTGTGGCAAAAAAGAGAGGAGGGGTTATCTCTTTAGGCAATAGGGTCTGTACCCCACAATGTATATATGGATATGAAGGAAATGGCAACCTGCTCCAGTGTTCTTGCCTGGAAAATTCCCCAACAGAGGAGACTGGTGGGCTACAGTCCATGGAATTGCAAAGGAATCGGACATGACTGACCACAGACACACACACACACACACACGACAGAAATGGCCTTGAGAAAGAGAAAAGTTCAGAAAGAACCTTGTTATTGGGCTAATTTCATATTATTGACTCTAACAGTTATTGGTAGAAATAAATATATCTTGGCCCCCAAACCTTTCAGTTCTACCCAACACACAGACACACACAGACACACACAGCAGACACACATACACACACAGACACACACACACACACACCACTCTCCACTTGTACCTCTCCAACCCACCTCCTCTTGTTGTGCATTTTATCCTGAGATTTTCCCTTTAAGGTGGGGCCCATCCTTCTGATTTTAACTTCTTCCTACCAGGAGGTAGAGATTTATCTTGACAAACCATTTGGAATTGCTGGGGGAATATTAATAAAATTTGCATGTGTGTCCTACAGCAGTGAAGAGAATACCTGAGAAGTTTAAACGCTTTTGTGGGAGATTAGGTGTGGCTGTGAGGAAATGTGCTACCTGGTGGTGAGCTCCCAGCACAGATATTTCACTATCCAGGGATCTCTAATTACTAATACAGTACAGGAACAGTATGATATGTCCTTACAATTGCAGATGCCTTTTCAAAGATAATCTTTAATAGTTTATTTGACAACCTGTAAAATTATAGAAAATTATTAGTCTTGGGAATTACAAAAATCCCTGTAGTACAGTCAAACAATAAAGTTATAATTACCTGTGGGTAATTGAAATTTAACTGTTTTTTTTTTTTTATTTTATATTACACATCAATAGCAACATAAGTTCAAGAGGTTTTTTTCCTTCTTTCCTTTTTTCTTACAGAACCTGAGAAAATGGACAGCACTGTTGGGGGCTTGTGAGTTCCTGTCATAGTACTGAGCTTGAACAATTTCGATTAAAGCCCCATGTTTGAGACTGTCATTAGACCCGCATTAAATTACATATCTGCAGTGTTAAAAAATAGAGTACTGTAGCTTTTTCTCAGCTACCTAAGGTAGGTAGTTAAGGCCTTGATTATCTTTAAAGATCTATTTTTTCCCTCCACTGAAAGTCATTGTTTCTTTCATTAAACATAAAACACAATTAAGAACACTAAAGTGTGCAGACAGGAATATTAGGATGGCATATTCCAAAGTACCTTTGTTCTGTATTCATTGCTGTAGATTGACTTCTGCATTTTATAATGTGATTTTATTATTTGGCTTTCATTCAGGTGAACAGAACAGGACGGGCATCGCTCAGGACCTTTAATTCCCTGGCCTTCAGATGAAGTGGACACTTACCTTCCTCTTCCTCATTCACCCTCCACTTCTGCCACACACAAATTTTTGTTAAAGCTACATAAGTATTTTCAGACCAAAGCAAGGTAGTAGCATTTCAATTACTTCCATCACTTCTTTGAATGATAGCCTTTATCACAGCACCTCCAAGCCCTGCCCCTTTGGTTTCCTTTGTTTAAAGGAACCTTCTGATTCTTTGATTCTTCTCAGCTAAACAGTGGTATAACTGAATGTAAGGAAAGTAATGGACCTGTATATGGAAAAACATTCATAGGTAAAGGGGCAGTTTCCTTTGCAGAAATTGTCTCTACCCTTTGCTGCCCCTCCTGTCCAGCTTCATCCTCCTCCACAGTCTCTGGGTCCTGCCATTTCTTATGTATAAACATCATCTGGGTGTCAAGGCCTCTGGGGAACCAGGGGCACACAGGGTAGCCCTCTGAAGTTTTCACCCAGAAGTAGCAGCTGTAGACCAAGTGGTCTGACCCAATTCCTCCTCTGTGATTTGGAGAGTAATGGGAATTGAAATCTGCTTGTGTTTTATCCAGGGCTGACTTTCACCTCATTTTCTAGATATTAGGAAACAGGGTCAAAGAATGTGGAAGGTTCCAGACTAATATTAGAAATTAGCCAGCAGGCTAGTGCCTTCCTTTCTTTCATAAGAGGTCTGAGGGGTCCAGTGTGGGAGGACCATGGGGCCTTCATCCTCTTTGGTCACCGCAGAGCAGTTCACGACACGTGAAGCAGACAAAGGAGGGGCTAACCACATCCAGACCTTTGTGTTAGTTATGCTAAGTGAACCAACAGAGGAAGAAAAAGCTGAAATTCAGAAACAGCAGCCTAAGGTCATTTCTTCTCTTGTCCTCCTTTCTTAATTCATTCACATACATGATGGCTGACATACACACCAGCATGGTTATGTGCATACACACACACACATACATACACACACACTTCCTCTTTCAGACAAAATATCATCAGTATCTCCTGTTGGATAACCTAAGTTATAACTTCATCAGTCTTAGTACCCAATGTTGACAAGCAAACATACATAAAGCATCTCTTAGGGGAAAAGATAGTCCTCTTAGAATTAGTTCTTTATAATGATTTAATGAGTTTCCTTATTACAAACAAAATCTTATTTTCTTTCCAAAGGTAGGTTAGAAAATATGTGTACTGTCCTGGAGCATTGAATCCAGGCCACAAAGTAATGAAGAGCTGATATATTACCTTCCTGTAGATGAAAGTTCAAGGTAGATAATGTCCATCTATGGACAGGGGTAAACTCAGCAGTCTGTGGTGCCACAGACACATGATTTTGTAAAGTATCAATTTGGGGTGATCTTTTACAACAGGAAGCAGCTCACATCTGGTTTACTAGTTATTCATCTCTCTTCTCCCACCAGAGCATAAGCTCCATGAGGATAGATACTTTTTCATGCTCATCACTCTCAAACTCTCCACTGATTTCAGTTAAAAATCCAGCTCTTTATGTCTGGTACTGCCTGCCCCTCTGACCTTGTCCCCCATCACTCTTTCCCTCACTTCCCTCAAGCTACCAGGCCCTTATGCTATTCATGAATGCACTGATTTCTTCCCATTTTGCTTTTCTATTTTCATTAATTCTCTTCCCACCTGCTCAGAAAGCTCTTCCTCACTACTCTTCTAAAATTCACCTCCTTTCAATCCTGTTATTCTGCTTCCCCTTGATCTGGTTTGTTTTCCCCCATAGTGTAGATTGCCATCCAGAAAGCATTTTTAGCAGTTATAATAACTCAGTAATTTCATTGAATGGGTAGAATTTTGGCAAGTGAAGAACATCCAGATTGGGAATTGGCCATAAAGGCAAAAGTGATTCCAATTTAGACACTAGGGTCCTTAGGGCCGTTAGTAGAAACAGAGACAGCAGGCGGGGTGTGTATAGAGGAAAATAATCACTGATGAATTATTTTTGATTTTTATGTAAGAGAATGTCATTTCTGATTTCTAGAATGGAACTTGGTGATCTATGCAGAGTTACAGGCTCCGCCTTGTGCCCAACAGTTCAGCATTACATTGGGGAGATAAATGTAGAAACTATCAAATTTGTAATAAGGTAAAACCTGGTTTCCACCAATTTAATCTCTATTAAAAGCCTCATAAACCACATTTTGGTAAAAGGGACTAATATCTATCTCACAGCTATGCCCAGCTTCTAACTCAATTGGCATATGTTTCTTCATATTCCTCTTTAAAAAGTCAATGGTTTATGAAATTATCCAAATACCTGAATCCTTCCCTAGTCAGAACAACTCACTAAATGCAAAAGAATTTAAATTGCACACACTCCATGATCCCCCCAGGCTTTTTCTTTCCCCCTCGAGTGCAAGCATTAGTTGCAAGAAAAAAAATGCATGTAAAGTTCAGTAAATTTGGGGAGGATGGCTCTAAGATTTTGACTCAATGTCCTGATTTTCATCCAAGCCATTGAAATGTAAGGCTGGAAAATAGCCAACGGAGAATTTTTCCCACCATGTCCAGTGACTTCATCAATTCCTCTCTCTACTGCAGGAGTGAAGCCTTTTCCTTAGCAGGGTCTCACTTAGCAAACCCTGACTATGGAGTCCTGCGGAGTACCCTATTAGGGGGTGCCTCCAAGACAGTACTCTAGAAAGGCCTTCCTTTCCTGAATACTCTTCAGAATCCTTAATATGCTCAAGATGCATGCCTTGTAGCTTACACAGTGGTCTGAGGATCAATGGTCACTTGAAGGCCCACTAAATCTCTCAATCTGGACAATGTCCTTCACTCAACTTAGCTGAAGGTTCTTTGATCAAATGTCATTTCCTAGGAGGTTTGAAAGGTGTGGAAAGAAAGACAAAAGTTCTAACCTCTGGCTTTCTGAAAGAGTCTCATCTCTTGCTGTCTATTTTTAAATGGCCATCCTCTTCCAACACCCTCAGGCTACTGGGGAACCTCGTCAGAGGTTTCACAGTTTGTAGATGTCAAGGTCAATACTGCTTCCTCAGCATCCACATCCCACAGGTCCCGAATCCCTACAGATTCAAAGAAGGTTGTCAAGGCTGGAGGGGTCCTCACACTGCCCCAAGTTCCATAAGCAATTTAAGTCTTCGGACTAAAACCAGAGGCCTGGCTGACAGACTCTTTTCACATCCCTTCCAGCTCTAGAGTCCAGATTTTAGCTCAGGCCCAAATAATTCTTTAGTGAAAAAGTGAAACTTCTGTTCTAGCTAATTCAGTCTTCGGCACATTTGCTACTGTTTTTTAGAAGCCAGAGGCGATTTACAAGGGAACTTGCAAAGCCATTTTGCCTGAACAAATTCTCCATCTGGTGATTCACTGAACATGATCTCATATTTCTTAAAGGAAGAAACAAGGAATGGACTTAGAAGGCCTCATGTTGATGTTTACCTGCCAAGACTTCTTATGCTGCTGACACTCCATTTGTAAATCTACATCGAAAATCACTCTGGGTACAATTTCCCACTATCCCTTCACTTCTAGCTGTCATAGGTCAATGAAGCTACAAGTTGGGGCCCTGTCCACATATAAATACTGGAATCGCTGAAATTTGGGGAGAATTTTGTAAAAAGAATTTGTGTTATATTTCATGAGACCCATGAAAGAGTCTGAATATTTTTTAGTCAGTTGTTCTGTGGTTCCTGAGAACAATACTGCTGCTAGGGCAATTCACATCACCTCCTGCAGAAAGCGTTAGGATAGACAGAGTGCTTTGTTACAGGAAGAAGAAAAACAGGACCCATTAGGATGGAGGGATTACTATGACATCACACAGGCTCTGTTGATCCTTCTGGGATACCCTCAACCTACCAGACCACCTTCTCCCCCAACCCTAGGCCTTTATCTTCTCCTCCTCCTGATTACTAACATACCCTTGGTGGTCCACCGGCGTCCCTGCAGCTTTTGTGATAAACCTGTTGATTTCTGTGCTTCTGATTTCCTAAAGCCAGATTCCCCTTTCCATTTGATGATCCACTGTCTTTTCACTCACTGATTGTACCACCTCTGATTCTGCGCTCTACATATAATCTTTCTCCAACAATTTGGATTGCCTTCTAGTCAGTTTGTGCCTAGGAAAAAGAGACTGCTCTTGGCTCCCACCCCTTCTCCAGTGCTGCTTTCTTAAGACCACATACTGGTTCTCATTCAGCTGAGTTTCTTTGTATTTCCATTCTTTAATCCATAATTCTCTCTCTGTGACCCTTGTTGCTATTTGACTTTGGATCTTTCTTTTTATAGGCCTCCTATCCTGTTAACTCTGGAGGACAGAATCTAGGCCAGATATATGTAGAAAGAGGGCTAAGAAAAAGATAAGAGGCACTGATCTGGCCAAGAAGGGGTGCAAGCTCACAGGACACAAGGACATAGAAATATTGCACATAATATGACATAAGGAAAACATACCAGCATTGCACTCATTCATTCATAGATGCAAACATTATTTAATCAACTCAACATTTGTCTGTAATAAATATTCTGCCTCTTAGTCATTTGTTTTATAAGGTTGATCAAGATTATTTTTTTTTCTCTTTGTGCAGGAACCCTAGACTTATACAACCACCCTCCAACACAGATGTAAAATCAACATTTCCTGAGCCAAAGACACTTGTCTCTTGTATTCCCTGCCTGAACTAGGGCACAGCATGACAAGTTTGAGGTTTTCGCCTAAACTATCATGTAACAATTTATCCATTCATTTATTTCTTCAATCAATTGATCATTGAACTGACATTTATTGAACAAGGAACCTATATGTGCCAAACATTGTTCTCAGTCCTCCAGAAATGAAAGTGAATAAACCAAAGTCTCTTTTCTCATTCAAATTATTTATTAGAGATGTAGGTTGAAGGGAGACATACATAGTCTTTCAGGGGTTGATGAATTCTATGAAGAAAAATCAGGTGGCTAAAGACACAAAGCAACGGGGAGCGAAGTTACATCATTAAGTAGAATAGCAAACAAAGTCTTCTACTTATTAAGGTATTATTTGAGTAAATATATTGTAGAGATAAACCATGTAGATATCTAGAAGAAAAAGACCTTAGGAAATGGGAGCAGGAGATCAATAATCTTCAAGTATAAGAGTTCCTGGTATATTTAGAAAACAGCAAAATTTGGATACATTTAGTAGGTCCATCTTCTACGAGCACCAATAGACATTGTAATTTCCAAAAAAATACTACTAACTTCATTGTGATCACCTGTTTATTCCTTATTTTTCCCTCTAGGCAGCACATAACATGAAACAGGAAATACGATTGCTTGGTTTACCCCTGCCTCCTAGTGCTTGCTGGATATCTGGTACATCAGAGGTGCACCATAAATAGTAATCAAATGAATGAGTGGATGTCTGAATAAACTGCCCTATAAAATGAGATAATGCACATAAATCTTTTAGCTCAGTTCCAGACATATACTATACCTTTAATGGATTTCAGGGACAATATGTTGCTGCTGATGCAGGTGATGATGATACAACCGAAGAGAAGCTGAACTTCTTCCTGCAGATGGAGACACAGTTCCTAGCCTGTGGGTAGACCAGTGCAGCAGGAAGCTCACTTTAAGTGATTCTTGCTGAAATCTGCCCATTTGTTTAGTGCTCTATCTGTCCCCAGTGGTAAAGAATCTGCCTGACAATGCAGGAGACACAAGAGACCGGGGTTTGATCTCTGGGTCAGGAAGATCCCCTAGAGGAGGAAGCAGCAACCCAGTCCAGTATTCTTGCCTGGAAAATTCCAAGGACAGAGGAGCCTGGTGGCCTACAGTCCGTGGGGTTGCAAAGAGGCATACATGAGTGAGCATGCACATATGCATTATTATGCATTATATATCTAGCCCCAATGATAGCTGTAGCAGCAGCAAATGCATCTATAATAATATTAATATACAAGAAATCCAACTACATAGCTAAGAACATGAAAGCAGAACTATTCACTCTTAATTTCCTATGGCCTTCTAAATAAGAGTCTTTCATAGTAGCTCAGAAGGCATTGCAGGAGACCTGGGTTCATTCCGCAGGTCAGGAAGATCCCCTGGAGAAGCAAATGGCAACTCCCTCCAGTATTCTTCCAGTATCCTCTTTCTGCCTGGTGGGCTGCAGTCCTTGGGGTCGCAAAGAGTTGGACATGACTGAGTGGCTAGCACTTTCTAAACAAGGAATAAAGTCTTCAGAGAGAAAAAAAAATTATGTCAAATGGAGAGCGATGTCCAAATGAGGAGTTAGTAAACAAAACTAATACCTACAAACCCACTTGAAGTGAGTCTAGCAGATGTTACTGCAAATATCTAGTCCTCACAACATTTGAGGCATCACATACAACAGTGGACATCTCAGTTTTGAAATAAGGGAGGGGTGTGTACCTCAGAAACTGAAGCAAGGTCACACTGTCAAGAGTCAAGAAACATTCTGGGGTCGACAGTAAGTAAAGTGAATCAAGTGTTAGTCACTCAGTCGTGTCCAACTTTTTGCGCCCCCCACAGACTGTAGCCCACCAGGCTCCTCTGTCCATGCAGATTCTCCAGAAAGAACACTGGAGTGGGTTGCCATTCCCTTCCACAGGGGATCTTCCTGACCCAGAAATCAAACTCAGGTCTCCTGCAAATAGTGATGATCAAATTGCATATGTGTGGAATATTAGAGTTGACAAGTTTTGTTCAAACTATCAAAGTTCCTTTAATCCCTCACTTCATAAAGAAGCTCAGACTGGCTGGAATGTCTCTCCCAAACTCATGCCATCAGTGACAGGATCAGGAGAACTTGTCTTCTACCCAGAGGTAGGTGTTCCTTCCATTAATCTCTATAGCCCCTAACTGGGCTTCTTATTTCCATTCTTGTTCTTCTATAATCCATTCTATCAGTTCAGTTCAGTTGTTCAGTCATATCTGACTCTTTGAGACCCCATGGACTACAAGCATGCCAAGCTCCCTTGTCCATCACCAACTATACACAATCCATTCTATACACAGTGTCAAAATGATCTAAAGTTAAAGCTCTGATTATTTTATTGTGCCTAATAAACTTCTAATGCTTTCTTGATGCAATTTAAGTCAAATTTTTCATATTGGTATATACGATACTTCTCTAATATAAAATAATGCCTGGAACATAGTAGGCAATCAGTTCAGTTCAATTCAGTCGCTCAGTCATGTCAGACTCTTTGCAACCCCATGAATCGCAGCACACCAGGCCTCCCTGTCCATCACCAACTCCCGGAGTTCACTCAGATTCACGTCCATTGAGTCAATGATGCCATCCAGCCATCTCATCCTCTGTCGTCCCCTTCTCCTCCTGCCCCCAATCCCTCCCAGCATCAAAGTCTTTTCCAATGAGTCAACTCTTTGCATGAGGTGGGCAAAGTGTGAACAAATAAACTTCTTTTTCCTCCAAATAATATCACAAAGTTGGTCAATCAAGGTAAATCTGAAGAAACAGCTTGTTTAAATAAAATGTTCAACAATATATTCTCCAAAATTAATGTACATGATGAAATGCAAGCTGGGTAAAAGTGGGTTAACTGAATTTAATGATCAGACCCAAACAATTTATTTTCACCTCCATCATCTAGTAGATTACTGCTAGCTCCTTGTTGACTCAGCTTCATTAAGTCTGTTTACCAATGATTTTGGTGACAACACGGAAAAGGAAGCTTATGAAATCTGAATGGCACAAAGCTGGAAAGGATAATAAATATAACAATCAACCTTCAAAATTGTTCTGACAGGCTAGAATTCCAAGTAAATTCCAATAAAATGAAATCTAATAGTGATAAATGCAACATTCTGCATAAAAGTTCAAATACTAATTGTATAATACAGGATGGAGAAACTTGGCTTGGCAGAAAATCATGTGGAAAAGATCTGGAGGATTTAACTGACCACAACTTTAATAAGACCCATCAGTATGTGGCAGATGCCTTTAAAAATTCACATTCATAGGTTGCATTAGTACAAGCCCTTTTTCTAAATTATAGCTAGTAATCACTTTCCTAACCTCTGTAACTCAGACCACATCCAGAGTTTGTTGTTCAGTTCTGGGTGCTATATTTTAAGGGGGACACTTAATCCAGGGAACAAAACCAAGATGGAGAAAGCTGGATAAGCAAGCCATGGTTGAAATAATAGAAATCCAAAATCATACCCCTATTTTAAGTCTTATGAGATACTATTAAAAAAAAAAAAAGCTTCATTTTTTGCTGTTCTGGTAATCAAATGTGAACTAACGACTTTAAGTGGGTATTAAGTATGCTCTTACTGGCAGAAAAATTTTGAATCAATGAATAAGTAGCTTAAAGGAGGAAAGATACTGTCACTGAATAAGGAGGTAAATCATGTGTACCTGAGGTAGTTTTACAACAGAACAGCCACCTGAATGAGGTGGGATCCATGAACTATTTGCCACTGGGAGTTGTCAAAGCAACAAAAGATAAACCTCAAAAGTTAGAAGCACTGAGTGACTAAATAAGGCTCTGTAGCTAGCATTTCTAAACTAAGCAACTTTCTTCACCTTGTTAGCTGTTCAAGATGGTCCCTTTCACTTCCACAAGAGTCCCTTTCACTTCCACAGTCAACATATATGAAATACGATATATGGAAGCAGCCACCTTAAAATTGAAGTCATTTTCCAAGAAATGTGCCTTATTGTACCCAAATAAATATTCAGATACTATCCTGGAGCCTACAGAAAAGGAAAAAAAATAATAAAAACAAACAAAAAAGAACTTTGTCATTATGACACTAATACCATCAGACCACCTCCAAGAAAAAGAAATGCAAAAAGGCAAAATGATTGTCTCACGAGGCCTTTATAGCTGACAAAAGAAGAGAAGCTAAAGGCAAAGGAGAAAAGGAAATATATACCCATTTGAATGCAGGGTTTCAAATAATAGCAAGGAGAGATAAGAACGCCTTCCTCAGCAATCAGTGCAAAGATAGAGAAAAACAACAGGATGGGAATGACTAGAGATCTCTTGAAGAAAATTAGAGATCCCAAGGGAATATTTCATGCAAAGATGTGCACATTAAAGGACAGAAATGGTATGGACCTAATAGAACCAGAAGATATAAAGATGAGGTAGCAAGAATACACAGAAGAACTATATAAAATAAGATCTTCTAGACCCAGATAACCACGATGTTGTGATCACTCACCTAGAGCCAGACATCCTGGAATGTGATGTCAAGTGGGCCTTAGGAAGCATCACTACAAACAAAGCTAGTGGAAGTGATGGAATTCCAGTTGAGCTATTTCAAATCCTAAAAGAGGCTGCTGTGAAAGTGCTGCACTCAATATGCCAGCAAATCTGGAAAACTCAGCAGTGACCAAAGGACTGGAAAAGGTCCGTTTTCACTCCAATCCCAAAGAAAGGCAATGCCAAAGAATGCTAAACTACTGCACAATTGCACTCATCTCACATGCTAGTAAAGTAATGCTCAAAATTCTCCAAGCCAGGCTTCAGCAATACGTGAACTGTCAACTTCCTGATGTTCAAGCTGGTTTAGAAAAGGAAGAGGAACCAGAGATCACATTGCCAACATCCGCTGGATCATGGAAAAAGCAAGAGAGTTCCAGAAAAACATCGATTTCTGCTTTATTGACTATGACAAAGCCTTTGACTGTGTGGATCACAATAAACTGTGGAAAATTCTGAAAGAGATGGGAATATCAGACCACCTGACCTGCCTCTTGAGAAATCTGTATGCAGGTCAGGAAGCAACAGTTAGAACTGGACATGGAACAACAGGTTGGTTCCAAATAGGAAAAGGAGTATGTCAAGGATGTATATTGTCACCCTGCTTATTTAACTTCTATGCAGAGTACATCATGAGAAACGCTGGACTGGAAGAAACACAAGCTGGAATCAAGATTGCTGGGAGAAATATCAATCACCTCAGATATGCAGATGGCACCACCCTTATGGCAGAAAGCGAAGAAGAACTAAAGAGCCACTTGATGAAAGTGAAAGAGGAGAGTAAAAAAGTTGGCTTAAAGCTCAACATTCAGAAACTAAGATCATGGCGTCAGGCCCCATGACTTCATGGCAAATAGATGGGGAAACAATGGAAACAGTAACAGTCTTTATTTTGAGGGCTCCAAAATCACTGCAGATAGTGACTGCAGCCATGAAATTAAAAGAAGCTTGCTCTTTGGAAGAAAAACTATGACCAACCTAGCCAGCATGTTAAAAAGCAGAGACATTACTTTACCAACAAAGGTTCGTCTAGTCAGAGCTATGGTTTTTCCAGTAGTCATGTATGGATGTGAGATTTGGACTATAAAGAAAGTTGAGCACTGAAGAATTGATGCTTTTGAACTGTGGTGTTGGAGAAGACTCTTGAGAGTCCCTTGGACTGCAAGGAGATCCAACCAGTCCATTCTAAAGGAAATCGGTCCTGAATAGTCATTGGAAGGACTGATGCTGAAGCTGAAACTCCAATACTTTGGCCACCTGATGCGAAGAACTGACTCATTTGAAAAGACTCTGATGCTGGGAGAGATTGCAGGCGGGAGGAAAAGGGGATGGCCGAGGATGAGATGTTTAAATGGTATCACCAGTGCCTTGGACATTATCTTGAGTATGCTCCAGGAGCTGGTGATGGACAGAGAAGCCTGACATGCCGCAGTCCATGGGGTCACAAAGAGTTGGACACAACGGAGCGACTGAACTGCCTGAACTGAACACAAAGCTTAACAACCCAGAATAAGAATAAAAATGTTAACTTACTGGGAAATCCTTGGTGGTCCAGAGGTTATGACTCAGTGCTTTCACTACAAAGGGCCTGGGTTCAATCCCTGTTAGGGGAACTAAGATCCTACAAGAAAAACTCTGCAACTATTAAGAAAAAAAAAAAAAGCCAAGACCTGTATTGCAGAAGGATTTTGTATTAGGACGTCCTCATCACTCACCTTTACAATCTTCTTTGTTTAGAGAATAAGATGAAGCATGGGCTTCAATTCACACATTAGACACACCAACCCTGGGGTCCAACACCAGGATGATGATCCCCCTCATAGCTGATGTGGAAACTAGTGAGAGTAACCAAGGGGCTGTGAGAAACTGAGACTTCTCTTGAAGACTGTGTGAAAAAACTTGCTTGCTCCATGTCACAACGTGAAAGCAGCAGATTGATAACTGCCTGGGGCACTGGCCATATGCCAGGACCACTCCAGCCACTCCCCGGCCATCCTGCTTTAGCTCCTCTTGCTCCAGCTATGTTCCCCACTAAAGTGGAGGTTGCCATTACCAATGACAGTACGTATACTTCGAAGGAACAGAGCTGACTCAGACTGTGGACCTGCCTGTGGCCATTGGCAGTGTGTGCATCAGTGTGTACATTCAGCAGGGAGTGAAACTAGCTAGAGAATGGAGACCCCCCACCAGAGTGTGTGTCCCTGGGCACACCTGGAGAGGACTGAAACAAGCTCAGTAGTGTGGTACCAGCCCAGCCTCTAACCAAGCACATAGGGAAAAAAAAAATGCCACTAGCACAGAACGGCAGCCCCAAGCCCTCATGTCCTGGCTGTGCCCCAAAGCAAGGTGGAGACAGGCATCACACTCAGGAGAAACCCAACTTCCTGAGGACTCTTGTTCCAGTCCCTAGGGTCCTGCCCTCCCCCTGGCCCAAAACAGGGTTGTGATGGCTTGAGCATAGAAGCCCTGGTTTGCACCTGGCTCTGGTCTAGCCTCTCCAAGCCCTAACGAGGCCATGGCTGCCAGTACCCCCCCAGTGGAAGACATAACCCCCTTGCTCACTTTAGATCCAGTTCTCCCACCAAAGTCCCTGGGCACACATGGACTAAATAGGGATGCTCCCACATAAGGACATGCCTCTAAGATTGTGACAGGCAACCGTTTCACCTAATTTCATAGAAAAAGAGAAAGTTAAATAAAACAAGAAGAAAGATAAATGTTTCTAATGAAAGAACAAGAAAAAAAGCTGAGGAGAAAACCTGAATGAAACAGATGAATAATTTACCTGTTAAAAGAGTTCAAAGCAATAATAAAAATGCTAACTGAACTGAGGGAAAGATTAGAAAGACACAGTAAGAATTTTAATAAGAAATTATGAAAAAAGAATCAGAACTACAGAATACAACAAATAAAATGAAAAAATACACTCAAGGGAGGGAATTAACAGCAGATTAGGTGATACGGAAGAACACATAAGCCAATCTGGAAGACAGAATAATGGAAATCACCCAATCAGAACAGCAAAAAGAATTTTTTTTTTTTTTTAATGAGAAGAGCTTAAGGAACTTCTAGGTTGAGGGCAAGTGTACTAACATTCATAAAGGCCCCAAGAGAATAAGAAAGCAGGATAGAAATATTTTTGATAAAATTATGGCTGAAAAATTCCCAAAGCTAAGGAAGGAAACATAGGCAGGTACAGGAAGCATATAGAGTTCCTGCTATATGGACAGCGTGAGGGTAGTTGGTCTCTTTTAGAGTTAAGATATCATTAGGGTATCATTCCAATGATACTGCATTTATTTTACGACTCTCAATTTTTAAAGACCCTCAGATTCTATTTCAGTATGCTGCATATTCTTCAAGGTAACACAGCTCATCTTTTCAGATTAGATATAGCAGGATAAAAATGGTGAACATAACAGAAACTCTTTCAAGCTTATTTTATTTTGCTCTACTTTTAAAAGGGGAAGTATTACAAAGATACGAGTCAATTTTTGGATCCACTCTTCTGAGTTTTAGGATTTTTAAGGTTTCTTCGCTATACCAGGAGACAAAGTTAGTATATTATATTTTCCCCCAATAACCTTGTTTTACCTTTAGTGTATATTTTTTATTGGGAATCTAACCAAAAGATGAAGCTTGTCTCTGAGACTGTCTATTCCACAACTTGCCCTACATTCATTGATTAGTGTTGGCCCTCATATGATTAATAAATCCCTATATATATATACACACACCCACATTTATATAAGTTGGATTATGAATAATAAATTCTGCTCCATAATTATATGAGTCTGTTCCTTTAGGACTACAGAACTTTTTTTTTTATCGCAATGCCTTTTAAGTCCTAATATCTAGAATACAAATCCCCACTTTTTACTTTTATTTTTAAATGTTAATTTATTACTAATGAACTCATTTTTTAATTTTTATATCTAATTTTCTAATATTTGTCAAGTTTCTCCAAAATTCCAGCTGACATTTTGATAAAAATTATTTTGAAATTATAAGATAATTTGATCTGAATTCATAATTTTTCAAAGTTAGACCTTCTTACCTATGGTGATGGAATGAATTTAAATTGGTTCATCTTTTATGTCCTTTAATATACTTTAAAAAGTTTCTTCTTCCTAAGTCAGTGTCTAAGTAATTTAGAGTTTTCCCTTGTATTGTCAATTGAACCTTATATTTTTAATCATTCTCCCAACTTATTTATTATATAGTAACAATGAATATTATTAGTTTTGGGATGAAATCATCTTCTGTCAGGCAATCTAGCTGAATTTTCTCAGTTTATGTATTCTTTGAAAAGGACTAACTACAATTTATTTTGATATGCTGCATCACATATTAGGGTAAAAAAATCATATACTGAGTCAAATTTCAAATTCCAGAAAAGCAAACTCCTGTACACAGCACAAACTCAGATGTACTATGACTATTTAATATTTTAAAGAAAGATATCCTAAAGAGTCTCTATTTAAAACTCAGTGCATATTAATATTATTGGATTAAATGTTTGTTATCTTCTTTTTTTTCTAAGTAGAACTTTTAAAACAATTGCATATTGGAGTATAGTCATTTTACAATGTTCTATTAGTTTCTGCTCTGCTGCTGCTAAGTCACTTCAGTCATGTTCGACTCTGTGCAACCCCATAGACAGCAGCCCACCAGGCTCCCCCATCCCTGGGATACTCTACAGCAAAGTAACTCGGCTAAGTGTATACATATATCCCATTTTGGGGGGATTTCCTTCTCATTTAAGTCACCACAGAGCACTGAGTAGAGTTCCCAGAGATAATCAAAGATGGTACAAACAGATAGAGGGATACACATGGGGATATATGTTCTTAGATTGGAAGAATCAATATTGTGAAAATAACTATATTACCCAAGGCAATCTACAGATTTAATGCAATTCCTATTAAATTACCAATAGCATTTTCCACAGAACTAGAACAGCAAATTCTACAGCTGGTATAGAAACACAAAAGACTCTGAATTGCCAAAGCAATCTTCAGAAGAAAAATAGAACTGGAAGAATCAGGCTCCCTGACTTCAGACTATATTACAAAGCTATAGTAATCAAGACAGTTTGGTACTGGCACTAAAACAGAAATATAGACAATGGAACAGAGTCCCTGGAGGAGGGCATGGCAACCCACTCCAGTATTCTTGCCTGGATAATACCATAGACAGAAGAGCCTGGTGGGAGACAGTCCATGGGATCACAAGAGTGGGACATGACTGAGCACCTGAGCACAGGCACATATATTAATTAGGCTTCCCTGGTTACTCAGACGGTTAAGAATCTGCCTACAATGCAGGAGACCCAAGTTTGGTCTCTGGGTCAGGAACATCCACTGGAGAAGGGAATTGCTACCCACTGCAGTGGGACTTCCCTGGTGGCTCAGGCAGTAAAGCGTCTGTCTACAATGCAGGAGACCTGGGTTCAATCCCTGGGTCAGGAAGATCCGCTGGAGAAGGAAATGGCAATCCACTCCAGTACCATTGCCTGGAAAATCCCATGGACAGAGGAGTCTGGTAGGCTACAGTCCACGGGGTCACAGAGTCAGACACGACTGAGTGACTTCACTTTCTTGACTTCACTTTCCAGTACTCTTGCCTCAAAAATCCCATGGACAGAGGGGCCTGGCAGGTAGCTGTCCATAGGCTCACAAGAGTTCAGACATGACTGAGGAACTAACACTTTCATTCTCAGAGTGGTTGTTATGGGAGTAAGCAGAAATGGAATGGAGAGTAAGAATGAAATGAATACATACTTTGCCTACATTCTTAAATTTACATTCACAAAACACGAGGGCGCCTCACATCCACCTATAAGAAGGTGTCATGAACTAAGAAATAGAATTAGTTAAACCTTTTGCACCTGGGATAATACAAAATAAAATCTACAAAGATATCTCAGAACTCAATGGACTTCTGGAAATGGCAAATGGAGAGCTGTAAGAAATCCAGGAGAGAATATCCTTCCACCTGCATTTCTCCTTGGCCTTCTTGCTCAGTAGACCCGCTTGTTCTCCTTTTCAGCAGACACAGAGAAAATTCCATGTAATACCTTCACATTGCTTCATTTCCTCCCCTCAAAAGACCAGCTTAGACCGAGTTTTAGAAAAAAGTAATTCACAATGAAGATAGATGAATATGGTAGATACCATTTTCTTATTAAAAAACAGCATACAATGTAATAAGTTTGGTTTTCTTTTATGAGAAATAAAACGATGGTTTCCAAAGAGGAATTCCAACTACCAATTTGTTCAAATATGTCAATAAGCTCCTGAAAGAGAGCTTTTGAAACCATATTTGTTTAATTATAAAAGTTCTATACCTCATTTCTTCTTTCATTCCTTCACTTATTACTTCCTTCCATTTTATTCCTTTCCTTCCTTTTATCCTCCTTTTTCTTTGTTTTCTCCTTCATCTCCTCACCCCCATCTTCTATCTCACCTCCTCCTCCTCTCTCTCTTCCTTTCTCTTCCCCTCTCCCATCCATAGCTAAAATGTCAAAACAGCTCAAATATGCACTGCCTGATTGAAATACAAAGTCCAACAGTCAACTTTCAGGGAAAAGTAATTTACAAAATGATTTCATTTTAGTAACATGACACTATATTTTCACTGTTTTCATAAAGCTTTTACTTAGTCTTCCCTTTGAATGGAATACCACCAAGTTGGATAGCTATGGCTCTGTCTTCTGAAAGCCTACAACACATCCAGAAACATAAAACTCCCCATCTTGGTTAACTAAAGAAGAATAATTGAGTATTTTTCAACCAATCTTTCTTAATCTCCTGATTTAAAATACAAGTTTTGAGCTAGGCATGACATTCCACTAGAAATACAGCAACTTTGTTGTTACAATGCTGATCATTTCACTGTCCTGATCTGGGATGAAGAGAACAAAGATATTAGGTTTTGTAACATGACGCTTCCTGGCTATTTGTTGCATCCGTCTCACTACATTGGGTACTTCAAGTGATGAAGTCTTAAGGAGTATAGAAACACAGACATATGATGAGCCCTTTACAATTCATAAAGCCATTCAAAAACACCCACCGTGTAATTAAGCTGTTTATTTTGATTTTCAGTCTATTAGAATTGGTAGAATATTTTCACCCCAGCAGCAGTGTGTCAGTGAGACCACAGGGTAGGGTAAGAGGGTTTTTACAACCACCAGCTTCATGTCTGAAAAGGATTTACATTCTACCCTGCCTACTCCATATATATGAAATTAAATAAATGATTATTTACATGTCTGTTTCACAAGGATAATGAAATGCTCACTGAATATCGACTTATTCTCCTACCTCCATCCTCTTAGCAAGTATTAAAAAAGTTAAGTTTTGTTTCCCATAAATGGTGTTATTAAATCACAGAAGAGTCTTATTTTCAAGAGCTTGCTGGGGAGTTGTAGACAGCCCTAGGGCTCTCTCTCTCCGTGAGCTCCAGAAAAAATGTGGTGAGAGCTTTAACAGCTAGTTTCTTTTCCTCTCCTAAAACATATACCATTGTTTTTAAAACTGTTTGTTTAGTTACATATGTAAGTGTTTGCTCTAAAGGAGACTCCGTCACGTTGAAAATTCATCATATTACCTTCTACTGATCTGATGATTCAAGGTATACTTTCAAGGTTTAGTTTCTTATCTCTATTAATAAGAGAATAAAATTTCTAGTTCTTCTCTTCGAAGATTCAAACCAAAGCTACTTCCTAGTAACAGGGTTCTCAGTATCAACTACCAGAAGTCATTCTTGAATTGTCACAAAGTAAACTTTTAATATTAACATCATGCACTTTGCTTATCTAACCCCTATTCCTATTCTTTCCTGCTCCCTGGATTAACTTTCTGTTTTCAACAAGCAGATAGTCCCCCCTTTTCAGGTCAAGTTCATCTTGCTTCTGGGCTTTTATTCTCTGCGTACCACTCCTTCCTTCACCCCTCTTCCTTATTTCTCAGCTTACAGAAATCTCATACTGTCCTCAAAACCAAATTCTATTTTCACTTCAAAAAATTCAAACAAAAGAAATAAACCAACCAATGAAACAACCAACTTCTCTGATTACTACAAGGGTCAAACTGTCCATTTTCTCAATGGATTACTCTAGCACATGGGATCATAAAATATATTTGTGGAATTCTTCATCTTTTTATCTGATTATTTCCTTTATGAACACATTCTGTATGTTAATAAAGACAGGGAATATGTGACTATTGCTTGATCTTTTTTAAATTGTCTGCTGCATAGGATAGAGCTGGACAAGTAGAATACATTTAACAAATACTTTTTAACTCAATAAGTGGCTATTTTCCATAATTATTAGAACTTTACCCCATAATTAACTTTTATTTCCTAGAAATTAAAAAATCTGAATTGTGTGGCATGGATCAATCAGCTTATATCAAATGTGTCCCTGTGAATAGGTCCTTTTTGCCTTTTCTTCCCATGTAAAGTCTGCTATAATTTAGAAAACAGTGGTATTTTTATTGTGAGATAATAGTTCAACCACACAGAAAGCAGAATAGAAAAATAAATACTGAGGCTTAATTGTGTGTCTTGAACAAATCTAAATATTAAACACACTACATACCAAGCATTCTTCTATGAATTTTAATACATTATTGACTCATCAAATTCTCAGAACACTCCTATGATGTGATACTATTCTTACTATTCCACATTTTCTAAGTGAATGTAGATTTGTTACATACCCTGCATAAAGTCACACAGATTATAGGTTACAGAGGGCAAAACTGAACCAAAGCATTCTGGTGTAGAATGTGCCCATGATTCCATCCTATACTACCTTTCCACCTTGATTTCCCCTTAAATCCTAACATTATGACACATTTACTTTGGACTTTTAAAAACAATATTCCCACTATAAACCCCTTTCCAACCCTATTTACTGAATTTCTCTGCTGTGATGGCAATAATTATTAGTTCTGCTGCTGCTACTGCTGCTAAGCCGCTTCAGTCATGTCCGACTCTGTGCAACCCCATAGACGGGAGCCCACCAGGCTTCCCCGTCCCTGGGATTCTCCAGGCAAGAATACTGGAGTGGGTTGCCATTTCCTTCTCCAATGCATGAAAGTGAAAGGTCAAAGTGAAGTCGCTCAGTTGTGTCCCACTCTTAGCGACCTCATGGACTGCAGCCTACCAGGCTCCTCCGTCCATGAGATTTTCCAGGCAAGAGTACTGGAGTGGGGTGCCATTGCCCCCCGTTATTAATTCAATGCTTATCGATCCCATATCTTTTTGTGCTTTTACTTTTAGATTTATATTTACTTTTGTGCTTATATTTATGGACTATTATTTATTTGTGAGTGGTTTTAAAGCTTATTTAAATATGTATCATTTGGCAATTGCCTTGATTTTATTCAATGTGTTTTTTAAAACTTATCTTCATTGGCATATATATCCTTCTTCCTAATTTTAACTATTGTCTAATGCCTCATGATAAATACACCATGAATTTCTTATACATGGACATTTGTATTTTTTCCATGTTTTTGAAGTAAGAAGCAGTGTTTCAATGAACATTCTTATATATGTTTCCTTCAGTTCATAAACTTATTTTAGGAAATATAACTTTTACACACTGTTACCTACAGAACTGAACTGAGGGTAGGGTATGAGATTTGGTCAGACAGCTTTCCAGATTATTGTGCCAGCTTGTGTGCCCACTAGACTGAATGAGAGTTCCTGTTTCACTGCTTTATTGCCAATATTGATGCTCTTAAGTTCTTTAACTTTTGTTGGTCTCAGGAGTGTGAAACTGTCTCATTATTTAACATTTACGTTTCATGGTTATCTGTTGAAGCTGAGATTCTTTTCATAAGATGTACATTCAGATTTCTTCTGTCAAATGCCATTTCAATTCTCTGCTCTTTTGTCTTTTTTATTAAGTTGTAGAAGTCATTTATAGATTGTTAATAGTAAACTTTGATTTCTATTAAACTTTTAAAAATGTGTCTTCTGCTTGGTTGTTTTTAACTTTGTATTTGGTTTATTTCATAATACAGTTATTTAAAAATTATATGTGGTTGATTTATCAGTTGTTTTTGTTATGGTGTGTACAAGTAAATGGGTTTTAGTATATTCACAAACATGTACAACCATCACGATGGTCAATTTCAGTAATTTCTATCACCTCAGAAAGGAACTGTATATGGTTTAGCTACCCACTTCTATGCCTCATTTTTCCATCACAAAGAAACTAGTAATACACTTCTCATCCCTATAGATTTCTCTGTTCACAACTTTTAGATGAAACGAAGGGGCACTTGGAGTCTTTCCACATTTTGGCTATTGTTAATGATGCTACTATAAACCTTCATGTATAAGTTTCAATATGAACATGTTTTTGTTTCTGTTTGGTACATATTTGGGAATGGATTTTCTAAGTCATTTGGTAACTGCATTTAATGGTTTGAAGAATGACAAAGCTATTTTTCAAAATGACTGATCCATTTTATTTTCTACCAGCATATGAGGGGTCAGATTTCTTCAAGTCTATACTGTTCTTGTTCTTTGGAGTTAGTGATCCTGCTGCTGCTGCTAAGTCACTTCAGTTGTGTCTAACTCTGTGCAACCCCATAGACGGCAGCCCACCAGGCTCCCCCATCCCTGGGATTCTCCAGGTAAGAACACTGGAGTGGGTTGCCATTGATCCTAGATGGGTATTATTCTGATAGCTAATGATATTGAACACCTTTTCATATGCTTTTTGACCACTTGTGAAGCTTCCTTGGATAAATATAAATGTCTATTCAGATTCTTTATCCATTTAAAAAGCTGGGTTGTTTATAACTGAGATCATGTTCTTTATAATTTCTGGAAACAAGCCTTTCATTAGGCACAAACTTTGCAAATATTCCCTCTTTTTCTGTCAGGTGTCATTTTTTTGACAGTCTCAATGCACAAAGATATTTTGTTTTGATGAAGTCCAATTTATCAACTTTTGTGTTGTTTCTGTTGCTTGTCTTTTGGTGTCATATCCAAGAATCCTTTGCCAAATCTAAGGTCATGAAGATTTACCCCTTTGTTTTCTTCTAACAATTTTATAGTTTTCATTCTAACATTTAAGTCTTTGATCTAGTTTAACTTTTTATGCAATGTAAAGAAAGGGTTCAACTTCATTTTTTTTCTATGTGGCTAGAGAGTTATCCCAGGAATATCTGTATATTATGATGTGTAACTTTTTAAATATGTTTGTTGGATTTGGGGTTGCTGATATTTTGTTGAAGAATTTTACATCTATATTCATAATAGATATTGATTCATAATTTGCGTTGTGTGTGTGATGATTTTGGTTTTGGTATCATGGTAATACTCACCTTGTAGAATGAGTTGGGAAGCATTCTCTCCTCTTCACTTTTTGAATGAGGTTGTGAAGAATTGTGGAAAGTGTTAGTCACTCAGTTATGTCTGACTCTTAACTAGCATTCATGCTTAAAGGTTGATAGAATGTGGTGGTGAAGCCACCTGGGACTGAGTTTTTCTTTGTAAATAGGTTATTGATTACTGTTTTAATATATTATAAATCTATTCAGATTGTCTATTCCTTAGGTCAGTTTTTAGGAATTTGTCCAATTTACTAATTTGTTAGTGTACAATTGTTAGCAGTAGTTCTTTGTAATTCTTTTTAAATTTCTGTAGGGTCAGTAGTAATGTCTTCTCTTTCATTTCTAATTATAACAATTTTCTTCTTCTCTCTCTTCTTGGCAATCTAGCTAAATGTTTGTAATTTTTTTTATCTTTTAAAAGTACCAGCTTTAGCTTTATCAATTTCCCTTACTTTCCCTAGGCTTTATTTTTGTTCTTGTTGTTATTGTCTTTTTTATTTTCTTTCTTCTTTTTTCTCTGAGGAGGGAAGATTAGGGTATTCATTTGATATATTTCTTCTTTCTTAATATAGGCATATTTAATATTTACAGTTAAATATTTTTTTCCATTCCCTGCTTTAACTTCATCCCATATGTTTTGGTATGCTATGTCCTCATCTGCATTACTCTTAATGTATTTTCTAATTTCCTTTCTGATATTTTCTTTAATTCATTAGTTATTTAGGAAAGTATCATACAATTTCCACATTTTGTTAGTTTCCCAAATCTTTTCCTGCCATTGATTTCTAATTTTATTACATTATGGCTGAAAAACATACTTTGTATTATTTATATCATTTCAAATGTATTGAAGTTTGATTTATTGTTAGTTTATAGTTTATCCTGGAGAATGCTCTGCGTGCATTTGGGATGACATATATTTCGCTGTTGTTAGGGTTGGTGTTCTATAGATGTCTATTAAGTCTAGTTGGTTTACAATGTTTAATTCTTCTATTTTTTATTGATCTGTTTGTTCTTTCCATTACTAAGAGTGGGGTATGGAAGTCTCCAACTCTTTTGCATTTTGGTGTTCTGCTATTAGCACATATGTTTATACTTACATGTTTTTAATGGATTGACTTTTATCACTATAAAATGTCTCTATTTCTAGGAATTTTTTTTATTTTAAAGTCTATTTTTTTCTGATATCAGCATAGATATTTCAGTTTTCAATCACTATTTAATATTTTTTATACTCCTTTGTCTCTCTGATACCCCCATTATGTATACATAAAGTATATCCACATTTCTCTGAAATGCTCATTTTTTTCCAGTTCTTTTTTTCTGTTTTTCAGCTTGCATAATCACAATCAATCTATCTTCAAAATCACATCCCTTTCTCTGCCAGTACAAATCTATTATTAAGCCCCTCTAATGAAGTCTTTCATTAGGCAAAGGGACAGGGAGGCCCGGCGATGGGGTCACAGAGTCGGACATGACTGGGCAATTGAACAACAATAACAATAATGAAGTCTTTCTCTTTGATTATTTTAAAAATGTCTACATTTTGATAGGGAGTTTGGGATGGACATGTACACACTGCTGTATTTAAAATGGACAACCAACAAGGACCTACTATATAGCACATGAACTCTGCTCAATGTTATGTGGCAGCCTGGATCAAAAGGGAATTTGGGGGAGAATGGATATTTGTATATGTATAGCTGAGTCCCTTCACTGTTCACTTGAAACTGTCACAACATTGCTAATAGGCTATACCCCAAAACAATGTTTTATGAAATTCTACATCTTTATTGATCATCTCTATTTAATGCAATATTGCATTTCTATCTTTACTTCTTTAATCATAATTTCCCTTAATTCCATGAACATGTTTATAATGGCTAAAGTCTTTTTCTCATAAATTTAGAATCTGATCTATCTCACAAGTAGTTTCAATTGCTTTCATTTTTTCCCCTTATATGAGCTATAATTTACTATTTCTTTACATGCTTCTAATTTTTTTACTGTTAAAAGTTGGCATTTTAGATAATATATGGTAGAAATTCTGGATACTGTCTTTCACTGCCCCACCCCCTGAGGGGTTATTGCTATCTGCTTGTTTATTTGTTTAGAAACTGATTATTTTAGTGTCATTTCCAACACCTCCCCTCCAGTGTTCAGCCTCTGATGTTCCTTGAGGATGCACAGGTTTAGATAAGCCCACAGCACCCAGGGATGACAGTGATAATGGCTGGACTCTCTCCCTCTCTTTCTCCAATCACATTCAGCAGGTAAACCCCATTAGCTGATAGCTAATTATTCTGTTGCATTTAACAATGCCTGGGGGTATAAATTGCTCTACAAACTGATTTATTCATTCTGGCTCCTTTCAATGAATAGTTTCTGAAGTTAATGTTTCATTTTTATTCTGATCATCAGAGTGCTGTTCCAACTGTATTATTCCCTGGTTCTCTTCTGCAAACTAGTTTGGCTACTGCTGAGTTGTGTCTTGAATCTCATCTCAATTGCCTTTCACCACTTCAACTGTTCTTGGCAGTGCCGTTAGACTTGATTTTTTTCAGTCTAGTTAGAAAAAGAAAGTTCCTTAGGAAGAGATGAAGAGCTGTTTATTTTGTGGCAGGCTTGTCTTCTGTCCTCAAACAAAAATCTCTGAGCCAGGACTCTAGATCTGCATACAGGGAAGACGTCAAGTTGGTCTCTGAGGCCACTTTCACTCTAAGAACTTTCACCCAGAACTTCATGAAGGAGGGGCAGAAATATGAGATTCTTTCAGCTTGCTTCTCCTGGTGTGGAACCATGGCCTCATGAGCCGGGGAAGAAGTCGCCAAGGACTCAGTGAAGCCTCCTTTCTACAGTGGAGGCTGGGCACAAGAAAGTCCTTACTTCTCAACTGTGCTGGTTTGAAACAGCCTCAGCAATAAAAAACTTGTAGCAGGATGCAAAATTATGAAATCCTGCTCCTCTTGGGAAGAAAGCCTTTCCTCTGGGTGCTGAGGAGAGAGAGTACCCCATATTCCTGGCATCATCAGGCTGGAGTGGAATCTCTATCTCACCAAACTAAGAGTAGAGAAGACAGGGACAGTTTCAGTTTAAATAGCATATATTCTAATTTATGCTATTCTTAGCAAATTTTGGTAGATTTTCTTGAATAGATGCTTTGTCATAGGCCATTCACTCTCAGAACTATTTCTTGAGGCCTTATTATTTTTGTAAAAATAGTTTTACAATTTTACTGGGAGCTGGCCAACATAGTTTCTCATAAATCATACTAGAGGCTGACCTCCTAAGCCCACATTAATATTTTTGTTTTATAGGTTTTTCAGATACTTTACAGTTCATGTTGCAGATGGTTAATAGGAAAAAAAAAATGCTTACCACTAGATGAAGACACACAGACAACTGAGTTAATTGACCTGGCTGATAATAAGTAAATTAAATCAAATTAGTATCACTATATTTGCCTCTTTAGGAAAAATCACTTTTTTCCAAATTAGGCAGTTATCTTGTGACATATTTGATAGCATATTTCAATAATATCTCATTTATGTAGTAGCTTATCATCTAGTAAGTTTTCTGAGTATACCTGAGAAACAAAAAATGATCAAAACTGGTCATAAAGATTCAAAAGAGATGCTATAAAATCAGTGCACTAAATGTTATGCCATTTTCATAAACAATATGTCAGAAATTCACTGCTATTTTAGAATACATTTTACAAAATGTAGTTTTCCAGTCCAAAGGTGAGAGGCACATGAAAGGAGTTTACTAGAGGAGGTACACTGACAGAAGTGATGGACAAGAGTAGATTATAAAAAATTATAAAGGACAAATTTTAAAAAAAGATTGCATCTATACATCGAAATTTCCTGAGCATATCACAGAATTAATTTGTGATTGACTTTATGAGTGATTAAAGAACATTTAGTATACTCTAAGGAAATGAGGATACTTTAGAAATATTTCAATCAAAAATAGTTAAAATAAGACAAGTTAGTGTTTAAGGAGGAGATTAAGTTATATAGAAGAGTTTAAAAAAAAATTATGTTTCCATAATATGAAGCACTTCTATGTATAATGGAAAAGTCATCATGGGTTTGTTTTGGAATACAATAGGTGAATGCAATGGCAACCCACTCCAGTACTCTTGCCTGGAAAATCCCATGGACCGAAGAACCTGGTGGGCTGCAGTCCATGGGGTCGCTAAGAGTTGGACATGACTGAGCGACTTCACTTTGACTTTTCACTTTCATGCGACTTCACTTTGACTTTTCACTTTCATGCACTATGTATAATGGAAAAGTCATCATGGGTTTGTTTTGGAATACACTAGGAGAATGCAATGGCAACCCACTCCAGTACTCTTGCCTGGAAAATCCCATGGACCGAAGAGCCTGGTGGGCTGCAGTCCATGAGGTCACTAAGAGTTGGACATGACTGAGCGACTTCACTTTGACTTTTCACTTTCATGCACTTTCATGCACAGGAAATGGCAACCCACTCCAGTATTCTTGCCTGGAGAATCCCAGGGATGGGGAGGCTGGTGGGCTGCCGTCTATGGGGTCGCACAGAGTTGGACACAACTGAAGCGACTTAGCAGCAGCAGCAGCAGCAGTCAGTCTTTTGGACAGATATTAAATGAATATTTGTACAGTGAGTGAATTAAAGAAGCAACCAATTAAGTAACTTAAGCTGTTAAGATATTTAGATATTCAAATTATTAAGATGTTTATAAGTCTAACAGAACTGACTTGAGGGTAGACCTAAAAATATTCCCCAGTGGTTCAGATGGTAAAGAATTGCCTCCAATGCAGGGGATCTGGGCACAATCCCTGGGTTGGGATGGTCCCCTGGAGAAAGGAATGGCAGCCCACTCCAGCATTCTTGCCTGGAGAATTCCATGGATAGAGGAGCCTGGCAGGCTACAGCCAAGGGGTCTCAAAGAGTTAGGCATTTCTGAGCAACTAACACTTTCACTTTCAAAAATATTCACAAGGAGGATAACACATGGCCACTGCATGTGCCATGGACTTGTGCAGGTCATATATCTCAGCCATCACCAATACTGTCCCTCTGAGCTTTAATGCTTTCAAAAGTTTGTGGCTAAGTACCTTCACTTTTTTCTAACTTCTTTACATCTGTCATCAACACAAACAATTGAATTTCTTTATCAGGAAATTTTTTTTTGTCAACTTTGTTTTTACTTGAAGTATACTTGATGAATACAAATTTAATTCAGTTTGATGTACTTTAATTTAGTTGAAGTATACATAGCATCACCAACTCGATGGACATGAGTTTAAGCAAGCTCTGGGAGTTGGTGATGGACAGGGAAGCCTGGTGTGTTTGCGGTCCATGGGCTTGCAGAGTCAGACATGACTGAGCAACTGAACTGAACACAATGTACAACTTTATTATAAGTTATTGGGTATACAATGTAGGGATTTATAATTTTTCAGTTATACCCTATTTATCAGTTCAGTTCCTCAGTCGTGTCCAACACTTTGAGACCCCACGGACTGCAGCGTGCTAGGCTTCCCTATCCATCACCAAATCCCAGAAATTACTCAAACTCATGTCCATTTAGTCAGTGATGCTATCCAACCATCTCATCCTCTGTCATCCCCTTCTCCTCCTGCCTTCAATCTTCACCAGCATCAGGGTCTTTTCCAATGGGTCAGTTCTTTGCATGAGGTGGCAAAAATACTGGAGTTTCAGCTTCAGCATCAGTCCTTCCAATGAATATTTAGGACTGATTTCCTTTAGGATGGACTGGTTAGATCTCCTTGCAGTCCAAGGGACTCTCAAGAGTCTTCTCCAGCACCACAGTTCAAAAGCATCAATTCTTCAGTGCTCAGCTTTCTTTATAGTCCAACTCTCACATCCAAACATGACTACTGGAAAAACCATAGCTTTACTAGATGGACTGTTGTTGGCAATGTAATCTCTCTGCTTTTTAATATGCTATCTAGGTTGGTCATAGCTTTTCTTCCAAGGAGCAAGCGGCTTTTAATTTCATGGCTGCAATCATCACCTGCAGTGATTTTGGAGCCTAAGAAAATAAAGTTGCTCACTGTTTCCATTGTTTCCCCATCTATTTGGTGTGAAGTTATGGGACCAGATGCCATGATCTTAGTTTTCTAAATGTTGAGTTTTAAGCCAACTTTTTCATTCTCTTCTTTCACTTTCATCAAGAGGCACTTTAGTTTTTCGCCTTCTGCTATAAGGGTGGTGTCATCTGCATATCTGAAGTTATTGATATTTCTCCTGGCAATCTTGTTTCCAACTTGTGCTTCATCCAGCCCAGCATTTCCTATGATGTACTCTGCATATAAGTTATATAAGCAGGGTGACAATATATAGCCTTGACGTACTCCTTTCCCAATTTGGAACCAGTCTGTTGTTCCATGTCCAGTTCTAACTGTTGCTTCCTGACCTGCATACAGATTTCTCAAGAGGCAGGTCAGGTGGTCTGGGATTCCCATCTCTTTCAGAATTTTCCAGTTTGTTGTGATCCACACAGTCAAAGGCTTTGGCATAGTCAATAAAGCAAAAGTAGATGTTTTTCTGGTATTCTCTTAGATATTCGATGATCCAACGGATGCTGGCAATTTGATCTCTGGTTCCTATGGCTTTTCTAAATCCAGCTTGAATATCTGGAAGTTCATGGCTCACGTACTGTTGAAGCCTGGCTTGGAGAATTTTGAACATTACTTTGCTAGCGTGTGAGATGAGTGCAATTGTGCAATAGTTTGAACATTCTTTGGGATTGCCTTTCTTTGGGATTGGAATGAAAACTGAACTTTTCCAATCCTGTAGCCACTGATGAGTTTTCCAGATTTGCTGGCATACTGAGTGCAGCACTTTCACAGCATCCTCTTTTAGGATTTGAAATAGCTCAACTAGAATTGCATCACTTCCACTAGTTTTGTTCATAGAGATGCTTCCTAAGGCCCACTTAACCTCGCATTCCAGGATATCTGGCTCTAGATGAGTGATCACACCATTGTGGTTCTCTCGGTTATTAAGAAATTTTCTGTACAGTTCTTCTGTGTATTCTTGCCATCTCTTCTTCATATCTTCTGCTTCTGTTAGGTCCATATAATTTCCGTCCCTTATTGTGCCCATCTTTGCATGAAATGTTCCCTTGGTATCCCTAGTTTTCTTGAAGAGATCTCTAGTCTTTCCCATCCTATTTTTTCCCTCTATTTCTTTGCACTAATCACTGAGGAAGGCTTTCTTAGCTCTCCTTGCTATTCTTTGGATCTCCTCATTCAAATGGCTATACTTTCCTTTTCTCCTTTGCCTTTAGCTTGTCTTCTTTTCTCAGCTATTTGTAAGGCCCCAGCAGACAACCATTTTGCCTTTTTTGCATTTCTTTTTCTTAGTGATGGTCTTGATCACTGCCTCCTGTACAATGTCATGAACCTCTGTCCATAGTCCTTTAGGCACTCTATCTATCAGATCTAATCCCTTGAATCTGTTTCTCACTTCCACTGTATAATCATAAGGGATTTAAGTCCCACCTGAATGGCCTAGTGGTTTTCCCTACTTTCTTCAATTTAAGTCTGAATTTGGCAATAAGGAATTCATGATCTGAGCCACAGTCAGCTCCAGGTCTTGTTTTTGCTGACTGTATATAGAGCTTCTCCATCTTTGGCTGCTAAGAATATAATCAATCGGATTTTAATATTGACCATCTGGTGATTATCCATGTGTAGAGTCTTCTCTTGTGTTGTTGGAAGAGGCTGTATGCTATGACCAGTGTGTTCTCTTGGCAAAACTCTGTTAACCTTTGACCTTCTTCATTTTGTACTCCAAGGCTGAATTTGCCTGTTACTCCAAGTATCTCTTGACTTCCTACTTTTGCATTCCAGTCCCCTATAATGAAGAGGACACCTTTTTGGGGTTTTGGTTCTAGAAGGTCTTGTAGGTCTTCATAGAACCATTCAACTTCAGCTTCTTCAGCATTACTGGTTGGGTCATAGACTTGGATTACTGTGATATTGAATGGTTTGCCTTGGAAACAGAGATCATTGTGTCGTTTTTGAGACTGCATGCAAGTACTGCATTTTGGACTCATTTGTTGACTATGATGGCTACTCCATTTTTTCTAAGAGACTCTTGCCCACAGTAGTTGATATAATGGTCATCTGGGATAAATTCACCCATTTCAGTCCATTTTATTTCTCTGATTCCCAAAATGTCAATGTACCCTCTTTATAGTTACTATAAAATACTGGCTATGTTCCCTGTGTTGTACAACACATCCTTGTAGCTTGTTTTACACCTAGCAGTATACAACAGCATGATACCTCTTAATCCCCTATGCTATATTCCATCCCTCTTACCCTTCCCTACTGGTAATGATTAGCCTGTTCTCTATATCTGTGAGTCCACTCTCATAAGTTCAGGCAGAGAGTGGAAGCAGTTCAGGAAGTGAGGGAGAAAGCAGGAAGGCTCAATAGAAGAGTGAGCCCGGTTTTCTCAAGGAATATAGTTTTGAGTCATACTCATTTCCTTTGTGCCAATTGCCATATCCCAGGCTTATTCCTAACCTTTGCAGAGGTGAGACCAAAATAAATATGGAGACCCATACAGGATATGTCTAATCATTAAATGTCATAAGTCAAACCCAAAAACTGTTCAGTGACATATATTCTGTCCTCCTACCTCAAGAAATATACCTTCACAATGATCTAAAATCCTCAATCTGAACTTAGAGCTCTTGAACTCCTGGGAGTTCCACAGACCATGATGGTGCCAGGAATGCCAGACTGTAGTGCATGGCCTTGACTCGCCCCCCCCTTTTTTTTCTCTCTCTCTCTGATCTCTGCACTCTCCTGCACTATTATAAGCCCTAATGTTCTTGTGGGGCTATCCCAACCCATGCAGCTATGTCTCAATCATATTGCACACCACCAGTGCTCCACTGGCAATCCTTCATGCCTAAATGTATAAACACCAGTGGCTATGGGCTTTGGAGTCCTGGTAACTAGAGTACCCCCAAAAAAGGAGCTTGTTGGCTTAATCTCAAAACCTATCCCCACCCCAGGGGATATGCACGAGCTGAGAGAGCTAGAATAAGGCCCTCTAAAGCCCAGGGTGAGGCAAGTCCTCTCTCGCACACCCAAGGGTAGTACTTGGCTGGGACGTAATCCAGATTACACAGGCGTCCTCCCATCTTCATGTCTCCCAAGTGCATTACCACGGATCTGGGTTGGATACCTCAACACTTGCCAAACTGAAAAGGAGAGCAGAATTAGGAATATCTTATCACAATGGTAAACAGTTCTCCTTCACTCTCTAAACTTGCTCCTGGTGGAATTATTCACATTCATAGAAAACTTTAATTGCTCCTGATTTGCTTTGCATCTATTGCCACAGATTCTTATCAGTGACTTTATTCTGTTTCTATTAAAGAACTGCAACAACCATAGAATGATTGTTTATAGAAAGCTCTTTGAAGGCAATAGTTGTCTTTGAAGGCAATAGTCACCTTTTTTCAGGCCCATCTCATTGTTCAGGTCCTCACACAAGAAATGCTCAGTAAATATTTGTTGAACACAGTGGCAGCTATGAGCCAAAGGTCAAACTATAAAGTTGGTGCTAAAATGTACAACAAAATGTGAGCAAGGGTTCACATCTGTATCTCCTTGTTTTTGTGGAAAGAGAGTGGCTACTTGTGATGAAGGGAAACATTCAATTTACTGCCTGTGAATTTCATTTTGGAAGGAAGCACACTTGGTGCATTGAGAGCAGTCTGGAATAGACATTAGGGTGAAGAGGGTTGGTCATCACAACTATAAAGACAGACACACAGAGGGCATTCCACAATTAGACCATGCCCACCTGTAGAGGAAACCCAAGGGGGACAAGGGGGCTAAGTTGTCAGTTAGCCTGGGCTTCTCCTTTATACAAAAGAGAGAATGAAGGAGATCAGTTCTCCTCTGGGCAAGCAGGCAAATATCATTGTGAATGTCTGCTCTTTTGCAGCTTATTTATTGAACACTTACTAAGTGTCTAGCACCATGAAAATTATGCTTTAGAATGTAAGCAATTTTGTTGTTTAGAAACAAAACAGAGCCAATGTAGACTGCAGTTGATGAGAGCTGATTTGTGAACGAAACTGAATCAAGGGCTTGAAAGTTAAGTAAAATTTAATGAGGTAGTAGAGAGAAAGGAATAGTCCAAGTGGCAGGTCTCCATGACATGAGAATGAGGTTTGACTGAGTATTGCAGGTGTAGTGGGGAGCTAATAGACTAGTCTGCCTACAGTAGAGAGTGTTATATGAAGTATTAATATACATGGATAAAGGTATTGGAATCATATCATAAACTTCATAGTTTTAACTCAGTGTTTAAATTTAACACATCTCATTCTAGCACCCTGACAGATATGAATGCCCATTTTTATTTAATGATTAAACACTTACATACTATTTATTTCCTAAGCTTTTAACAAATACGAAGTCATTTACACCTCATAATAACCCTATAAGGGCTTTCATAATCCCCATTTCACTCATGAGGAAACTGAAATACAGAGATATTAAGTAATAAGCATTACAAAATCGCTGCCTTGCAAACTAGAAGGTATAATCGACCTTCATATTTTCTACTTACTGGCTGATAACTGAGATCCTTCCACTGGTAGGTAGTCAATACATTTATTTTGGAAGTGACTCCTCTAGAAGACTGTAAATTCCACAAGTAGTAGGACTCTAAGTAGTGCCATGAATCTGGAGAGAAGGAGAAGGGGAAAGGGTCGTGGGAACAGGTGGTATTAAGGACAGAATGATGCAAATGAGTGCGTCTAGACTGACATACTCAATGATAGAGTGATATACTCAATGAACATGAGTTTGAGCAAACTCCAAGTGATAGTGAAGGACAGGAAAGCCTGGCACCCTGTAGTCCATGGGGTTGCAAAGAGTAGGACACAACTTAGTGACTGAACAACAAGAACAAGATATATAAACTAACTCAGCTCCCTTCATCGCTGTCCTGAGCACTGACCTGGCTTCAAGAAATCAGAAATTATTGTAGGCTTCCAAACACAGGAAGGACCTAATGAAAGTCACAGTTTGGTGCCAGAAACCAACACAACATTGTAAAGCAATTATCCTCCAACTAAAAATATATTTTTTTAAAGTGATGGGAAAAAATCAGTTAATTCATTCATTTCATGAAGAAATGAGGCTTTAGGTATAGTAGACTTGAATCAACCATGATTAAAGCAGCATTCTCATGAGAATCAAGCAAACCGTGGGAAGTGATTTCCTACCTAAAAAAAACTGGAGTTAGTCTAACTTGAACTAGTGCCACACCAAGAGAAACAATACTGAAAGGATACATCTTGAACCAGAATGTGTATTTCTTCTCTTACACAGACTGTCTGGTCTTACCCTGCTGTCTTCACAATTGTGTAAATGGACAGGATTACTCCCTGACAGAACCCTACAATTCTTTCTAGGCTGAAGGCTGACTTTCCAAGTCACATAATAAACAGATGGTGGTTACTTCAAACTTGCTTAAAAACTTCCTTAACTGGCTTAGAGTAATACTTAATTCTAACTCAGCATTATTCAACATTTAGTAAATTCATGGGGCCAGTTAAAATACTGCAATTTATTTGGAAAGCCTGAGGGTTATTTTCTGCCTGTTTTCAATTAGTCTTTAATATTTCCCCTTCTTTTTTTCCCTTCTTCTGTGCCCCACTGCCCACCAAAGCTCACTTTTATAGGCCCTAAATATTGGAAATTCTGACTTTGTTGGTCTTAGGTCATGCCTTTCCAAACAACCCAATAGCCCCATATGAAGGGGGGTCTTGGCTTTTATCTCTCTGAAGTACCTTCTAAATCTTAGATAGAGATCCTGGCATTCGTCTATGTGTAAGATAAAAAAAGAGACATAAAACCTTTTTTCATGTACGTTTCTTACTTGATGTCTTAGCTTCAAATCCTATTCTAAAATGAGCTCCTGAATGTTCGGTCTCTCTACTCTAGCATCAGTACTACAAAAGGGTCATGTTGCATGCACATAAGCCTCTGTGCCTCCTCTCACACATGCCCCAGTGTGATGCTTGCTATGTCAGTTTCTCATAAAACTGTGAACTAGATCTTGGCCAGGACAAAGAAAACTTCTATGGAAGGAAGGCTGTGCATCCTTTTCTACCTGCCCACTTCCCCCCATATTTGCCCCATATTTGCCCCCATAATGCTCCCTTGGCTGAGAAATGGAAACAGAGAAACAAGGTGGAAGAGCCTTTGCTCCCTGCACATAAGCTGCCTAAAGTCTAGGATGGAGGAAACTGGGAGATTTCTTTCTGCAGCACTGAGTGCTTATTAACAAAAAGGGCTAGTTCACTGCAGAACATGTTTCCCCAGGCAAATTCTGCAGACGGAGAACAAGCTAATAATTGCCAGGGGTGTCTTTGTGCAGATGGTTATATGGACAAACTATCTTTCTGGAATCCTGTTTTTTAAACTGGTTAAAAATCAACTGGCTAACCATTTCATCAGGTCTGAAAGTTACTAGAAATCTGGTTGACAAGAAATTTTCATTTTGAAGTTGAGAGGGTACGTATCCTGAATAGAGTTTGTTGGCTTAGTTGCTCACATAGCTGGAATTAAAGCAAAATGATGCCTAAAATTTAGCCTTGGTTTCTAGAAGTCATTGAACTGATAGTGAAGCTATCTCCCAAGCTAGGCAAGATATTCTGCTAAACTATTATTATTATGATTTATAATTATTAAAACACCATGAATATTAGTTCTACCCAATGATGCCATTAAGGGATGCAATTAATTCTATATTAGAAGCACGGTATCCTCAAAGAAATGTCTTCATGATTTTTTTTTAAGTTTACATCTAGAGTGCCTTCTTTTGAAGACAAGGTTTTGAAAGACTATCTCATTTAATATAGCATAAGTTTGATGTGCAGCTGACTTCACATAATGACACTCTCAGAGTTAAACATTAGTCTCTCTCTGTGACTCCTAAAATTTGAAGCTGTAATTTCCCAAACAATAATAATTCTATGAGGTCTTATATGTTATGCTAAAAAGGGGTCCAACAACACAGTTAACCATGTTGCTTTACTCTGGAAGCACTCAAAGTCTCTAACATATTCACGTGCTCTGTGGCTCTCCGAAAGGACTTTCCCAGAATCCTCTTATTGTGGAACTTCTGGGATGGATAATTATCCCAGGAAACACTTTGGCAAATGTTGACTCCACATGATTTTTTTCTTCTTCATAAGAAGAAAAGTGGTGCATGAGAAAAGGGTTCAGAATAAGACATGCAGGTTGTCAGAGAAATGCATCAGAAAGTGAAAGTGAAGAGCTTGAGTGGCTAACTTCTCTTGTTTTATATTTCTATTCAAAACCAGTTTTGCAGTTATCCCCAAAGAGTTATCCACAAAGGCTGCTTCTAACCAGAGGTAAGAGGTATTACATGACCAGATATTCTCCACAGAGGTTCTTTTTGATCTGTAGTGGAGGCAGCAATGGGATATAGGCCAGATTCCATTTCCCTGTACTCATAAGATATTTTCCCTAAGACATGCAAGAGCTGCCCATGAGTAGCTGGGAGCCAAATTTGCCCCATTTAAAATACTGGATTGTCCACTATAATGATAGTAATAACCTTGTAATGACTGTGCATAGAGCTAGGCCCAGTACAAAAACTCTGCCTGTGCATCCGTGAAAACCAAGAGGAGGCCTTCCATCCCCATCAGGGTAGCCACCGTTGAAAAGGTAGGTGATCACTTTCTTTCTGACATTCTGGCCTCTGGCCATGAATATTGAGAGCTGTTATCCTCCTAGGCTACCCATTTCCTTCTCCAAAAGCCTTTAATGCTTACAGTAAGTATACTGCCTTGTAACCCATGTGACCCAAAGTAATGTCAACTGTCCATTCAATAAAGTATTCCTCAAAAAAGGTCATATTCAATACCTAATATTGATGGAAGAGCTTCAGTTAATTCTACTGAATACAGAAATCCATCTACAGATTTCATTCTCTATAAATAGATTTGCTTTCCCTCGTCTAAACTCCATCATCTGGCAGTCACACCTCAACAGCTATTTTCTGCAATTTGAAATTATTTCATTTACTTAAAATTGGCAAGCAGACAATTTATTGATCATCTTCATTTTGTAAGAAGTATTCAGATGGGTTTTGAGAAACTATAGTAGCATAAAAATATATTGAGTAAAAAAAATTTGAAGACAATGAAAGTAAAAGAAAGATGAGACAAGAGGAAAGGGAATGACACAGATACTATGAAAGAGACAGAAAGGAGAGTTAACTTTGGAGCAAGAGAAGCTAATATTGAGCTGATGTCTCTAAATGATGCTAATCTTTGACATGACAGCTTTTAAAATAGTTACATGAAGAGGTAAGAGACGCAGAGCAGCTATGAAGAAGTTCATTGGTTCTATTTAAATTTCATAGGCATGATTACCACCTCAAGTATCTTATAATGCTGTTTCACCATGAATGCTATTCTACAATAATGCTGATCCTTATCCAATCACCAATCACCAGAAAAGAGTTGAGCTATTTCAGTAAAGGTTAGCCAAATCATTGCATTTTTTAGATTCCTGTTGTTGATATTTGGTTGCATAATGGAAGTGACTGAAAAGAAATATGACAGATATAAAATCAATCTCTTAGACATTTCCTTATGTTTCCAAATTTGCTTCAGAATGCCTTGCTTCTTCAGCAAAATGAGGAACTGGGATTTTCAAATGCATGGCTCATGAAAGCCCTGAATTCCTCAATCTTTCTCACCCACTCAGGCCCATAAGAAAGAAGTACATGCCAGACCCCTGGTTTTGGACAGTGTGCCAAAAGTCTAGATCTTCAGTTTAGTTGAGTCACTCAGCCATGTCCAGCTCTTCGCGACCCCATGAATCGCAGCACGCCAGGCCACCCTGACCATCACCAACTCCCAGAGTTCACTCGAACTCAGGTCCATCGAGTCTGTGATGCCATCCAGCCATCTCATCCTCTGTCATCCCCTTCTCCTCCTGCCCTCAATCCCTCCCAGCATCAGAGTCTTTTCCAATGAGTCAACTCTTCGCACGAGGTGGCTAAAGTACTGGAGTTTCAGCTTTAGCATCATTCCTTCCAAAGAAATCCCAGGGCTGATCTCCTTCAGAATGGACTGGTTGGATCTCCTTGCAGTCCAAGGGACTCTTAAGAGTCTTCTCCAACACCACAATTCAAAAGCATCAATTCTTCGGTGCTCAGCTTTCTTCATAGTCCAACTCTCATGTCCATACATGACCACTGGAAAAACCATAGCCTTGACTAGACAGGCCTTTGTTGGCACAGTAATGTCTTTGCTTTTGAATATGATATCTAGGTTGGTCATAACTTTCCTTCCAAAGAGTATGCATCTTTTAATTTCATGGCTGCAATCATCTAAAAATTACCAGTGGTCCTGAAAACAATGTGACTTCACAAGTTTAAACATGTCTTTTGTGGTTTTTAATTTATAATGGATGATTGTGCCATACAGCAGTCCTTAGTTTACCTTAGCTGGTTGATTTCATACCATCCTGCTTTGTGGACCCTGGGAAGGATAATTGGGTTACAAATGAGAGATAGGCTGAGTCATACTGCCGAGGCAGATTTTCTCTTCATTCATTGCCTTGCTGGTTCACAGAACTATTTCAGATGGAAGCTGCAGTATGTGACCAGTTAGCCAATGGAAATCTGCTCTCTGGATTCCTTGGAGATGCGTTGTTATTGAAGTTCAGCCTGATAATAAGTACAGTGTACAATGTAATATTTGGGCTTCCCTGGTGGCTCAATTGGTAAAGAATCTGCCTCCAGTGCAGGAGACCCAGATTCAGTCCCTCGGTCATGAAGTCATCTGGAGAAGGGAATGACAACCCATTCCAGTATTCTTGCCTTGAGAATTCGATGGACAGAAGAACCTGGTGGACTACTGTCCATGCAGTCAAGAGTCAGACACAACTGAGCAACTAACACACTAGACAAGGTAATAATTTGACACTGCCTGGAGTAAAGGAGAAGCTCTCGAGTAATGGCCCTCTTTTATCAGCTCCAAATTCTTTAACATTTATTTGCAAATTTCACAACTTTTCAAAAGGGAAAAAGAAAAGGACTGAATGAATAAAAATCAAAAGATATTTTGGAGGACTGACTTTTCACCTCTTTCCCCAGGAAAGAACAACACAAATCTGCCTCTCAGTATTTTGTTTTTAACATGGTGTGCTGATTTCTGGTGTTTTAAGGATCTTGTTTTTCTTCACAGATGCTTTAGGAAGTTACCTCTCTCCGTTCACCTAGAGTTGATCTCATTAATAAAAGAATGGCTTTACAGAAAGAGTTTCTAAAATTATACTTGAACTCAGAATTGGAAGAGTTGGTTATTTAGCCAGAAGATAAATTTCTTAAGCATTAAGCTTACTTTATCAAGCATTACACCTGACATTCTCTCATAAATTTTGCACATATTTAAACTTATTTTAATATTGTGTGGGCTTGGCTTATAATATCCCCACGCAGTTACTAAAATTGAGTCTTCTCAGTAGTATATTGGTTGTAGGAATGCTTGATGCTGCTGCTGCTAAGTCGCTTCAGTCGCGTCCAACTCTGTGTGACCCCATAGACGGCAGCCTACCAGGCTCCCCTGTCCCTGGGATTCTCCAGGCAAGAACACTGGAGTGGGTTGCCATTTCCTTTTCCAATGAATGAAAGTGAAAAGTGAAAGTGAAGTTGCTCAGCCGTGTCCGACTCAGCGACCCCATGGACTGCAGCCCACCAGGCTCCTCCATCCATGGGATTTTCCAGGCAAGAGTACTGGAGTGGGGTGCCATTGCCTTCTCCAGTAGGAATGCTTAAACCTCCCCAAAATATCACTCAATTTAAAGCAACATCAGTTAACTTTTCTTTTGAATTGATTCACTTTTGTTTATTTATCATATGCTTTGTGTATGTTGGAATCAGCCATGCAGTTGTTTTATGGCTTTTATCATATTGCAAACTTATTTAGATAAAGTTGTTATTGGAAACACTTTTTAAATACCTCATGTGTCACATTCCCAGGTATAATCAGTACTGTAGTATGGTCAAGTAGATTGGTTTTTAGAAGGCTGCAGAAGGCTCCAGAGTGCACTGTTTACAGGGGTCAGGGACATTCATGTTAGGGCATAACCATCATTGACATCACTTTGCAAAGATCCAAAGAGCAGTGTGATTGGAGAGACCAGCTGTCAGCTAGCTATATTTCCTAGTGACATCCTCCTCACTAAACTTCACAAGACAGGCATTGGCCTCAACTCTAAATCTGCACAAATACCTGGCTCAACTGTTATGACTGAACTGGCAGGTCAATTGGCTCAAATGATCAATTCAGTGAGAAAGCATGAACTTGAGTGTCAGACTAAATCAACCCACCTCTTCAATTCAAATGAATGTCAGGTCTGATCAGAAAGACAAAAGGTAGAAATTAAGGTATTTGTGCAATGATTCTGTCTAAAAGATACAAAATGGGACCTACAGTTAGCCGATATGGTCAGCTTGGTGCTTATAAATCAACAGAACTCAGGAGAATTAAAGAATAATACCAGGATATTGAGGATCACCTCACAAAGGCCTAAAACCAAAGGGTCAAAAAAAAAAAACAAAAAAAAAAACTATGGTCTAAATGCCTGTGTGACTGTATTAAAAACAATTTTAATAACCATACTATAAAGCATTAAGTATGTGTCAGGCACAGTTTTATGGGTTTGCCATTAATTATTTCATTTCATTCTCATGATAACCTGTGAGTAGGATTGAGATTCAGGAGAGGTAAGTGCATAAAAGAATCAATAATCAACATAAATTATATTTTAATGAAATATTTTTATAATAAATATTAAGGCAAAAAACCCATGTTGAGCAAAATATGAAAATTTTAAGTAAACACAGGTTTCTGTTTGTTGTTTTACGACCTTGCATTATATATGATGGGAACAATAATTTCCAATCGGCCTGAGATTCTGGGACCACAAGGCCAATATGTCCTCTCCTGGGTGGGTATATGAGGGTTGACAATGGTGAACCAATAGACTGGATGATATGGAGTATGAGTTTTTTGGTTTTTTTTTTCTTTTTTAAAACTGAAGTATAGTCATATTTGAGCTTCCCTGGTAGCTCAGATGGTAAAGAATCTGCTTGCAATGCCGGAGACCTGGGTTTGATCCCTGGGTCGGGAAGATCCCCTGGAGGAAGAAATGGGAACCTACTCCAGTATTCTTGCCTGGAGAATCCCATGGACAGAAGAGTCTGGCTGGCTACAGTCCATGGAGTCACAAAAAGTCGGACATGACTGAGTGACTAAGCCCAGAGCACACGCTAATAAGCACACATATGTGTGCTGTGCTTAGTCATTCAGTCATCTCTGACTCTTTGCGACCCCATGAACTGTAGCCCGCCAGGCTCCTCTGTCCATGGGATTCTCCAGGCAAGAATACCAGACTGAATTTCCATGCCCTCCTCCAGGGGATCGTCCCAACCCAGGGATCAAACCCAGGTCTCCCTCATTGCAGGCAGATTCTTTACCATCTGAGCCACCAGGGAAGCCCATGTTTCATTAATAGTTACTACAAAATACTACCTATATTCCCTGTGTTGTACAATATATCCTTGTAGCTTATCTATATTATATACCTAATGCATAAGATGTCGTTTGTACATCTACCTCCTGCCCTTATGCTGCCCCTTCCCCCTTCCGTCTTCCCACTGGTAACCACTAGATTGTTCTCTACATCAATGAGTCTGTTTCTTTTTCGTCATAACCCTAGTTTTATTTTTTAGATTTCACATGTGATATCTATCATCCAGTATTTATCTTTCTATGTCTGACATTTCACTTAGCATAACACCCTCCATAGTGTTGCAAATGTAAAAAAAATTTGATGACTGAGTAATACTCCATTGTATGTATGCACGCCACATCTTTATTCATCTGTTGATGGACCCTTAGGTTACTTTCATATCTTGAAAATTGTAAATAATGCTTCTATGAACACTGGGATGCATGTATCTGTGTGAGTTAGTTTTTTTTTAGATATATGAGTGGAACTGCTGAGCCATATGGTAGTTCTTTTTTTTTTTTTTGATAAACCACCATACTGTGTTCCATAGTGGCTGTACCAATTTACATCCCCTCCAATAGCAGACAAGGGTTCTCTTTTCTCCACAACCTCACCAACATTTATTAATTGTGTTCTTTTTGATGAAAGCCATTCTATAGGTTTGAAGTGATACCTCATTGTGGTTTTGATTTGCATTTTCCTGATAATTACTGATGTTGAACATCTTGCCATGTGCCTGTTGGCCATCTATATTTTCTCTTTGTAAAAATGTCCGGTCAGGTCATCTGCCCATTTTCAATTAGTTTTTTTTTTTTTTTTTAATGTTCAGTTGTATTAGCTGTTTATGCATTCTGGATATTAACCCCTAATTGATTGTATTATTTGCATATATTTCCTTCCATTTAGTAGATTGTCTTTTTCTTTGAATGTTTCCTTTACTGTGCAAAAGCTTTTAAATGTGTTTATTTTTGGTTTTATTTATTTTTGCTTTTATTTTCTTTGCTTTAGGAGATAGATCCAAAAATAAATATCTGTACGATTTAAGTCAGTGTCTTGCCTGTTTTCTTTTAGGAATGTTATGCTTTTCAGTCTTATATTTTGGCCTTTAATCCATTTTGGATTTATTTTTGTATATGGTGTGACAAAATGTTCTAATTTCATTGTTTGACATGCAGCTGTCCAGATTTCCTAGCACCACTTATTGAATAGACTATCTTCTCCTCCTTGTGTATTCCTGCCTTCTTTGTCATAGATTACTTGACCATAAGTGCATGGGTTTATTTTGAGGCTCTCAATCCTGTTCTATATTCTGTACCAGTACCATACTCTTGATTACTGTATTTTTGTAGTTTTGTATTATAGTCTTAAGTCAGGAAGTATGATTTCTCCACCTCTGTTCTTTCTCAAGATTCTTTTAGCTATTTGGGGTCTTTTGTATTTCCATGCAAATTTTTAAATTATTTTTTTCTAGTTTTGTGAAAAATCCCTTTGTATTTTTGTAGGAAATTGCACTGACTTTGTAGATTGCCTTGGGTTGTATGGTCATGTTAACAATAGTAATTCTTCCATTCCATGTACACTATTTCTTTCCATCTTTTTGGTCATCTTCAATTTCTTTCAGTAGTGTCTTATTTATACTTTCTATTAACAAATATAGATCTTTTACTTCCTTAGGTAGGTTTATCCCTAGGTATTTTATTCTTCTTAATGCAATGGTAAATTGGATTATCTCCTTAAGTTCTATTTCTGATAGTTTATTGTTAGTGTGTAGAAATAAAACAGATGTCTGTATATTAATTTTGTAATTACAGAATTACAAATAAATTAATTTTGCAACTTTATCAAATTCATTGATGAAATGTCATCATGGTTATTTGAGTGTAGAATTTTTATTAAATTTTCTTCCTCTTGATTCAAAATATGGGAGGATAGTTTATAACTACATATAGAGGCACATGGTTTTGCTTTTTTGTTTCAGGCTGTAATATGACAGATGTCACAATGAAGATGAATGCTCATTATTTTATTTTTTCAATGAAGACTGAAGTTACAGAGAAGTTAATACAGTTTCCAAGCTCACACAGGAAAGAAGTGGCAGAGCACATTTTTGAACCCAAGCAATTAATTCCCAGGTCTTCTCTGCTAATCACTGCTCTCTTGGAAACACAAGAGGACAGGGAAGCCTGGCATTCTGCAGTCCATGGGGTCGCAAAGACTGGGACATGACTGAGCGACTGAACTGACTGGAAACACAAAAGAAAATCTGCATATCCAGCATGCTTTACTCTCTGGGCACTTCAACTGTTAATATAATTTTGCTCAGTCATTATCTTCAACATTGAAAATTTTAACACAAATTGTTCTAAGAAAGAAATCAAACCTATGTCAATTTTCATTTTTACATTTCTAAAGAATCTGCCTGCAATTCAGGAGACTGGGGTTTGATCCCTGGGTCAGGAAGATCCATTTGAGTAGGAAATGGCAACCCATTCCATTATTCTTGCCTGGAGCATTCCATGGACAGAGATGCCTGGCAGGCTACAGTCAGTGGTGTTGCAAAGAGTCAGACACAACTGAGGGACTAATTCTTTCCTTTCTATCAACATTACTATGAGGTAGGTGTGAAAACTATGTCTTTGGGTACAGCCATTAAGCAAATATTTAAATAAATTCTCTTTCAAAATGAAGACCATGAATAATTTGACTATGAGCATGCCAAAAGGGCATTAGGAAGCACTAATAGCTTCCGATCATTTGGCTGTAGATCACACTGCCTAGGTCAGACACAGTCCCCTTCACAGGATGTAGTCCAAAGGACTCAAACATTAAGCCATCATGTTGAAATAGTACTTTGTTTATTTTAAAGGCTGACAAAAGCATGTATCTGGACATGTCGATTTCTTTGGCTCTGCCAAAAGACTCAATTATTTTGCTTCTGCAAGCTGACTCTCCTTGCAAACTGGGGGAAAATAATTTTCTTTGAGCCACAAACTTGTGTAAATGTTTCCTTTACTTTGTCTTAGTGAGTGGGCAGAGTCTGAACTAAAGAAGAGTGTAATGTTGTGATGTATTCATGATGATGAGGACGAAGAGGACAATGATGTCATTGTACCTCTGAGAAAATGTAAGCATGGGTCACAGTGTTGAGGAAGAGTATCACACCAGCAGCTCTGGAAATGGGCTTTAAGCCTCCCTAAAATACACTGCAAATTACTAAATGAGGAGATTAGACACTTGCCTTCTTTTCTCTTCATCTCTATTTTTATTTCTCTGCTTTGTGTTTAAAACAATAAATTTATTCTCTCTACAGCTATTGTCATTAATTGATTCATTTATTCATTGACACATTCAAAAAAATTCTTTGAGAACTTACAAATACCAGACACTGTACTAAGTGCCAGAGAAACAAAGATGAAAATACATGTTTCCTTCTCTCAGGAAGTGTATATTCTAGTTGGCAAACAGATATATCCACCAGTATTTGTAATGACATATTATGTAGATACACAAACTGCAGTAGGGTTACATCATAGATGAAGGAAAGCCTCCTGGTGACATGAGGGAAGGCTTCCGGAGTGGAACCATATTTACACTCAGACTTGGATAAACAGTTTTCCCACTGAGTAATGGGAAGGCCTTCTAGACAAATGCAAAAACGCAAAGGCCAAAGAAGACATGACACCTCTAGACTGATAGTTCAGTGTTTCTGGATCATCTAGGGAAACACCTGGGAAAGAGACGACAGGGTTAAACAGAAATCAGACCCTAACAGGCAGAATTAGACAGAAATCAGACCCTAATGGGTATACAAGGTTACTACTCAAAGGAGATTAGCTTTAATCCTGAAGGAAGTGGGCAGCAGTTGAAGAGTTCTGCCAAGAGAGCAATATGATCAGATGTCAATGATGAAAATTCACTTAGATATTATGTAGAGCATAAATTAGAGGAATAAGTACAAGTCATTCCAGGCTTTTCTCTCTTTTTTCCAAAACTTGAGCCTTCTTCCTCAAAAAAAAAAGTTTCACAATTAATGAAAGTGTACATAGGAATTTTGAAATTGATACATTTGCTATTAATTTGATATACTGAAACACCTATTTGCAAATCAGGTCTCTGATAGTTTTACAAACATTTGCAAATTGTAATCTATTTTGAAATAGGCAGTTCAGTAGAATAAAGTTCCTTTGGGTGCTTCAGAGGTATCAAGAAAAATAAATATGATCCTGTTGCCAAAAGACTAGCCATGTGAATTTGTGGCCCCAGAGAAGGAAATGTCTCCATAATTCTATTAGGACCTCACATTAGCATGCACATACTTCTCCTTGGAAGGAAAGTTATATTAAGACAACCTAGACAGCATATTAAAAAGCAGAGACATTACTTTGTCAACAAAGGTCCATCTAGTCAAGGCTATGGTTTTCCCAGTGGTCATGTATGGATGTGAGAGTTGGACTGTGAAGAAAGCTGAGTGCAGAAGAATTGATGCTTTTGAACTGTGGTGTTGGAGAAGACCCTTGAGAGTCCCTTGGACTGCAAGGAGATCCTACCAGTCCATCCTAAAGGAAATCAGTCCTGAGTGTTCATTGGAAGGACTGATGCTGAAGCTGAAACTCCAATACTTTGGCCACCTGATGCAAAGAGCTGACTCATTTGAAAAGACCCTGATGCTGGGAAAGATTGAGAGCAGGAGGAAAAGGGGATGACAGAGGATGAGATGGCTGGATGGCATCACCGACTCAATAGACATGGGTTTGGGAGGACTCCGGGCATTGATGATGGACAGGGAGGCCTGGCATGCTGTGATTCATGGGGTCGCAAAGAGTTGGACATGACTGAGCAACTGAACTGAAATGAACTTGTAAAGAAGCTTAATTTTAGGCAGAAACACTCAGTGAGCAGTGAATAACCCTTGATCTTTCCCCAACCAGCAATGAGTCCTGTTTGCTGACTACCTGAATAATCTTGTACTGTTTTAGCATAACTCTGGTAGTTTTCAACATAGTTATTATCATAGCTTCAAAGCATGATTTCTCCAGATTAATATACAATGTAGTTAAGGTAAAATAACACAGCAAGGACAAATTTGTCTACTTTGGTCATTATAGAATTTTACTTAAAAGAAAAATCTCTCCTTTCTTTTCAGGGCAATGCTATTCTAGGAGTCTGTCCTGGAATAAAATACTAATGCAAAGCCAGTCTTAAAGTGCTGAACCCAAAAGAATTTGGCATAAATAAGACATGGAGTTAGCTGACATGAGATATTGCATTTATTCCATTGTTGGCGAGGACAAAACTGGGCTGTTACTGTCACAGGTGAAAAGTGTTTTCAAAAGTCTGCTCTGGTGCTTGTTAGATAAGGGGCTGCCTTAGTCTGAATAACCTGAACAAGATTTATACACATCACTGAAATGGACTCGTGTTTACAGTATGTCCTTGCTCCCCAGGATTAACAGTGCAAGGGCAGTGTGAGAGACATCAAGCAAGGAAACCTCAAACAACCTTCGAGGAAGTGCTAGGAAGCTGCTTAGAAGAAAACAGATTTTCTGAATCTTCTCTGATTCCTGGCAGGCAACAAACTCGTTCTTTCAGCAAGAAAAGACCCTAAGCTGCTCTTATGACCTGAGTGGGGAACTTTCAGCTGGGAGAACGTTCTAACTAAAAATGGTTAAACTGTATTAAATAAATCTCAGTTCCATTGCTGTATTCTCTAGAAAAAGTAAGATGCTTTGCAGAAAAGCCATCACAGACACGAATGATGGTCCTCAGTGTGGAGTTTTAAAAATACAGTAACATACCACCATTACAATGAAAGGAAGCCTTTATGAAAAGTGGGGATTCATACCCACTTGGTATATTTTTTCTTTTCTTTTTCTTTTTTTAACTGCAGAGGGATTCTTTCTTGAACGTTCTCACTCACAGACAATTCAGCTCTTGCCTGTGCTCCTAGGGACTCAGCTATTTTCAAGTCCCTTTATGATCTATGCAGAAATTATCTCTACTTTCAAACCATCAAATGTAGTGCGTGGGTGCAATGGCAGCCATCCAGTGAGCTGAAAAGCTCTCATGACTTGGCATACAATCTTTCCCTGGGCCCTTCAGTAATGGCATTTCACTTAATACAATATGCCCCTAACTGAGTCTTAGTGATTTCAAATGAATTTAGTCTCCTTATCAATATCCTCTGTTTGGTGGTTTGCTTGCTCTTCAGTGTGCTGTGCCAATAAATCCAGCATGAGTGCTGCCTGCTTTCCTCTCAACTGTCTGGCCTTTCTCCTATGAAAGCAAACACCAGGCAGTAGAAAAAGAGCTCTCGAAAAACTTGTATCATAAATGTAAATATCAATAAACTTGGAAGGTTGACAAGGGCATGCTCTCAGTAGATCTGGGCATGTTGCTGACTGTTTTACAAGTAGGATGCTGGAATAGTAGGAAGCCCAAGTAGCTTGCTCATCATCCTAAAAGGACATGTCAAAATTTGAATCCAGAAAAATTGTTGACCTGTTCAGAGACGAACTCCAGGAGTGCTATCACAGGGTGAGGTTGCACGGTCCTAAAAGGAAAGTATCTCAGGCTTGCCAGGGATTTCTAAATTCCACATGATCTGTATGTAGAAATCAGAATCAGATTGCAATTGATGAAGGGGTTTACTATCTTCCACACTGAAGTCTCTTAGGAAATCTTTTCTGCTCTGTTGTTTGTTTTGTCTTGCTTTTATTTTTTTTTTTTAGTATGCTTCCCTCTCTTCTGTTTTTAAATAAACTATTTTGAGATGACTAGAGATTCATATGAACCTGTAAGAAATCATGTAACAAGACCACATACATTTCTTACCCAGATTTTTCCAACAGTAATGTCTTACAAACCTATAGTACAATATGATAACCAGAATAGTGATATTGATTTAGTAAAGACATAGAAGTTTCCATCAATACAAGTATCCCTCAAATTGCCCTTTTATAGCAATCCCCACACTTACTTTCCATCCTTACCATCCTGGGGCCCTGAAATCACTAATCTTTTCCATTTCTCTGATTCTGTGATTTCAAAAATATTACATATGTGGAATCATGGGGCTGGGTTTTTTCATTCAAAATAATTCTGTGGAGAGTCATCCTATATGTATCAATAGTTTGTTCTTTTCCATTGCTGAGTAATATTTTTTGGTATGGATGTACCACAGTTCATTTAACCATTCACCTGATGATGGATATCAAGACTGTGTCCAGTTTGGGGCTATTACAAATAACATTACTATAAATATGTGTGTGTGTATATATATATATATATATATATATATATATATATATATATATATATTTCTGAGTGAACATAGGTTTTCATTATTGGGGGGATAAATTTTGGGGGATAAATTTCCGGAAGTGTAATTGCTGGGCCACATAGAAGTCACAGGCTTATTTATTTATTTTTTGAAGAAAAGTCCAAAATTTTTTTTGGACTGTGACTGCACCATTGTTTATTCTTAGCAGCAGTGTGTGAGTGGTCTGGTTCCTCCACATTCTCTCCAGCATTTGGTATTATCACTACTATTTTTTTGTTGTTTTACCTACTCTGAGGTTTATAGCAATATCTTTTTGTGGTTTAATTTGCATTTCCTTAATGGCTTATGATGTTGAATGTCTTTGTGTGTGTTTACTTGTCATCAATATATTCTTTTCTTCTGTTTATCCTATTTTCTAATAGAATTTTTTATATTGAATTTTGAGACTTCACTAAATATTCTAGAATTAGTCTTTTGTCAAATAGGTGGTTTGAAAAAATTTTCTCCTTGTCTGTAAATTGTCTTTTCATCCTTATAAAATATCTTTCACATGGGAAAAAGTTTTCATTTTATAGTCTAATTAGTTGATTTTTTGCTAATTTGGTTGTGATTTTTCTACTAGGTCAAAAAACGCTTTACCTGTTCCTAGACTCTGAAAATTTTCTACCATGTTTTTCTTGAAAATTTTATAATTTTAAATTAATTCTGTGAACCATTTTCAGTTTTGTTTTTTTTTTTTCATTAGATGTGAGACTTCGGTTTTGGTTCACTTTTTGACAATGATTGTTCAGTTGCCTCAGCACCCTTTGTTGAAAAGTCTATCTTGCTTCTGTTGAAGGCTTTTGCACGTTTGTGAAAAAACACCAGCTAGCACTCCAGGTTCCATACATTCTGTAAGGAATTTAAAAGTCACCACTCTGTCCTAATGAATCTGAACAAACTGAAAATCAATAACTTAGAAATTTATCAGAAAAGTGAGGTTACAGGGCAAATTTCACCCCCCTAAATTGGAGAGACAGAAAGAAAATACAGAAAATTACAATTTAGCGGAACAGAAACCCAAGCAGAGCCCTCTCTGGGAGCCAGTGCCATTGAAGGACAACCTAAAGTATAATTGACAATTTGTTGGAAGCTCATTGTGGACAAATCTGAGAGTTAAAAACTTCAGGGAGACCCAGGCATGGGGGAGCTCCACACATTTGTGATTTTTGCCTCCAAGATCTCTAATAGTCCTAGTAAAGCTTAGAGAAAAACACTTTCAAGCTTCCAGAAGGGCAGAGGAAAAGGAACCATTTTTAAATATACCAGAGCATTTGATTCTTCTTAAGTGAGAAATAGATTTAAAGGCCTAGATCTGATAGATAGAGTGCCTGATGAACTATGGAATGAGGTTTGTTATATTGTACAGGAGACAGGGATCAAGACCATCCCCATGGAAAAGAAATGCAAAAAAGCAAAATGGCTGTCTGGGGAGGCCTTACAAATAGATGTGAAAAGGAGAGAGGCGAAAAACAAAGGAGGAAAGGAAAGATATAAGCATTTGAATGCAGAGTTCCAAAGAATAGCAAGAAGATATAAGAAAGCCTTCTTCAGCAATCAATGCAAAGAAACAGAGGAAAACAACAGAATGGGAAAGACTAGAGATCTCTTCAAGAAAATTAGAGATCCCAAGGGAACATTTCATGCAAAGATGGGTTTGATAAAGGACAGAAATGGTATGGACCTTACAGAAGCAGAAGATAAGAAGAAGAGGTGGCAAGAAAACACAGAAGAACTGTACAAAAAAGATCTTCATGACCCAGATAATCATGATGGTGTGATGACTCATCTAGAGCCAGACATCCTGGAATGTGAAGTCAAATGGGACTTAGAAAGCATTACTATGAACAAAGCTAGTGGAGGTGATGGAATTCCAGTGGAGCTATTTAAAATCCTGAAAGATGATGCTGTGAAAGTGCTACACTCAATATGCCAGCAAATTTGGAAAACTCAGCCAATCCCAAAGAAAGGCAATGCCAAAGAATGCTCAAACTACCACACAATTGCACTCATCTCACATGCTACCAAAGTAATGCTCAAAAATCTCCAAGCCAGGCTTCAGCAATATGTGAACCATCAACTTCCTGATGTTCAAGCTGGTTTTAGAAAAGGCAGAGGAACCAGAGGTCAAATTGCCAACATCCGCTGGATCATGGAAAAAGCAAGAGAGTTCCAGAAAAACATCTATTTCTGCTTTATTGACTATGACAAAGCCTTTGACTGTGTGGATCACAATAAACAGTGGAAAACTCTGAAAGAGATGGGAATACCAGAGCACCTGACCTGCCTCTTGAGAAACCTATATGCAGGTCAGGAAGCAACAGTTAGAACTGGACATGGAACAACAGACTGGTTCCAAATAGGAAAAGGAGTACGTCAAGGCTGTATATTGTCACCCTGCTTATTTAACTTCTATGCAGAGTACATCATGAGAAATGCTGGACTGGAAGAAACACAAGCTGGAATCAAGATTGCTGGCAGAAATATCAATCACTTCAGATATGCAGATGACACCACCCTTATGGCAGAAAGTGAAGAGGAACTAAAAAGCCTTTAGATGAAAGTGAAAGAGGAGAGTGGAAAAGTTGGCTTAAATCTCAACATTCAGAAAACAAAGATCATGGCATCCGGTCCCATCACTTTGTAGGAAATAGATGGGGAAACAGTGGAAACAGTGTCAGACTTTATTTTTTGGGGCTCCAAAATCACTGTAGATGGTGACTACAGCCATGAAATTAAAAGACACTTACTCCTTGGAAGGAAAGTTATGACCAACCTAGACAGCATATTCAAAAGCAGAGACATTACTTTGCCGACTAAGGTCCATCTAGTCAAGGCTATGGTTTTTCCAGTAGTCATATATGGATGTGAGAGTTGGACTGTGAAGAAAGCTGAGCACCGAAGAATTGATGCTTTTGAACTGTGGTGTTGGAGAAGACTCTTGAGAGTCCCTTGGACTGCAAGGAGATCCAACCAGTCCGTTCTGAAGGAGATCAGCCCTGGGATTTCTTTGGAAGGAATGATTCTAAAGCTGAAACTCTAGTACTTTGGCCACCTCATGCAAAGAGCTGACTCATTGGAAAAGGCTCTGATGCTGGGAGGGATTGGGGGTAGGAGGAGAACGGGATGACAGAGGATGAGATGGCAGGATGGCATCACTGACTCGATGAATGTGAGTCTGAGTGAACTCCGGGAGTTGGTGATGGACAGGAGGCCTGGTGTGCTGCGATTCATGGGGTCGCAAAGAGCCGGACACGACTGAACGACTGAACTGAAACTGAACTGAACTGAACAAAGCCACTTTCAGGAGAAACTATTTCACTAGATACTATTGGGATTTCATCTGAACTTACTTAAACAGAAGGGAAAAGAAATAATCAGATTCAGCTTTCTCTAGTTTTCCACATTGGGGAAGGTAAATACCTTCAGCCTCCTCCTGGCCATACTGTGCCATGTTAAGAGGGAATTAACAACAACAACAACAACTTAAAGGCACTAGTGAAACCGATAGCCCAGGAGCACAGCCTTACAAAAAGCCTGATACCTAATCATAGAGTAAAGGCACACTTCCCCACCCACCATACCATTACATTATTAAAGGCCTATTCACTGCAATTTATTTTACCCAGTATATCATGTCTACTTTTCAATCAAAAATTACGAGGCATACTAAAAGTCAAGAAACAAAATCTGGAGAGACTGAATGAGCATTGGAACCAAAGTCAGATACGGCAGAAATGTTGGAATTATCAGACCAGAAATTTTTAAAAATTATGATTGATATACTAAAGGCTTTAATTTAAAAAGTAGACAACATTCAAGAACAGAAAAACAATATAAACAAATGAAAATTCTAAGAGAAAAGTCAAAGTCAAAAAGAAATGCTAGAGATAAGAAAACACTGTCACAGAAATGGAGACTGCCTTTGATGGGCTTATTAGCAGGCCAGACATGTCTGAAGACAGAATCTGAGCTTGAAGATATGCCAATAGAAACTTCCAGATTGTGGGAAAATGCTGAAGTAGGAGAACCCAGTCCGCCATCTCACCACAAAGACCAATGATTGAACAGGTATCCATGAACAAAATCGGTGCTAGGAGACCTCTAGATTTTACTTAGGAAGATTTAGCAACATCGTGGAACAAAAAAAAAAAAAAGAATAATCACAGAATACATTAATATAATATGGTGATCTGTTAATTTCTTATCCTAGTGGAAAAGTTTAAAAATGTGTTAAAAAGAGCTATAGCTTCAACAGTGTGTTAATGGATACACAATATTAAAAGGTGTAACTAGTGACATTAAAATCATAAAAGAGGGGAATAAAAGGATAGAGTTTGTATGTGTGATAGAAGTTGTCATCAGTGTAAAGTAGACGTTACATGCCTAAGACATTTTATGTAAGTCTCATGGGAATCACAAGGCAAAAATCTACAATAGTTACATGAAAGGAAAAGCAGAATAGAATCAAAGGATATCACTATGGAAAAGCACCAATTTATAAAGGAAGACAGCAAGAAAGGAAGAAAACAAAACCAGAAGTACAAAACATCAAGAAAACAACAAAACAGTATTGATAAGTCCTTACATGTCAATAATTGTTTAACGTTAATGGATTACACTTTCCAGTCAAAAGATATACAATGGCTGGATAGATTAAAAGAATAAAAAAGTCTCAGCTATACACAGCCTACAAGAAACTAACTCACTTTAGCTTTCAGGACATACATAGGCTCAAAATGAAAAGACAGCAAAAGATATTCTGTGGAAGTAGGAAAAAAGATCAGAGATAGCTACACTTGCATCATATGAAATGAAGCCAAAAATGATAACAAGAGACAAAAATGACCATTATAACTGGGTCAATTAATTAAGAATATATAATAATTGTAAATATACATATACCCTACTTTGGACCATCTCAGTATTTTGAACACTTACCGATCTGAAGGAAGAAATAGACAACAATTCAATAATAGTAGGAGAGAGTTCAATACCCCATTTTCAATAATGGGTAGGTCATCCAGACAGAAAATTAACAAGGAAGTGTTAGATTTGAAACATACTTTAGACCAAGTGGAACTAAGAAACTCATTGAAAGCATGTCATCCAGCAGCAACAAAATACACATTCTTCTCAAGCACACAAGGAATATTCTCAAGGATGTCTATATGGGGGTGGGAGGGGGGTGTTCTGCATGGGGGGGCGGGGGGCGGGGAGTTATGCATGGGGGGGCGGGGGGTGGGGAGTTATGCATGGGGGGGCGGGGGGGCAGGGTGTTCTGCATGGGGGGGCGGGGGGCGGGGTGTTCTGCATGGGGGGGGCTGGGGGGCAGGGTGTTCTGCATGGGGGGTGGGGGGCGGGGAGTTATGCATGGGGGGGCCGGGGGACTGGGAGTTATGCATGGGGGGTGGGGGGGCGGGGAGTTATGCATGGGGGGGCCGGGGGGGGGGTGTTATGCATGGGGGCGGGGGGGGTGGGGAGTTATGCATGGGGGGTGCGGGGCGGGGAGTTCTGCATGGGGGGGCTGGGGGGCGGGGTGTTCTGCATGGGGGGTGGGGGGCGGGGAGTTATGCATGGGGGGGCCGGGGGGCGGGGTGTTATGCATGGGGGCGGGGGGGTGGGGAGTTATGCATGGGGGGTGCGGGGCGGGGAGTTATGCATGGGGGGGCCGGGGGGCGGGGTGTTATGCATGGGGGCGGGGTGTTATGCATGGGGGCGGGGGGGCGGGGAGTTATGCATGGGGGGGGCCGGGGGGCGGGGTGTTATGCATGGGGGCGGGGGGGCGGGGAGTTATGCATGGGGGGTGCGGGGCGGGGAGTTATGCATGGGGGGGCCGGGGGACGGGGTGTTAGGGGGGCGGGGTGTTATGCATGTGTGGAGACAGGGGATATATGGGAACTCTTTTTCCTCTCCTGGAAATCTGATGTCACGAGTGTTAAGACATTCTGCTATAGTTCTGTAGGTCCCTGAGGCTCTATTTATTTTAAAATTTCAGTTCTTTCTCTGTTCAGACTGAGTCACTGGTATCGTCCTATCCTTAAGTTCAGTGATTCTTTACTTTGTTTCTTCCATCCTATTGTTAAGTTCATCACTAAGTTTTTATTTCAGTTATATTTTTTAGTTTTAAAATTTCCACCAGATTCTCTTTTATATTGTTGGCCAAGACATCTGATAATTTGCTGTTGGTATATTTTCATTGGTTTTTTTGTTTGTAATTGCTTACTGAAGCATGTTTATGATGACAGCTTTGTCAAGTAATTCTAAAGTCCATCATCTGTTTTGGAATCTATTCTTTTCATTTTTTAATCTCATTTGATACCTTCTAGATTCTTGAGTCTCTATCATCCCTGGGTTGGAATATATTCATTGTCATTTTTATCTAATTTGACACCTCCTAGATTCTCGATATGATGAGTGACTTTCAATTGAATCTTTGACATTTTAGTTATTATATTTTGAAAGTCTACATTTTATTTAAATCTCTTTTAGCTGACTTCCTCTGGCACTTCTTGAGCAAGGGAATGAGAGTGTCATCTCATCACTATTCAGCTTGGATAGAAATTCAGGTTCACTGCTTGCCTTTCTTTGTACTACACCCAAGGCAGGCAGTACTCCTTACTACTTCTGGGTGTGGTAGGAGTTTTGGCTCTCCACTAGGCCTTCACTGCTAGCTTCCTGGATGAGAGGGGTTGGAATGCCTGACTACTGCCTCCCATATTATTTCCACTGACATAGAGCAGGTAACGGGGAAAGGAAACTCATTGCAGCCGGATGAAAATCATGACTTTCCACTATGTCGGCTCTGACACCTCTCCAATGGGGAAATGAGGAGGGATTGGATGGCTCCTTACTTTCAAGGAGGAATGGAATTCTAGGCCATGTAGTCTCAACTGATATCACTTTGGTGGGGGTTGTAACTATCCAAAAGGGGTGAAAGTCTGAGTTTCCAACATAGCTATTGCTGACATGCATGGGGTGAGCCCATGATTTATTATGGCTGTCTTCTTCTCTAAGAGTCTTTTTTTTCGTTATTGATATTATTAAAGACTATTTTAATGTTTCTTTTATATATTGTATTGGTCAAAAAGTTCATTCAGGCTTTTCTGGTAAGATGTTGCAGAAAAACCAGAATGAACTTATTGGGCAACCCAATGTATTATCTGGGGTTGAACTGTATTTAGAGGGAAGAAAAAGAAAAAAATGTGTCTGTTTCCTGGAAGCTGAAGACCTACCAGATGCTGCTTTAATATCATCCCAAGGATGTAAGAGTTGGACTATAAAGAAAGTGAGCACCGAAGAATTGATGCTTTTGAACTGTGGTGCTGGAGAAGACTCTTGAGAGTCCCTTGGACTGCAAGGAGATCCAACCAGTCCATCCTAAAAGAAATCAGTCCTGAATATTCACTGGAAGGACTGATGCTGAAGCTGAAACTCCAATAATTTGGCCACCTGATGCGAAGAACTGACTCATTTGAAAAGACCCTGATGCTGAGAAAGATTGAAGACAGGAGGAGAATGGAATGAAAGAGGATGAGATGGTTGGATGGCATCGCCAACTCAGTGGACATGAGTCTGAGTAAACTCCAGGAGTTGGCGATGGACAGGGAGGCCTGGCATGCTGCAGTCCATGGGGTCGCAAAGAGTCGGACACTACTGAGCAACTGAACTGGACTGAAGGTCTGGACCTAAGCACAACTTCCCATAGGTGAGAACTAATGCCTATTCCAAAACATTGTTTCTCCCTCTCAGGCTCTCATATGATACCTGAATCTTCCAAATGTTGAATTTTTTTTCTTTTCTCTAGTGTGAACAATGCTCAGCTACTTTGAAAAAGGTAAGAGTTCAACCAGTAAAAGCTACTCATATCTGAGAACTATTCAATTAATCCATTAATTTGTTCTTTAGGAGAACTTATAACAAAGGAATCATAAAATCTGAATTTAGGTTATAGAAAGAGGACTAGAGGCCTTCATTGGAAGAACCCTAGTGTAAGTTATAGGGCACTTGGGACAAGTGCAAGGACACTGTGCAGCTGAGATGACGGGCAGAGACTGGCAGGGGAATCAAATAGGGGTTTCTATTTGTCACTACACTCAATTGGGCCCTTCATGCTACTACATTTCCTTAGATCATCCATTTTCCTACTGACTATTTCAGATCTCTCTCTCTCTGTAAATCTATACCAGCTCTCTCCCCTCTTCATTGCACATATACCTACCTACAGAGAAGACAGTATAAGAAGGGCATTAATAGCAAACCAAAATTATTACAGGATATACCTGGGACTTCTATGTTGTGGTGGTTGTTTAGTCATTAAGTCACGTTCACCTCTTTTGCAACCCGATGGACTATATATAGCCCGCCAGGCCTCTCTGTCCATGGAATTTTCCAGGCAAGGATACTGGAGTGGGTTGCTATTTCCTTCTCCAGGGGATCTTCCTGACCCAGGCATTGAACCTGTGTGTCCTGCACTGGCAGGCAGATTCTTTCCCACTGAGTCACCAGGGAAGCCCATGGAGTTTCTGTAACCTCACCCAATTCTACTAAACAGTTTTGACCCCAAGGATCTAAGTGGGTAAAAAGCCTAAAAAGTCATTTTTTTTTTTAATGCAGAAAATATAGTGTTCAAGGGACCCAAATAAGTATTTTAGCTTAAGTTTAAAAATAAAATTAAAATAATTTAATAATATAAATGTAAGTATTATGCAACTACTTTCCTGGTTTTTTAAATCCCTGCCTTTGGAGGTGAAGTTTGGAATAGTCCTAGCTATTTGGTATAAAAGGAAGATTGCCCAGAAAATTTTATTAAAAAATCTTTTACATAGTACTTTTATTCTGGCTAGTGAATGCCTTCACCACTTACAAAACATGCTGTAGAGAAAGTTTGCATTGAAGGAGATTTGGGATTTCAAAAGGAAAGCCTGCCCACAAAAAAAAACTTGGAGAAGTTGTAAATAAAGAAAGTTTTTTAAAAATCATTATAGAAAGAAACCATAGATCATTCAATTGAGGGATCATAATCTTAATTTGGGGTGACTTGCATTTTCCAATAATTTTTCAGAAAAAAAGAAAATCAAGTTTGACTCACTGCCCACTTTTCTTAGTTTCAGTTCAATAGCTCAGTCATGTGCAACTCTTTGTGACCCCATGGACAGCAGCACGCCAGGCCTCCCTGTCCATCACTAACTCCCAGAGCTTGCTCAAACTCATATCCATCAAGTCAGTGATGACATCCAACCATCTAATCCTCTGTCGTCCCATTCTCCTCCTGCCTTCAATCTTTCCCAGCACCAGGGTCTTTTCAAATGAGTCAGTTCTTTGCATCAGGTGGCCAAAGCATTGGAGCTTCAGCTTCAGCTTCAGTCCTTCCAATGAACATTCAGGACTGACTTCCTTTAGGATTGACTGGTTTGATTTCCTTGCAGTACAAAGGACTCTCAAGAGTCGTCTCCAATGCCACAGTTCAAAAGCATCAGTTTTTCAGTGCTCAGCTTTCTTTATGGTTCAACTCTCAAATCCATACATGACTACTGGAAAAACCATAGCCTTGACTAGACAGACCTTTACTAGCAAAGCAATGTCTCTGCCTTTTGATATGCTGACTAGGTTGGTCATAGCTTTTCTTCCAAGGAGCAAGTGCCTTTTAATTTCATGGCTGGAGTCACCATCTGCAGTGATTTTGGAGCCCAGGAAAGTAAAGTCTGTCACTGTTTCAATTGTATCCCCATCTATTTGCCATGAAGTGCTGGGGATGGATGCCATGATCTTAGTTTTTTCAATGTTGCCTTTTAAACCAGCTTTTTCAACCACCTCTTCGACTTTCATCAAGAGGCTTTTCAGTCCCATTTCTTAGATTACCCATTTAAAAATCCAAAGCTTTCCCAGTTTTCCAATAATTTCTCTCTCCTGTCTTGATCACCGTTAAACCATAATATTCACTTTTCCAGGGAATTCCATCATAAAAATACTGTTTCAACTTTCAGACCTCAAGACTCCACCCAATTTTTTTTTTTTTCGTAAAAGAACTGCACCCTTTTTAGAAGAAAAATCCATTTAAAAGTTTTTCTTTACCAAACATACAGCTGTTCTTTATTTTAAAAAATTTTACAGTGAATGCTGGATGTTGTTATTTATGAGGATAATTTTCTAATCGTCAGTTTTATTCTTTGATTTTATAGCTTTAAAATTGGTATTTTTAATTAAAATAAAAAGGGGAAGATCAGAGGCCTGTGACAATTCTAAAGAAGGCTTTCTATGTCTTATACATTTACCTGCTAAAAACAACACAGAGACTTCAACTCACTATACAGGCTATCCTGTACAGGGCATCAGCAATGTTATCTATAGGAAGAAAAATGCTTGTCATTGGTCTATTTAGGTTTCCTCATCTACATCCTTTTGCAGCATTTGAAGATATTGTCCACTTTCTTCTCCTTGATAGTCTCCACTTACCTTGTTGACATTTCATTTTCTTCTCTCTCAGCTTTGTGTGATATGCATCTTGTCTCCATGCTTTATTTTTTTTTATCAAAAAAAAATACCCTTGCCCTCTGCCTGTCCTCTGTTTTAATGAGTTTAAGACAGTTTCCTTTGTTATTTGTTTTGAATAGTTAATACATTCTCATGATTCAAAAGTCAAAACAATAGCACAAGGTATATACTGACCAGATTCCCTTTCACTTGGTCCTTATTTTCCTTGCCACTATACATGACCACCTTGATCAGTTTTGAATGTTTTAGTGTTTTTTAATATTCAATAAATATTTATTGAAAATATATATTCTACCTTTCCATATGTTTTTACACAGAGGATAGCACTCTTTATAAACTGTTCTGAACCATGTGTTTTCTTACTTAATATATATTATTAATCTTTGCATATTACTACAGCTTTTCAATAGTTATGTAATATTTCATTTTATTGATATATCTTAGTTTATCTAGCCACTCCCCTCCTGATGAACACTTGCTTTGTTAAAAAATGAATCACTCTAATTGACAGCATATGTCAATTTGGACATGTAGGGGTGAGCCTGTAAGTTCTTGGAAGTGGGATGGTTGGGATAATGTCTCTTCGTTTATAAGCTTCACCTTATCACTCTTAATAAAGTTACAGATTTCAGTTCATCTCTACCATCTGGATTCATCCCTCATTTACATCTTGTACTTGAGAATCTACCCAAGCTTCTCTCTCAAATTGTCAAATACCTTCTACACATTGTTACTTCAATGTTCCATGGACATTTCAAATTTGTCATTTATCAAGTTGAATTTATCCTTTTACTTTTTAATTCTCTAATCTGGTGCTCCTTTGGTTGTTCTTTTACCTATGAAGTATTTTTTACATTAAAAAAAAAAAAAAGCACTTTCTTTTGATCCCTTTTCTTCCCTGCCTTTCCTTAAAACACAAACTAGCTATTTGGTCAAATGCCCCATTCTCTTTTCAAATCTTTCTTCATTTTTTCTCCATTCTTTTCTGGTACAATATGAAAGCTGGAAGGTGGGTCATTTCCTAGACTCTTCATACCCCGCCTTTTTCTTTATCTCAGACCTGAATTAAACAATAATGGAACAATTCTGCCTGTTGCTTCAAAAGGCAACATAAGATAAAATGTGATGACTTCACATTTAGTAAATTAGATGTCTCTCTGTTACCAGGACTTTAAAAATGAGTACCATAAAAACCAAATTTCTCACCCATAGATGTTACTCAATTAAATGACTGGTACTCAGTTGAACTTTCTACCTTTTAAGTTTATTTTGGCTTGTGTCATCTGTTAACTTGAAAACCATATTTAACTTTTGGTCATACATTTAGTGGTCACCACATGACTTCCTTGCTATAAAATGCTATGAAATAATAACTGGTATGGAATTAACCAAGGGATTCAAACCACAGAGGTGCTAGGTACATCTCATTTTCAGTGGGAATGTTAAACCTTCAAGGAAACCATTAGCTTTGGCCACAGTATTGGGATTGGTCTATTTTATTCTATTTTATTTAGTTAGTTCCAAATAAGCAACCTTGACTTTTGAAAAAATTCTATTAACTTTGACAAAATTAACTTAGTTTTTAGGCAGGTAGAGCCTTTGTCCAACATCAAAGGGTTAAGCCTTAGTGGAGAATGAGCTTACCTAATTCTATCTGAGGATATGAGACATACTCTCATATTTGTCATTTTGTAGAAGTCCTATCTATCACAATTCTTCTACATTACTTGCTTTTCAGAGTTAATATAGAAAACACATCTAGAGGTAACATAAATATCCAATAACAGAATAGGTTCTTCCTGAAAAAATCTTTCTGCTATACTAATCTGTAGAAGAGAACATGAAAATAACACATTTTTGATCAAACATCAATAACTAAAGAGGGATACACAATGATCAAGAATACTCTGGTTAGTGTGTAGTTATATAAGATAGCATTAGCCAACTAAATTTGAATTTTGAGGGCAGAGCAACTCTACTGAAAGAGCCATTTTTAAAACTATAATGGACTTTGACTTGTGATTCTAAAATGGACAAATCTGACTATAATAAGACCTCAAGGAACAGGTTGTACAGCAATATACTTATTAACAACTTTCTATTTATTATTAAATATTAGAGGAACTAACAAGTTGTCAGTGGTAATGAATTGAAGATCATATATTTGCAGCAATTTTGACAATGTAGTAGTAGTATAATCAGAGGAGGTCTGTAAATTTATCTGCTTGTGGAGAAATGGAGTATTTACCCCTTCTGAAAAAGAATTTAAATTCAACCTCTTTCACTTTTAAAAATAAACAAACCTGAGTTCTGCCATTTGGTAAAAATTGGTCATGTGAAAGGACACATACATGATACATACACAGACACAAACACATACTGATTTATGTGTCTTTTTTTTAGGTTGAATGCCAGTTTTAAACTTAAAAACATAGTTCAGTTATACTTTATATAAAAGTACCGATACCTCTACTACTACAGTTTGCAAATACAATTGCATGGCAAACAACCACAAAATTGTATATTAGGCACATGACAAAAATACTTTTCTAAATCAATTCTTGCATTGGTAAATTATAGTGAAGAAACAATATGCCCCAATTTTTAAACAACAGTGCTATGGCAAACTGGTCATAATATGCTTGAGTTACTACCATAAGCAATAGATTTGGAATATTATGAGTTAAGCATATACTTTAAGTTCTGTGAATTATGTGGATTGATTCTGAACATTTCTGACTGAACTGCTGAATCAAAACAGAACTTCCACATTCTCTACAAACAATAATATGGAAAATGTTTATAGAAATACAAATACACACCGCATCATTTTGGGGAATAATGATGTGTTGGATAGCATTCAGTTTAATGCAAGAACCTCAACTGGGCAGCTCAAGGACATTTCTAATTTGCAGAAAGTGAAGAGGAACTAAAAAGCCTCTTGATGAAAGTGAAAGAGGAGAGTGAAAAAGTTGGCTTAAAGCTTAACATTCAGAACACTAAGATCATGTCATCTGGTCCCATCACTTCATGGGAAATAGATGGGGAAACAGTGGAAAAAGTGTCAGACTTTATTTTGGGGGGCTCCAAAATCACTGCAGATGGTCATTGCAGCCATGAAATTAAAAGATGCTTACTCATTGGAAGGAAGATTATGAACAACTTAGTTCAGTTCAGTTCATTTCAGTCACTCAGTTGTGTCCGACTCTTTGCGACCCCATGAATCTCAGCATGCCAGGCCTCCCTGTCCATCACCAACTCCCGGAGTTCACTCAGACTCATGTCCATCGAGTCGGTGATGCCATCCAGCCATCTCATCCTCTATCGTCCCCTTCTCCTCCTTCCCCCAATCCCTCCCAGGATCAGAATCTTTTCCAATGAGTCAACTCTTTGCATGAGGTGGCCAAAGTACTGGAGTTTCAGCTTTAGCATCATTCCTTCCAAAGAGATCCCAGGGCTGATCTCCTTCAGAATGGACTGGTTGGATCTCCTTGCAGTCCAAGGGATTCTCAAGAGCCTTCTCCAACACCACAGTTCAAACGCATCAAATCTTTGGCACTCAGCCTTCTTCACAGTCCAACTCTCACATCCATACATGACCACAGGAAAAACCATAGCCTTGACGAGACGGACCTTAGTTGGCAAAGTAATGTTTCTTCTTTTGAATATGCTATCTAGGTTGGTCATAACTTTTCTTCCAAGGAGTAAGCGTGTTTTAATTTCATGGCTGCAGTCACCATCTGCAGTGATTTTGGAGCCCAAAAAAATAACGTCTGACACCGTTTCCCCATCTATTTCCCATGACCAACATAGAGAGTGTACTAAAAAGCAGAGGCATCACTTTGCCAACCAAGGTCCGTCTAGTCAAGGCTGTGGCTTTTCCAGGGGCCATGGATGGATGGGAGAGTTGGACTGTGAAGAAAGCTGAGCGCCGAAGAATTGATGCTTTTGAACTGTGGTGTTGCAGAAGACTCTTGAGAGTCCCTTGGACTGCAAGGAGATCCAACCAGTCCATCCTAAAGGAGATCAGTCCTGGGTGTTCATTGGAAGGACTGATGCTGAAGCTGAAACTCCAATACTTTGGCCACCTCATACGAAGAGTTGACTCATTGGAAAAGACCCTGACGCTGGGAGGGATTGGGGGCAGGAGGAGAAGGGGACGACAGAGAATGAGATGGCTGGTTGGCATCACCGACTCAATGGACGTGAGTTTGAGTGAACTCCGGGAGTTGGTGATGGACAGGGAGACCTGGCGTGCTGCAATTCATGGGGTCGCAAAGAGTCGGTCACAACTGAGAGACTGAACTGAACTGAAATTTGTTTTCAAGACCTAAAAAATGGTTTTGAAAAAAATTCAAGAGCCTACACTGGACATGGAATGCTATTTAAATTGAATTTATAATCTGTTTAGGGTGTATGAAATTATGCTATAATGTACAAATTCCACAGGACTTGATCTTTTGAACCATAGCCTTTTTTTTTTTTTTTTTTTTTGTATCTTTATTTTCTTCTTTTTAAATCCTGGAAGACATGAAGCAGAATATTATCCAACAGAAACTGTTAAGAGTAGAAAAATCTGAAAAATATTATCCTCGAAATAATACAATACATATTGTTTACAGATGTACTGCCCAGATGAAATACAAACATTTATTTATACCTGAAAATGCACATAAACACATGTATTCATACACACAGATTTTACAAAAATCAAAATACATAGTTCAGTTTAGTCTCAGTTGTGTCCAACTCTTTGTGACCCCATGAACCACAGCACACCAAGCCTCCCTGTCATCACCAATGCCCAGAGTCCACCCAAACCCATGTCCATTGAGTCAGTGATGCCATCAAACCATCTCATTCTCTGTCATCCCCTTCTCCTTCTGCCTTCAATCTTTCCCAGCATCCAGGTCTTTTCAAATGAGTCAGCTCTTCACATCAGGTAGCCAAAGTATTGGAGTTTCAGCTTCAACATCAGTCCTTCCAATGAACACCGATACTGATCCCCTCAGAATGGACTGGTTGGATCTCCTTGCAGTCCAAGGGACTCTCAAGAGTCTTCTGCAACACCACAGTTCAAAAGCATCAATTCTTCTGCACTCAACTTTCTTCACAGTCCAACTCTCACATCCATGCATGACCACAGGAAAAACCATAGCCTTGACTAGACGGACCTTTGTTGGCAAAGTAATGTCTCTGCTTTTTAATATGCTGTCTAGGTTGGTCATAACTTTCCTTCCAAGGAGTAAGCGTCTTTTAATTTCATGGTTGCAATCACCATCTGCAGTGATTTTGGAGCCCAGAAAAATAAAGTCAGCCACCATTTCCACTGTTTTCCCATCTATTTGTCATGAAGTGACGGGACCAGATGCCATGATCTTCGTTTTCTGAATGTTGAGCTCTAAGCCAACTTTTCACTCTCCTCTTTAAACTTCATCAAGAGGCTTTCCAGTTCTTCTTCACTTTCTGCCATTAGGGTGGTATCATCTGCATATCTGATGTTATTGACATTTCTCCGGGCAATCTTGATTGCATGTAAGTTAAATAAACACAGTGACAATGTACAGCTTTGAAGTACTCCTTTTCCTATTTGGAACCAGTCTGTTGTTCCCTGTCCAGTTCTAACTGTTGCTTCCTGACCCACATACAGATTTCTCAAGAGGCAGGTCAGGTGGTCGGGTATTCCCATCTCTTTAAGAATTTTCCACAGTTTATTGTGATCCACACAATCAAAGCTTTGGCATAGGTCAATAAAGCAGAAATAGATGTTTTTCTGGAACTCTCTTGCTTTTTTGATGATCCAGAGGATGCTGGCAATTTGATCTCTGGCTCCTCTGCCTTTTCTACATAAACTTTCTATAATTTATATACAATATATTTTTTCCCATAACATCATATGAACTCATCTCTAATTTTCATATCTGTTTGGTAGAAATACTCTATATGATGTGTTACTATATATCTCTTAGTAACCCTACTTTGAAATCTTGATATTAGTTTGGTGAGATTATTTCAACACAGCTATGAAAAAATACTACAAACCAGTGCTGGAATTATTGTCCTATGAGAAATCATTAATGACACTGGTTTTCTTTAAAATATACCATGTTTATAATACTTATCTTATGAATAGTGATAACAACGAAGAAATAATTCTCACACTATTCAAGAAGTCATATATCTTATGTGGCAAGGAAGTTCTTACTGAAGAATGAGTGACATGCTAACTTTTCTTCTTGTTTCCTTTTGTTTACTTTTGTCTTAACATAAAATTTAAATATCAACAAATATGAATATTCATGTGAGAACTAAATCCAGAGAACCAGTTGTTAAATAGCATGCTACTTATGCCTCCCACATTCCACATCCACATCATCACTGAGTATTAATAATTCTAAAAATCATTTATTCCTTGGAAAATTAAAAGTAGCATGTCATTGCAGAGCAATTTTTCATATACTTATTGGATAGTTTAATTTCTTTTGTGCATGAAAATTGTTTCTATTCATCCACATTTTTATGGGGTTATAATGCTTATTTTATTATTTTGCAAGAGCTTTTTTAAAACATGGGGGATAGTAACTTCTTGTTTGTTGAAAACTTTTCTACCAGTTTCTCTTTGTTGCGTAACATTTATGTATTTTTTATATGTTTGTGACTTTTTGAATGTGCATTTTCCTAATCCACAAGTAGTTAAATATTCATTCATCTATCTTCTCTTATGTGGTAATCATTTCTGTGTTTTATGTCTCAGCATATCCAGGAGTTTTTATACATATTTTCACTAATATCCATTTTTTCTAATCCAATTTATTGACTAATTCTACCCTTGTTATTCTGTGATGTTTCTTTTTTCATTAGCCAAATTCTTATTTCGACTAAGTATAACCTTCCAATGGAGAAGGCAATGGCCACCCACTCCAGTACTCTTGCCTGGAGAAACCCATGGACAGAGGAGCCTGGTGGGCTGCAGTCCACGGGGTCGCTAAGAGTTGGACATGACTGAGTGATTCACTTTCACTTTTCACTTTCATGCATTGGAGAAGGAAATGGCAACCTACTCCAGTATTCTTGTCTGGAGAATCCTGTGGACAGAGGAGCCTGGTGGGCTGTTGTCCATAGGGTTGCACAGTCAGACATGACTGAAGTGACTTAGCATGCAACCTTCCAAAACTAAACCAGTAAGAAATAGAACATCTGAATAGAACAATCACAAGCACAAAAATCAAAACTGTAATAAAAAATCTTCCAACAAGCAAAAGCCCAGGGCCAGATGGCTTCACAGGCAAATCCTACCAAAAGTTTAGAGAAGAGCTAACACCTATACTGCTCAAACTTTTCCAGAAAATTGCAGAGGAAGGAAAAGTCCCGAACTTACTCCACAAGGCCACCATCACTCTGATACCAAAACCAGATGAAGATGTCACAAAAAGAAGAAAATTACAGGCCAATATCACTGATGAACATACTGCAAAAATCCTCAACAAAATTCTAGCAAACAGAAACCAATAACACATGAAAAGGATCATACACCATGATCAAGTGGGCTTTATCCCAGGGATGCAAGGATTCAATATACACAAATCAATCAATGCTATACACCATATTAACAAATTGAAAGATAAAAACCATATGATCATCTCAACAGATGCAAATAAAGCTTTCAACAAAATTCAACACCCATTTATGATTTTTAAAAAATCTCTCCAAAAATTAGGCATAGAAGGATCATACCTCAACATTATAAAGGCCATACATCACAAACATTATTTGTCAGCAAACATTATTCTCAACAGAGAAAAACTGAAAACATTTCCTCTAATATCAGGAATAAGACAAGGGTGCCCACTATCACCACTATCAAGATCAGATTTAGAGCTGTTTATTAGGTCTTATTGATGCAGCTACTAAATGTTAGCATAAATGAAAACATTACCTTACAACCTGCTAGGGCAAGTCTCAGCCCTCTCTCATCAGTGCATTTTTAGTAATTCCTTCTTACTGCCTTTTTCTAATCTTAGTAGCAAATTTGGTTATTAGTCTGCAAAACTACATATCCATTGGGGCTTGAATAAATTATGCTTTAAATATATTAGATTGGCATCTTTGCAATATTCAGATTATTATAATACGATAATGATGAACACATCTGTTTTCATTTGTCAGGTTTCACTCAGCCCTTCTCTACTACCACCACAATTATTCATTGTGCTCACTAAGGGCAGCCGCCAAAAATCAGTACCCTGCTCCCATCAGTCTTGGGAGACAGAGATTATAATTTTTTTCATAATTATATAAGAGGTGCCTTAAGAAAAATTAAGGGGTAAAAAGTGATTGTGAGGAAAGACATTTTATTTAAATAGTATGTTATTTCTGGATACAAATACTCAAGCATAGACAAGCATCCATACATAGAAATATATACATACGCAGAAAGATTTTTAAGGAAAAAAACTTACCATCCAGTTGGTTATTCAGAATCTTTCTATGTGCACCTATCTTTAATCTGGTCATTTTCTAATATAACAAAGTTTCATTTGCTTTTATTGGTTTTCTATGTCATAAGGATGACATCTATGAATAACAGAAATGTAACTTTGTGTTCTACCATTGATTACACCTCTAAATCCCGTTTTTAATTTTATTGCATTACCCACAATTTTCAGAAAAAAAAAAAATAGTGGAAGCAGCAAACCTTTTTCTTCCCCTCAACAAAATCCTTTGATGAATTTATTTAGTATTTATTCATCTGTACTACGCTGTTAGTTTCAGATAGTCTTATTTGTGTTAGTTCTATATACTCGGCTCTGCTAGAATACAATTGCCTTCTTAAGAATATAATTTCAAACTGTGAATTAAACGGAGCCAGAGCTCACAGAACCTTCCAGAGCCCACGCAGAAAACTCTGAATTAAACGGAATCAGAACTTCACCGGAAGGCTCCAGGCTCACAGAACCTTCTGGAGTCCACACAGCAAACTCAGAATTAAATGGAACCATAGCACAGAACCTTCCAGAGCCCATGCAGCAAACTCAGAATTAAACAGAACCAAAGCTCACAGAATTTTCTGGCGTCCAAGCAGCAAACTCTGAATTAAACGGAACCAGAACTCACCAGGAGGCTCCAGCTCACAGAACCTTCGGGAGTCCACCACGCTTCCCTTCCCGCCACGTTTGGGGCTCAGGTTGTCCCCGTCACTGGGCAGGACTGTCCTTGCCCCTTTGTCCTGGCAGGCTGGCTGCTCTTGTACCCCGCTGAGGCTGCCGGGCACGGAAACTGCTGAGGAGGAGCGGGGTGGGACCTGATCTGCCTCCTCCTTGTAGATCGTATGGGTGTCCATTGGAATCACCTGGATCTTGTTGAAAGTGCCAAACCCTAGGTCCTTGGCAGTTGCAGCAGATTATTGTTAGAGAATCCACATTTGGCAAGGTTCTCAATTATCTATAGCCACAAAACAAATCGCTCCAGATGCTAAAAGTAAAGTGAAGTCGCTCAGTTGTGTCTGACTCTTTGCGACCCTATGGACTGTAGCCTACCAGGCTCCTCCATCCACGGGATTTTCCAGGCAAGAATACTGGAGTGGGTTGCCATTTCCTTCTCCAGGGGATCTTCCTGACCCAGGGATCAAACCTGGGTCTCCCGCATTGTAGGCTGACGCTTTACCATCTGAGTCACCAGGGAGGTCCCAGATGCTAAAACCAGTAAATATTTATGACATCACACTGTTTCTCAGGGTCAGGGGAAATCTCACTGGGTGGCTCCAGCTTGGTTCTTCCTGACGCTGCAGTAGAATTTGGCCAAGGTTTGTGTGCTACCCCAGGGGACCACTGGAGTGTCCTTACAACATGGCAGCCAGGCCCAAACACACAGCAAGTGGTCCAGAGGAGCCAGGAGAAAGTCCCCATGCCTCCAAAGACACCTGTGCCATACAAGTGTGTCTCACTCGACCTGGGAGAAACTACCAGGGCGCTGACTGCCAACGGGGCAGGCTCACTAGGACCAGCATGAGGCTGCTGACCATACCGGTCACAGTGGGGAAGCACTAGCTTCTCCCTGAGCTCACATCCCTGATGCAGGAGTCTGGGAAGGTTTTTGAGATGTGTCGGTGTTGGTGGCATGAAGCCTCCTTCAAGGCAATGGCTGCTCACAGCCAGTCCTGGAAAGGCCCTGCTGCTCCCCTGCTGCAGACGCCCATTGGATGAACTCACAGACCGGCCCACACATGGGGCTGTTTCAACAGTGCTGTAGCCCATGATCACCACTGACTTCCCAAAGAGATGAAGTGACTGACTCTTCCACTGGCATCTCCGTTCCTCCACATTCCATCAGCACATGGTTTTGTCCAATTTCTATTTTTTTTTTATCCTTGGTGGGTGTGAAATGGATCTCATAGTTTTCATGTGTATTTCCAAGGTAACTAATAAGGCTTATTAGACATTTAGATTTCCTTTGTGTGAAATAGCTGTTTTTCTACTACACTTTCTTTCTTGACCATTGGCATTCTTTATAAAGTTTGGATATTAATCTTTTGCAATTACATGTGTTACAAATCAAAAATAAGTTAATGCTGGGTAAAATTACCAGATGCTTGGAGAGATGCAAATGGCTGATTAACTCTCCCCTCTGTCCTGAGCATTCAAACCCTGAGCAATAATCACTTGGCCTCACTCAATAGGCATAGTCTTGGAGGAGATTTTCGTTTGTGAAAAATTAGTATGGGAATGAGGTGCCACTCTACTGTATAGCCAAGAACAGTCCTGTGGAGCAGGGGTCCCCAACCTCTGGGCCATGGACCCCCTCTTAGATCAGTGGCAGCATTAGATTTGAAATAAAGTGCACAATAAATCTAATGTGTTTGAGTCATCCCAAACCATCCTCCCAACCCCTGGTCCTTGGAAAAACTATCTTCCACAAAGTCAGTCCCTGGTGCCAGACAGGTTGGGGACTGCTGCCTTGGAGAATATGCTTTATTGTAGACAATGATTTATAAGACCCTCTAAGTTAAAAAATTTAAGGCAGTCCTTGCCAGTGAAAGCTAGTGTGTAGGTGTAGGTATGTTAAATGGGTGTGTGTTTGCTGCTTAGCAATATTTTCATTTCCACTTTGTGTGCAATGGGGAGATCCCTTGTTGGGATATAGAGATACGGTCCCATGCAGGGAGAGAGAACCTGGCTCTATAGGAAAAACTTATTCTAGCACCTTAGGAGCTGTGGCTGGGTTCTTCTCTAGTGTGGCCCACCTGGCACTGTGCTAAAACTTAGGGAGAAAAGGCTGAGCATATGAGTGTGATCTAAAAGAAGAGAGTCCTCAGAGCTCAGAGGAATGCTGTTGGTGTGATGGGAAGGAAAGAGCTGAGTCAATAAAAGCATCGTAGCAACCATGGACAAATTTCCTCCATCAGAATGTTCAGGACCACCTGTAACTTCACGTGGCAGAGACTCAAGCCACAACATTAGTGTAGTAGTCATGCTTCCCCGTTTTCTCTCCCTTCCTGGTTTCCTATAGCAGGACTGGCCTTCTTTGCACTAAATCCCTAGTATTCCTGCCCAAGGAGGGTAGTTGGGGGAGGCTTTGGGAAATAGGGGGACCTCCTGTCACTGTCACTAGAGACTTCCCTGGTGGCTCAGACGGTAAAGCGTCAGCCTACAATGTGGTAAACCCAGGTTTAAACCCTGGGTCATGAAGATCTCCTGGAGAAGGAAATGGTAACTCACTCCAGTATTCTTACTTGGGAAATCCCATGGATGGAGAAGCCTGGTAGGCTACAGTCCATGGGGTTGCAAAGAGTCGGACACGACTGAGCGACTTCACTTTCCTGTCACTGTGGGAAGATGAGTGCTCAAGCAATAAACTGAATAAATCAAAGTGTGGTAATTATGTTTGTACTCCAAGCTAGTAAAGTGGATCATCCCAGATACACTACTGACATGGTTTTCTACCAAGTGAGTCAATTTCCCTTTGGTCTTTCCCTAAGTTTCTTAAATGTATTCCCACAATTGTTGTTGTTCAGTCACTAAGTCATATTTGACTTTTTGCAACCCCATGAACTGCAGCATGCCAAGCTTCCTAGTTCTTCACTACCTCCCGGAGTATACTCAAACTTATGTCCATTAAGTCAGTGATGCTATCTAACCTCAGCCGTCCCCGTCTCCTCTTGCCCATCTTTGCATGAAATCTTCCCTTGGTATCTCTAATTTTCTTACAGAGATCTCTAGCCTTTCCCTTTCTATTGTTTTCTTCTATTTCTTTGCACTGTTCATTTAAGAAGGCTTTCTTATCTGTCCTTGCTCTTCTTTGGAATTCTGCATTCAGTTGGGTATATGATTCCCTTTCTCTTTTGCCTTTTGTTTCTTTTCTTTTCTCAGCTATTTGTAAGGCCTCCTCAGACAACCACTTTGCCTTCTTGCATTTCTTTTTCTTCAGGAAGGTTTTGGTCACCACCTCCTGTACAATATTACAAACCTCTGTCCACAGTTTTTCAGGCACTCGGTCTACCGACTCTAATCCCTTGAATCTATTGGTCACCTCTGCTGTATAATCATGAGATTTGATTTAGATCATACCTGAATGGTCAAGTAGTTTTCCCTACTTTCTTCAATTTAATCCTGAATTTCACAATAACTTGCGGATGATCTAGCCAACAGTCTGCTCCAGGTCTTATTTTTGCTGACTGTATAGAGCTTCTCCATCTTCAGCTGAAAATATAATCAATCTTATTTTGTTATTGACCATCTGGTGATGTTCATGTGTGAAGTCATCTCTTGTGTCATTGGAAGAGGGGATTGCTATGATCCATAGAGCACAAGGCCTATCTCTGAGAAAAATGGACACATAGGTAATAATGAGAGCTTTGCGAGCAGGAAACCTGGAAAAAAAAAAGAAGAAAGAAACATAATATTATAGATTCAGTTATCTCAACGGAAAATTATCTGTGGCTAAACAATTCCAGAGTTAAGTGAATGTTTTCTACCCTGAAGGATTATTCATGATAGTTACATGATTATAAACATATACTTATAAAACATAAACATTGCAGAGAAATTCTGAGTTTGGTTACATCTGTCCTTTATTCTAGTAAAATTATTTCCCTGTTGTATCATTAATGTATATCTTATACATTTCCATCATCTTTATCAACTTTGCCCCCTATGTTTCAGGAACAAAGTCTATAGCCACTAAAACTTAGCTATTTTGAGTGGAGATCTCGCCTTCCCTCTTTCCCTGACTTCTCTCCCTCCCTCCTCCCTTCCTTCCTTCCTTCTTTCCTTCGTCCCTGTCTCCTCCCTCCTTGCTTTCCTTCCCCCACCATAGTGCTATTTCTCTCGGTTGCTAGCTTAATTTTCAATCACATAATAGTAATGTCTTGAAAGTTTGGGAAAAAAAATCATTTGTAAAATTTTTCTGATTTTAAAGTTAACCCACGACAGTTTCACATTGTTTTCTGTGCAGTTAGGTTGGTTTCTATTTTTTATTTCACTTAGTTTTACACAAAATCTTCCGAGAGGTAGTGCAGTGTGGTGGTAAGGACCAGGAACTCTGAAGCCACATCTTCTAATCCCAGGTTTGCCATTTACCAGGTGTTTAACCTTGGTTAAATTACCTAACTTCTCAATGTCTCACTTTCCTTATGTGTGAACTACCCTACTTATCATATAGTTCTATCTGAGAATGAAATATTGTAACATATTTAAAGGTCTTTAGAGCACTGTCTCGCACTAGATAAGAACTCAAATATATTAGCTATTGTTAATGGCTTCTAAAATCTCCATATTTGTAGGAGATCATTTTCCATAGTGTTTTCACACTTAAGAGGCCCATTATTTGGAAACATCCATTCCATCATACATAGGATTTTTATTCTTACTTTAACAACAAATTTGTTCAAAGTTAAATATTGTGTTTTGTGTGTTTTGATTTTGTGTGTCTCGTTCACTCTATAAAGAATAACCACTTTATCTTAGTAACTTAGAAACTTATACTATATAAATTAGACAGTTTGTTGGTTTATGCATTATTTTGCTTTCTTCTTGTTTTCACTAAGTTTATGTTTCATTCAGAAGATGTCATGAATTTATAAGTTCTAATGTTTTTAATGCAAAGGCCATACTTTGAATTTTTTATATTACATTCAATTATATAACTGATTCCAAATTCACCTTAGTTCTTTAGAACATTTTTTTGTTGAAGGGAGAGAGGAAATTTTATTGTACAGTCATGTTAGTTAACTTTTGTTAGCTACTACAAACTACTGAAGCCCAGGGCTGTGCACCTAATTATTTGAATGTTTTGGCAATTGTTGAGATTTTCTGCCTGATATAGTATGCTTTTAAAGAGTTTCATATGTACAACAAAATAAAATATACTCTTTGGTGACTGCAACCCACATTTCAAGTAATCTTATTAATGATCTTGATATAATCCAAATCACCTATTTTATTGCATTTTTTGGTGTGTGCTTATTGGAGTCATCAAAGGCTGACAGAGATGTATTAATCTCTCCCACAAATATTGAGCTTCTGTCATTTTGTCTTTGAATTTCTAATAGGTTTGTGCCCTACATTTCTAAGCTATGCTGTTGAGTCCTACAAAGTCATGACTGTTACATATTCATTTTGGATTATCTTCAGTGGTTTGCTAGCAAATGTTTAACAACCAGGTCTCTAGAGGTGGGGAGGGGTGGGAAGATAAGAGCTGATTTGAAACATTTACCAAATTCTAAGGATTAAATACTACTGCCATGGCCAATTTCAAACTACCTATGTGATATCACTGAATGTGAAGTTGGTAATATATATATTATATACATAAAATATATATATATGTATATATAAAACTGACTCTCATAACCAGCAATACAACACTGAATATCTTTTCTCAACACAAAATCATCATCATTGTTCTGGCTTTTTTCAAAAATTCTATATTGCTGACATTAATACTGACATTCAAAACTTACAATTTGCCTGGTATACCTTTACCCAATATTCTTTTTATGCTCTTTAATTACCATGACATATTTTCGGTAGTTATAGTTAGTACATACATGGCTTTTTAATAGTGCCAACCAGAGATGTTTTGAGTTTTATCCATTTACACTTATTTTGATAATTAACATGTTTCATATTCCTCCTATAATTTTAATATTTCTAATTTAATAAGTTTTCCTTTATTTTACAGAGATGAGAGTCTTATCTTATTATGAGAGCTACTTCATTTGCTTTGTATTTTCTCCAATAATATTATTTGTTCTACCTTGAGTTTTGTTCAATTTAATGTTTGTTTTTAAAATAACATTAAACTATATTTTCAAAGTAGCAAAACCAAGAATGATGTCCCTCAGCATTTAGTTCCAAATTTTTAATTAACATTTTAATTATATCTATAATATTATGGGCTTCCCAAGTGGCATTAGTGGTAAAGAACCTACCTGCCAATGCAGGAGACATAATAGGCACTGGTTCGATCCTGGATTGGGAAGATCCCCTGGAGGAGGGCACGGCAACCCATTCCCGTTTTCTTGCCTGGAGAACCCCATGGACATAGGAGCCTGGAGGGCTACAGTTCATATGGCCGCAAAGAGTTGGACATGACTGAAGAGACTTAGCGCACATGAATAATATAAACAGCCTGTAGTTGGATTTTGGATTTTTTAAATCCAGGTAAGAATTTTGTCTTGTCAAGATAATTCATCCATTCCATACTTATTGTGATCGTTGCTTTTGTCTACTTATTTTGTTGTTTGCATTTCATGATTATTTCTAATTTTGTTGAATTTTTTCTTTTTTATTTCTTTGAGAATAAGAATAAAGAATTTCATTTCTTTGAGCAGACTGGAAATGTGTTTTCCATTTTTATTCTAATAGTTGCTTCCTTAAGTTTACAAATAGTTGTAGTCTCTATTCAACTAAAATTTAATTGATATCAGCTCCTGATTTCTGGCTTAAGAGTAACAAGGTCCAAATTTAATTTCTCACAATAAACAAAAAACTAGACAAAATATATGAAGTGACATTTTCAGAAAAGCAGAGCAGGACTGTGATCCTATGAAGAAAATAAACAATTTTTCCTAGGTCTGCCCCAATTATACTTTGCATTATATTTTCTTTCTGACATTTATATCTGACTTGTACATTATATTTTGTATTTGGTTATACTAACAAAAATTATTGTTCAACACATGTTGGTTGCAATACTAGTTTCAATGTTTATAACGTTAACATTTGAACATATTATCCAATATTATATTATTTCCCTTTTTTGACTTCATAAAGGTCTATAAAACAGTCTATAAAACAGTCTGTACATAGACTATTACTGCATAGTCTCATCTTGTTCACTGATGTGAAGAAAAAGTCTCAGGCCAGACTTAATTTTGTTTACTGGAGGTAGCCTATATTTCATGCTTGAATGTTTGCAGGTGTTTAAACTCCTAATTCAAACTTTAATGTTTCTCCTTTCTTTTTATTAATTCTTTATTTTGCTTCTGTTGTATTTCCCCCCTAGTCTCTCTCTAAAATATCAGTTTTCCATAGATGTGTCATCTTTTTTTCATTAAATCCTCTCATAATTTTTTATTTCTTTATTATTCTGGGAGAACTCTCCCCGCTCCACCCCAAGGGGTACCTAGCTTCAGTTCTTTTTTTTAAATTTATTTATATTTTATTGAAGGATAATTGCTTTACAGAATTTTGTTGTTTTCTGTCAAACCTCAACACAAATCAGCCATAGGTATACATATATCCTCTCCCTTTTGAAACTCCCTCCCATCTCCCTCCCCATCCCACCCCTTTAGGTTGATACAGAGCCCTTGATTGAGTTTCCTGAGCCATACAGCAAATTACTGTTGGCTATCTATTTTACATATGACAATGTGAGTTTCCATGTTACTCCTTCCATACATCTCACCCTCTCCTTGTCTCCTGGGAGAACTTTTAAAGTCTTCCCTCTGACTTCCCTGGTGGCTCAGAAGGTAAACAATCTGCGTGCAATGCAAGTGACTGGGGTTTCATCCCTGGGTCAGGAAGATTCCCTGGAGCAGGAAATGGCAACCCACTCCAGAATCCTGGAGAATTCCATGGAGAGAGGAGCCTGGTGGGCTATAGTCAATAGGGTTGCAAAGAATTAGACACGACAGGGCAACTAACACTTTCACTTTTCTATATTTCTACATACTAATTCAATTTTTTCTTTATTTTCCACAGCCAAAATTTTATTTTTATTATACTTAATTTTGGTTTAATTATTATCTTTTATGTTACCCATCTCATGTTGTACCTAAAGTGATGGTATGGTTTTGTTTTTTACAACTCAGTATGATATCATATGACATTTTGTTCTCCTGGTTGGTATGAATCACATATTTTTGGTTACTATTTGAATGTCGTTAGTAGTCTAATGTTTTCTACTGTTCTGAATTGAAAAAAATATAAGCGTACTCAGTATTTTTCTAGTAGTTGATGTTTATGACTTGCTCCATATCACTTATTCTTAGTGTCACTAAGTTTATATCCCAAGTATCACTAAGGTTCTAGTCTCAATTTGTTTCTGTACAGCAGATTGTAAGCACATCTCTTCCACATTGAGCTAAGATTGTCTCCAGCGTTCATTGTATGACTTACTGACAATGGACCAATTAAGTTCAAATAACCTACAATTAGCATGTTCCACTAACAACCATTCTCCTGTCACTGCTCGCATTCATAGAGTTACATTTTTGTGGCTATATGTCTCAAAGATAAACTGGAGAAATCCAGTTAGTATTTTCATATTTCCTAACCTTTTGCTTTCTGAGTATTTCAGTGTATGAACCGTAGGAGAAACTTAAAGGTAGAAAAAGAGAATCAGTAATCTGTGCATTAAAATTAAAACACATTGTCTTAGTGAATTTGTTGTTGTTGTTGTTGTTGTTCAGTCGCTCAGTCGAGTTTGACTCTTGGCAACCTCATGGAATGCAGCAAACCGGACTTGCCTGTCCTTCACCATCTCCTGGAGTTTGCTCAAACTCATGCCCATTGAGTTGGTAATGCCATCCAATCATCTCATCCTCTGCTGTCCCCTTCTCCTCTAGCCTTCATTCTCTCCCAGCATCAGGGTCTTTTCTAATGAGTCAGTTCTGCACATCAGGTGACCAAAGTAGTGAACTTGGGCTGCTATAAAAACACCATAGACTGGGTAGCATAAACAACAAACATTTATTTCTCACAATTCTGGAGACTGGAAGCCCAAGATTAGGGTCCCAACATGGTTGGATTCTGGTGAAAGTTCTCTTCCTGGCCATCTCACTGTCTTTTGTCACGTGGTCAGATGAGAGATCATCTTTCTCACATCTCTTCCTATAAGGTCACTAATCCCATTACAATGGCTCCATCTTCATGACCTAATGACTTCTCAAAGGCCCCACTTCCTAATACCACCACATTAGGTTACAACCTATGAATTTAGGGAAAGCACAAATATTTAGCACTTGCTTAGCATAGCACTTGCTTCTCCGAAGAAAAGCAATGACAAACATAGACAGTGTTTTAAAAAGCAGAAATATCACTTTGCCAACAAATGTCTAACAAAGGTCAAAGCTATGGCTTTTCCAGTAGTCATGCACAGATGTGAGAGCTGGATCATGAATAAGGCTGAGCACCAAAGAATTAAAGCTTTTGAATTGTGTCACTGGAGAAGACTGTTGAGAGTCCTTTGGACAGCAAGGAGATCAAACCAGTCAACTCTAAAAAAAGTCAACTCTGAATATTTATTAGAAGGACTGATGCTGAAAGTCCAATACTTTGCCTACCTGATGTGATGAATCAATCACTGGAAATGACCCTGATTTGGGGAAGATTGAGAACAAGAGCAAAGAGGGAACAGAGGATGAGATGGTTAGATGGCATCACCAACTCAATAGACATGAATCTGAGCAAACTTCAGGAAATAATGAAGGACAGGGAAGCCTGGCATGCTGCAGTCCATGGGGTCACAGAGAGTTGGACACGACTTAACAACTAAACAACAAGCCACACAGCAAAGTTTTCTCATGGCATGAATGGAAGGCATCTCTGCTTCAAAGACAGACAATGATGGCGAAAGAAATTATAGTCTTTCTTTTTTTCAGGCCAATATGATTCCTTGTTTTAACAACACATGCATGGTTGCTAATTGTACTATTTCACTCAACTATGCAGGTTTTGTAGAACCTTTTAAGCAATAGGTTCATTGTCACTTTTGAAGTTTTTGTGAAAATTTCACCTTTTTATAGACCTTTATGAATGCTTATTGGGACTCAGGGAGAGGCTCCATTAAGAAAATCTAGTTGGACACTACTACTCTTTTCCCGATATTAATTCTGAGCAATCCTTTAAGTGATTTGAAACTAATGATCAATAAAATCCTTTTTCCTTCTCTTTCATGAGCTTTACCTCATACTAGTGAAAATCAAACAAAACAAGCCTCCAAAGTATGAAATTATATTGTTTAAGTTTTCTAGTCTTTTTCCTAACCTCTAAGAATATACAGTTGACTTGAGAACAATACAGGGATTAAAAGTGCTGACCCCCTTGTAGTCAAAAATCCCCATATAACTTTTGATTCTCCCCAAATTTAACTACAAACAGCCTACTATTGATCAGAAGCCTTACCAGTAACATAAGCAATCTATGAATACATATTTTGTATGTTACATCTATATATACATATGTTTTTGGCTTCCCTAATGACTCAGTGGTAAGGAATCCACCTGCAATGTGGGAGATGCCGATTTGATCCCTTGGTTGGGAATATCCCTTGGAGAAGGGAATGGCTACCCACTCCAGCATCCTTGCCTGCAGAATTCCATGGACAGAGGAATCTGGCAGGCTACAGTCCATGGGATTCTCAAGAGTCTAACAGAACTTAGTATGTAAACCACCACAACCATACATATATTTGATGCTTTCATGACATAACAAACATTTCTTTTTCAGCATTTCTAGGCTACGTGGTTCATATGCAAGTATTTTACAAATTGTTGAAAATCTTCAAAAATGTTTCCAATATATTTATTGAAAAAAAACTACATACAAGGGGACACACAAAGCTGAAACTTTTGCTGTTCAGTGGTCAACTGTACTTAAACTGCTGACTTTTAATATATTGAGAATTAAAGAAAAATCTAACAATGTATCTATACTGTATGATATATTTTAAATTAAATACATGATTATATTATAACTAAAAAGTAGAATTTGCCTTGGAGAATATTATTTTCACGTTCTTTGTTGTGAAGTTCTATAATATTTGCAAATATAACTAATTTGAATATTCCAAGTAATTGAAATACCCCAAAGAATTGGGTGAAGAAATTACTAAAAGAAGATTTAGCAACAAATGAATTTAAACAAATAGCTATTCTTCCTTATAAACAGGCTTTGTATTTCATTTAAATGGCCAATATATAAATATAACAGGGAACATAGAATTTTGAACAGGAACTATGAAAGAAGAGTCATGCTTATTTCTGATATGCAGGTGCACAGTATGCTGGGCACTTTAGTCTCTCACTTTCTGGTTTTAGCCATCTTGGGTTATTCAACAGCTTTTAATTTTATTCCCTTAATAATAAATCAAATTAATATTATTGTTAAAATAATGGTTTATATTAATAAATAAATAAATAAGAGAATGTGAGTGCTCTAAACATGGAAAATCCCTATGCAGATATACACTGAAATACTAGCTGTGTAGTGACAGGTAGGCAATTAGTAACTATTTGCAATGTCATTTTCAACTATAAAGGACAATCTATATAGAAATAATTGTATATATATTTATTATGGGCCATTGCAACGGTTGATAGTTCTTTAACTGTTCAAATGGTGCTTAATGCCCAGTTAGTAAACCAAGTAAATTCAGTTTCTGACTTAAATGGACTGTGAATGAAGGTATAAAGAATGGTTTCACTTACACATTTAAATAATTGCAGGACTTCACTTGGATGGGAAATACTTTGGCCTCATTAATAAGGACTGGTTCAGATTACATTATGAAAGAATTCCTGAAGCACTAGTTTAATTTCATTTTTTCCCGACACACATTACCATGGTCTGCTGAAGAGTAATCATGCTCTAGAAAGCTTAAAAAAGAAGACTGAGACACAGAGAGGAAAGAAAAGAGTTGGGGTAACTTGGGTAGCTCTCTGTCCCTTTAACTCTTCTACTGTTTGAAGTTTTGAGCATTTAACCCATTTCTAGGCTCAGTTCTGCTACAAACTGTAGAAACAATACCTGCTGTGTTTAGGGCTTACCAGGTACCATGGACCAGTCCATCAGCATCTGAGCCTCAGACCAGGCTGGCTGCTAGCTCTGCTCTGAACCAGGGCCCCACATCTGCAATCTGAGTCTTCATCTTCTTTTTCAGGTGATAACTACATGTCACCCCATCTTCATTCCAAATGGTTGCTCACCCCCCTTCCAGCTGAAATACCTATGTCTATTTTACCATCTGTCAGCATGCCATTCTAGTTACAGAGGCTGCTGGATCAGGGTCATCTGTTGCTATGGAAACCAAGTGAACGTGTTAGTCAGTCAGTCATGTCCAGTTCTTTGCTACCCATAGACTGTAGCCCACCAGTCTCCTCTGTCCATGGAATTTTCCAGGCTAGGATACTGGAGTGGGTTGCCATTTCCTTCTCCAGGGGAATCTTCCCCACCCAGGGATCAAACCTGGGTCTCCTGCATTGCAGGCTGATTCTTTACTGTCCAAGCCACCAGGAACTTGTTATGAAAGGATGAGATTAAATTAACAGACTGATTTGGAGAAAGAGTTATTCTAGCTCACCAAGTCTTCTTGTGTATATGGGAGATATGGTAATATTTCTATGTATGCATCTGTACCTATAACATTCTAAAACAACTGTTTACAATGTGACAAATTACTCTTCTGATAGTACCTGTTCACCTATTTATAACTGAAATGATTAGTTGGTTTTGTCTAGCACTAAAGATGATTTTGGGTGTTGTGAACCATCAGCAATGAGTATTCTGTGTATATATGTATGTTTGGTGCATGTAGTTATATTTATTTATGTATTGATTTATTCATTTTTAGTTGTATAGTGGAAATAACATGGAACCTGCAATCATCCTGCCCTGAATACAAATATCGACTCTGCCACTATCTAGCAGTTTTACTGTGAGTGTTTTGGAAACGTAATTTTCTCATCCTTAAGATGAGTGTAATGTTATCTACCTCTAAGTATGGTTGTGAAGATTAAGGAAGACAATATAAAGTCCCTACCATAGTGGCTACTTCACAGATGATGTTTGCTATTCAAATGTGATCCTTTCCTTCCAGGACAATTAAGAATTTCAGTTCATGGACAGGGCCTTAAGGAAGTTAATGTAAGAGGATTCATTTCTTGTGAGAAAGAAGGGAATTTCCAGTATTAATCAGAGGTATCAAAGTTAATCCATGAAGATACATAAGGGAAAATGGTGTGGGAAGTTCACTAAAAGAACTTATATTCAGCACTATCATTTCTCAAAATATCATTGAAAAGATAAGTGTTAAGACAAGTGTTTAGAATGAGACATGGTGGGGGAGGGGTAGAGTCAATGATTTTTAGAGAAAGGCAAAAGTAATCTGATTATTTAAACTGGGACATGGTTGGGGTATTTTTATGAGTAGCAAATGTTGCATTTTCTTGAAGAAGAACTCTATTCTCTGCCTTATATTTGTGTGGCATACATAGAAGAGCAACTTTTAGTTGCCCAGAATGAAAACTAACAGTCACATGGTCTTTGGTTAAAATATTTGGAACCACTTTCTCTCTGGAGAAACTGCTGGACTTGGAACTTTGCTATTATGTGCTACTCAAATAAAGGCCATGGGGCCACATCTCCCTGCTCTGCTCTTTCTCAATAAAAAATAAACACAGATCTGTAACTTGAGGCCCTAAACATGCCTGACCAGAATTTATTTCACATCAGTTGCCAAAAAACTTCTCCTTGACTTGAAGTCAGCCAGTAGGGAGATCATGTCCAAACATCCAGTCCATGAGAAAAGCAGAAACCATAAAGGGTTTTTATTTTCATGAAGGTGCTGGCCAAATAACTAGAGATGAGGACATTCAGATGTTGAACAAGTGACCAGGGCTCTCAGCCACTCTCAGGTACTTCAAGGCTCAGAGCAACACTGGGTAGAATTGGAATAGTGAGAGCTGCCAGAGTCTCCGAATAAAAACCTACCTTCAGAACATGCTCACACAAGGTGTGTTGCACTGGGTAATTCTCACAGCAACTCAGAAGGGTTGAGGGATTGAACCTTTAATATTTTACAATAGGAAGGCTGAGACATGACAGGGATAAATGATATATGTAAGGTCACATAAAAGCAGCGCAAAACCGGTTTAGTCTGAAAATGTATAGTGAGTTTCCATAATCACTCTGAATGAGAAGAGTAAATACCTTTTCAAAAACTGGGCAAAGGAAAGCAAAAGATAAACTTCTTACCATAGCTAAAGAAAATATGAGGAAATAATGCTTATAGAAGCTTTCTCAGCTGGGAAAGATTGAAGGTGGGAGGAGAAGGGGATGACAGAGGATGAATTGATTGGATGGCATCACTGACTCAATGGACATGAGTTTGAGAATACTCCAGGAGTTAGTGATGGACAGGGAGGCCTGGCATACTAAGAGTTGGACATGACTGAGTGACTGAACTGAACTGAACTGATAGAAACTTTATGAATATTCAATATCTATTTCAGAAGTATCTGATTTATTTAAAGAATTGCCCTCAGGAAGCATACAGTTTAGTCAGAGGAAATAATGCATTCCCAATGTAAAAATTTAAGAAGTGCTGTGTATTAAGAATAAAATGATTTAAAGGCAATGAGACTTCTGAGAAGAAGAGAGTTAGGTTTGAGCCAGAAATATCATTGAAGCATTCACAGTGGAGACCATATTTGAATTGGACATTGAAGGATGCCTGGGGGGCACTGAATTTCGATCTTCAGCTTACAAGAAAAAAACAAAATCGACAGAATGGAGGACATCACTTGAAAACTGTAGCAGAGAAGTAAAAAGATAACCATGCATTGGGTTATAATATTATATAAGGAAGGAAAAAAATATGGACAGAGGACAAAGCTCTACGGGGGTTACTATGGAAGGAAAGGTAGTGAAGAAATGGTATATCAAATATAGAGCATGCTATAGTTGTGATTAACTATATAAATTTATGATATATATATAATTATATACATATTATTATGAAATTATATTCACTTGGGATACATGATCTCAAATTCATTACAAAATTATATCATTCTTGGTATTGTTTTTTATGTTCAAAAACTTTCTTTCCATAGTGTGGAGCTTAGCTTGAATATGCCATACATGTGTTCTCTTTCCATTTGGCTTATAAGACTAGTTTTTCAAGATGTGATCACTGAGTAAAAATTTTATCTTTAAAGCATCTTGGAATCATTGATAAAAAATGTTATTTTACCCCATATAAATATATTAATATGCCTGATTATTGATTTAGTTGAATTTATTATATTTAAATTAATTACTTTTCCCTCCAGATCCAAGGTATGTCAAATGATCAAATTATTTATTGCATGTTGATTCATATATTTCAGTAAGATTCATGAGGCAAAAATTACTTGACTTGAAACCTGTCCATAATTTAAGCAAAAATATTGGAATGACCATTACATAAGCATATTCTTTCTTCAGAGTAAAGTTATCTTTTATTTTTCTTCTTTTCCTTCAAGCCATCTGTTTTACCTATGGTCAGCTACTAGTTACTGAACTAATGAATAAGAAACATATATAGATAGTAAATCTTAAATAGCTCTCATTTATGACATTTTTTTCATGTTACATATTTTAAACTTATGATGCAGCCATGACTACAGAAACAAAAGGAAATGCAGAATCATTCCATCATTAGTTGATTTGGGCTCCAAATTAAAACCACATACTCAAAGGTGACATTTAAGCTTCAAACATCTAATTAGGTCATTTCTCCAACTTAATTTTCATGTGTGGATTTAAGACAGCAAAAAGCTAAAAAATTATCTATTTTTTTTTTCAAAATCCCTAGCATATCCAGTCCAGGAAGCAATCAAAATTAATTACTTTTTCAACAAAATATGCACCAGTTGGTGAATTTTCACCATCTCACTGAAAGATCAACAACAAAAAAAACATAATCCTAGTAAATTATGTTAAATTTCCCAATCACTTATGACTCTAGTTACTGCCAGACTGGATGTATATTTTTTGAGGAACTTTCCTAATTTCTAGGACATGAAATAATAATTCTAAAAACATATTATTTGTAAGATATAAGTTGGAATAGTTAAAATTACTTAATTTAATACTGTTTATTCACTTATTTAAATATTTTATTTAGATATTGTAAGGCTTACTTGGTGAGTTAAATACATTTGCTTTAACTTTCTGGCTGTTTCTTCTTGTTGTGAATCATACTGGCTGATCACTCTTTTGGGGCCAATTTCATGTTTTCTCTTGATTCATACTATCTTTGTAATAGTTCAAACAATGCACACTCTCAGGTCTTCAGTCTACCATCTCATTGTGTCTCTTTCGTCATTTGGGAAATCCATACACCTGGTCTGCTCCCTCATCTGTTTTCATGTTATAGAGAGACGGAGCCATTAATGGTAAATCAATGCTATGAAAATTATAGACTGTTATAAAAGTTTCTTTGCAAATAGCTGTTTAACACCACAAAGAAGTTAGGTTAAAATTGTTTCAAAGTCTAAAATTAGTTACATTTTAAGATAACTGCATATGCTTTTATTGTCTCTGATCTAAAATATAATCCCAGGAGGTTGTGAAAAGCATGCAAATTACAGAAAGCTAATTTGCTCCAGCAGCGACGCCTCCCATGCAGTTGGGAGGTCTATTAGAAATAGTGTATTCTCTGTTATTTGCATATTAATAGCACCTGCTGAAATACTTTGGGATTTACTTCCACTGCCAGCAGAGGGACAGAACTAAAATATATAAAATTCCTTTCATATCACCATGTTAGGCCATAAAAGATGCAGGATGGAGTAAGAATTCTGAATTAGTAGCAGAAACTAGTGTGTTCATGTTGCATATGGTATGTGAATTTATTTTTCTTCATGATAGAGTATTACTTCTTCATGATGAAGTATCACTGTTTGTTTACGAGACTTCAGACAAGGCGACTGCAAACCTTATGACAAAAGTATCTCTTCCTCCTTTAAGAAAACACAGCAAGCTTTCAAACTGCACTGAATAAGAATATAGTTCTTTATGCTTTGCTCTAACAAACTGTAAAGTTTAACAAGTGAAAACCAGGCACAGTGATAAAAAATGAAATGTGCAAAGATCCAGATTCTCAGGATAATCCAAGTGCAGAATTTTGTTCATTTGTAAGCAATTAAATACACATATATACACACATACAAACACACAACACACACACACACACACAACACACACACATATATATCCAAGAGCAACTTGAAGATTTTCTCCAAAACAGACTGCATTTTGCTCTTCTGGTTGTGAAGTTTCTCATTGTTTCTTTTCTTCCAACTCAAAAAGAGGCCTCATATATACATAGATCTTAACAATGTTTTGAAAGATAAGATAGATATTTCTTTTCTCTAGAGAAGACGGGAAGGTGCTGTTGGTCTCTAAGTCTCACTTTTATAACATAGGACTGCCAAATATACTGCATATACTAATCAAATATACTGCATCTTTTCCTCTCTCTGTGTTATTACATCTAAGTGGACTGCCCCTCATATTCTGTCCACTTGTTGCAACTTACTTGTAGCTCAAACTTGATCTCAAAATCTAGGTAAGAAAGAATAACTGCATAACTGACATAAAGGCAAAATATCAGGAAAACATTTACAGAAATGCATAAATGAGAGGAGAGGATGTGGAGATTTGAAATATCACATTAGACCTTGTTTATTGGGTGAATTCCCTTATTTTGAATCATGTAATAATTTGAATGAATGAATGAATGCATATTATGTGTCAGTTCTATTTTAAGTTAAAGATAATAATTATTTTAATCTTTATTACAACCCTAAAAAGCAGGTATCATTTTATCATGTCCCCCCATTTAAAACTGAGAGTACAGGATAACAGAAAGATTGAGATATTAAAAAGTCAAACAGTTAATAACTGGTGCAGCAAGCATTCACACCCAGATTTACTAAATTCAATCATTCCCTTGACTCTCCCACTATATGGCAATTTTGTCTGAATAGTGACATCTACTAGTTAATTTTATTTTTATTGTTCTTATATGTAAATATTCTGGATATACCATTTCCCTTGCTGATATTGGATGGTCTCTGATTTGGAAATTTATTTAGAATTTTTTTCTGCAAGTTTTCCCAGGCAATATCAATATCCAAAGAATATAATTCTTCATCATGTATCTTCAGAACTAAAGGTAAAATGCACTTAATACTCACTTCAATTCCCATGAGAAGTGGGAAAAAGGAAGCCTCAACACAGCTAGATGTGATGGTCAGACACTCCACTCATTTGGATGGAGTTGTCTCTCAGAAATAATAATCCAAACCTAACTAAGAGACAAAGGTCACTGATCTACCAAGATCTGTATTCTAAATTGATGTCATAGCATTTTTTCCTTTTATTGAGAAATTGAGTTACTATTTCCTCGATGTTACTATTTTGCTTTTCAACAGCATTCGTCCTCTGGTTTCCCACTCAAAGCAGACAGAAGCACCATGCTAGCTGAGCTGTGGAGAAGAATCACTGCCTTAATTGGGATAGATACTAGTAGCTATAATGAATTCCTCCATTTATTGTCCTAACCAACACAAGTTTATATTTTTACTCAAGTGAAAATGTTAGTCACTCATTCATGTCTGACTCCTTGTGACTCCATGAACTGTAGCCCACCAGGCTCCTTAGTCCAGATGAAGTTCAATGTGATGCTCTTTTCTGATGTGTAACCTACCACCAGGTCAGTCAGGTACTTGTATTACCTTCACTGTGTGACTACATCATCTCCTAAAGTGTCTTCTACTGGATTCTCTATATCCAACTGGTGTGCATAAGAGGGATATGGAGCTCCAGCATGGGGCAGATTTAGCAGAGTTCTGGAAGTGGTGTATATCATATCCACCAACACCCCATTATGTAAGACTCAGATAATGGTCAGCCCTAACCACAGGGAGACTGGGAAATGTGTTCTAAGTTTGTGCCCATAAGAAAAGGAAACATGGTACTTGTTATGTTTTCTGTCAATGGTATTTGGGAGTGGTGCCTGTGATAATAAAAGATCTGACTGCTCACACTATAGCAGGAGTCAGCGAGCTGATTCTACAGAGGGTCACATAGAGACTATTTTAGGCTTTGAGGACCTTAAAAGATCTATGGATCCCTGTCAAATATCCCTTTTGTCGTTGTTTAATTATTTTTTGAAAATATGAAAACCGTTTTAGTTCAAGAGCCTTATAGAAACTGGTCAATGGCCAGATATGGCCTGAGGACTATCGTCTGGAGCACCTTTTCAAGGAAGACAAGTCTAGTTAGCACAATGACAAATGTTCACTGCTCAGAAAAGTAACACAATTTCAAAGTTGAGAAAGACTTTGAAAATCACCTGAAACAAATATCTTGTAGGTAAGGAGACAAAGGCCCAATAAAAGAGTCATCTAAAGAAACAAGGTTTTTCTTTTTATAAAAACAAGTGTTATCATTATAAGCTGATGCTTTGGATAGTTTTTTTTTTTTTACTTTATTTTACTTTACAATACTGTATTGGTTTTGCCATACATTGACATGAATCCACCACGGGTGTACATGCGATCCCAAACATGAACCCCCCTCCCACCTCCCTCCCCACAACATCCCTCTGGGTCATCCCCGTGCACCAGCACCAAGCATGCTGTATCCTGCATCGGACATAGACTGGTGATTCGATTCTTACATGATAGTATACATGTTTCAATGCCATTCTCCCAAATCATCCCACCCTCTCCCTCTCCCTCTGAGTCCAAAAGTCCGCTATACACATCGGTGTCTTTTTTGCTGTCTTGCATACAGGGTCGTCATTACCATCTTTCTAAATTCCATATATATGTGTTAGTATACTGTATTGGTGTTTTTCTTTCTGGCTTACTTCACTCTGGATAATCAGCTCCAGTTTCATCCATCTCATCAGAACTGATTCAAATGTATTTTTAACGGCTGAGTAATACTCCATTGTGTATATGTACCACAGCTTTCTTATCCATTCATCTGCTGATGGACATCTAGGTTGTTTCCATGTCCTGGCTGTTATAAACAGTGCTGCGATGAACATTGGGGTACATGTGTCTCTTTCAATTCTGGTTTTCTCAGTGTGTATGCCCAGCAGTGGGGTTGCTGGGTCATAAGGCAGTTCTATTTGCAATTTTTTAAGGAATCTCCACACTGTTTTCCATAGTGGTTGTACTAGTTTGCATTCCCACCAACAGTGTAAGAGGGTTCCCTTTTCTCCACACCCTCTCCAGCATTTATTGCTTGCAGATTTTTGGGTCACAGACATTCTGACTGGTGTGAAGTGGTACCTCATTGTGGTTTTGATTTGCATTTCTCTAATAATGAGTGATGTTGAGCATCTTTTCATGTGTTTGTTAGCCATCCGTATGTCTTCTTTGGAGAAATGTCTATTTAGCTCTTGAAATAAAAACCTTACAAGGGAATAAAGTTATTTCATGTATTAATTGGGGGAATTATTAGTAGCATTATAGCCATGCATGTTATGCCACTCACCATAAATTATAATTGAAAGTAGGATACACAACTTTTTAGCCATTTGAAAGACATAAAGAATAAAACCGGTACTACAGAAAAAAATCAGGTGGAGGTAAAAAAGGAGACTCTTGGAAATAATTGAGACTCTTCAACAGCATAGAAAGTAAATTCAAGATATATGGAAGAATATATATAAAGAAAAAATTCAGTATATTTGGATAAATACAAATGAACATTTGTGTGCATTGAAGAGGCATGAAGATAAACACAAAAAGATGAAAACTATAGCACCTCCATTGAACAATTATTCTCAGTTCAGTTCAGTCACTCAGTCATGTCTGACTCTTTGGGACCCCATGGACTGCAGCATGCCAGGCTTCCCTATCCATCGCCATGCTCAAACTCATGTCCATTGAGTCAGTGATGCCATCCAACCATCTCATCCTCTGTCATCCCCTTCTCCTCCTGCCTTCGATCTTTCCAAAAATCAGGGTCTTTTCCAAAGGGTCAGTTCTTTGCATGAGGTGGCCAAAGTACTGGAGTTTCAGCTTTAGCATCAGTACTTCCAATTAATATTCATGACTGATTTCCTTTAAGATTGATTGGTTTGATCTCCTTGCTGTCCAAGGGATTCTCAAGAGTCTTCTCCAATGCCACAGTTAAAAAGCATCAGTTTTTCAGTGCTCAGCTTTCTTTATGGTCCCAACTCTCATGTCCATACATGACTACTGGAAAAACCATAGCTTTGACTAGACGGACCTTTGTTGGCAAAGTAATGTCTCTGCTTTTAAATATGCTGTCTAGGTTGATCATAACTTTTCTTCCAAGGAGCAAGTGCAGTAACTATCTGCAGTGATTTTGGAGCCCCAAATAACAAAGTCTCTCAATGTTTCCATTGTTTCCCCATCTATTTGCTATGAAGTGATGGGACCGAATGCCATGATTTTAATTTTTAGAATGTTGAGTTTTAAGGCAGCTTTTTCACTCTCACTTTCATCAGGAGGCTTTTTAGCTCTTCTTTGCTTTCTGCCATAAGAGTGGTGTCATCTGCATATCTGAGGTTATTGATATTTCTCCCAGCAATCTTGATTCCAGCTTGTGATTCATCCAGCCTGGCATACACATGATGTACTCTGCATATAAATTAAATAAGCAGGGTGACAATATACAGCCTTGACATACTCCTTTTCCAATTTGGAACCAGTCTATTTTTCCATATCCAGTTTTAACTGTTGCTTCTTGACCTGCATACAGATTTTCAGGAGTCAGGTAAGGTGGTCTGGCATTCCCATCTCTTTCAGAATTTTCCAGTTTATTGTGATCCACACAGTCAAAGATTTTGGCATAGTCAATGAAGCAGATGTAGGTGTTTTTCTGGAATTCTCTTGCTTTTTCTATGATTCAATGGATGTTGGCAAGTTGGTCTCTGGTTCTTCTGCCTTTTCTAAATCCAGCTTGAACATCTGGAATTTCATGGTTCATGTACTGTTGAAGCCTGGCTTGGAAAATTTTGAGCATTACTTCACTAGCATGTGTGTGTGTGTGTGTGTGTGTGTGTGTCTGTTAGTCACTCAGTTGTGTCTGACTCTTTGCGACCCCATGAACTTTAGCCCACCAGGCTTCTCTGTCCATGGAATTCTCCAGGCAAGAATACTGGAGCCAGGCGTCTCTGTCCATGGAATTCTCCAGGCAAGAATACTGGAGTGGATTGCCATTCCCTTCTCCAGAGGATCTTCCTGACCCAGGGATTGAACCCTTGTCTCCTGCATCACAGGCAGATTCTTTACCACTTGAGCTACAGAGAAGTCCTAGCATGTGAGATGAGTGCTATTATGCGGTACTTTGAAGATTCTTTGACACTGCCTTTCTTTAGGATTGGAATAAAAACTGACATTTTCTAGTCTTTATTTTAATAAATACAAAAATTATCAAAGAAGAAATAACAAAATATATGAACAAAGATTATGAATACATAGCTCACCACATAAAACATATAACCAATAATATGTGAAAATATATCCAGTATCCCTATCCCTGTTTTTCAAAATATTAGATGTTTCTATGAATAATCCTACGATCAAGCTGATTAACAATAATAGAATCCCAGAAGCCTCACCCTAGTCGAGACTCAAAAACTCACCACACCTTTCCCTTGACTTTGCTTATATTTCACACCCATTCTCATCAATAAAACTTCCAACCCTTCATAATTTTTTGTTCTTCTCAATACCTTCTCTTCTTACTCACAACATGTTTCTCTGCCTCCTAGTTTATGTAGGAAACCCAGGTAGTGGAAGAGCTCTCTTGTCCACATTCCTCAGTTTTCCCTCCTCAAACCACGGTGGCTGGAGACAGGATCCTGACCTCCCTCCATTCCTCAGTCTTCCCCAGGAGCCTCTCCTGCTCTGGCAGAAAGATGACATCTATGAGAATCATCTCTTTTCAATGGCCAGAGCATGTGGAAGGTGATTCCTGGGATCTCATCACGTTTATAGCTTGCCCTCCTAGTGGGGTTGCTGAACACACAGTTGAGGAGAGGGATATCTATCTAGTAGTTCCTATCTAAATATAGATAGTAACCTCATATGGAGGAGACTTTTGCCTTCAGTTTCTCTTGCGATTTTATTTTATTTTTTTCTGGTTAAGGGACCCAGACTTCATGGCAGGTATGCTTGACTAACTTATTGATTTCTCAAACCTTAAGTCTGGAAGGAGTTTCAGGATTCATCCAATGCAGTGGTTCTCAAATTCAGTGTGCATTCAAATCATTCGGGGGAACTTAGTATGGCAAAACCAATACAGTATTGTAAAGTAAAATAAAGTAAAAATAAAAATTAAAAAAATAAAAAATAAAAATAAAGTGACAAATTCTTGGAAACTATCCTGAGTATAATAAATCAGAATCTCTGGGGATAAGTCCCCAAACACTCCTTATAGAACAAGATCCCTGTTTGCTTCTGGGGCAAGGGATTCTAGATTTCTCTTTGAGAAATCGTTGATCCAAAACACTTACACGTGTAGAGGTGGACATCCACAGACATGCTACGATCTGCCTCAGATAACTGACAAAGGTCTGTGACATGATGAAGTTTAAGGGTGCTAGCTAGTGATGTTCGCAACATACAACCATACTTTTGGGAATTATTTCTGTGTCTCAACTTCAGCTTTTAAACCCTAAGCCTTTTGTGTCCTCTATCCTGGTTGCAATGCTGCCTCTCTCAGAGTTTCAGCCTTTTTAACTTGGGGAGGGAGTGGAAACCTTTCGGTGTTCTAAGCAGCTTCCTTGTTTCTGAGGGCAGCTAAGCCTGGCTGAAGTGGACAAGCCTCATCTTCCCATTAAGGAGCCACCAGGAAGTGGACTTGCATATCCAGGGCCTTCTTTTCCCAGGAGATCACTGTGCCTGGAGAATCAGGCTTTTCCAAGCTGGCACATTTCTATCAAGCAGCCAGAAGAACTGGTAATTTTTATTTATTGTCTGCAGTTCATGACAGCCAGTATTTTACCACCTGCACATCTAAAAAAGAAGGGGAAGAAAAGCACACCAATATTCTCAAAATGTTTATATTCAAGGAGTGTGTATTTCAGAGAGGGAGGTCGTGATGTGTGTGTTTTTATTGTGTGTGAAAGAATCCTTAGTGGCAGTGCAGCTGGAAAAATAATGGAAGCACAGGGTACTGTCTTTTGTGACAAAGTTTCCTCTGGTAAGTTACAATTATAACGTAGAAAATGATACCTTAGACGGGAACTAATTTGTGAATCCTGGAAAATGCCTTTCAATGATTCCTCATCAGGACCGCAGAACCTGATCTGTAAAAATCTGGGCCTCAGTGGGAAGCTGTTTGCAAAGCGTGATTTGCATTTCAATTGTAAGTCCAGTACAACCTTTAAATCTCCATTGCTGCACTATCACAATGGAATTTTTCTTTTTTCCTTCATGAAGTACTGAAAAAAGAAAAAAGGAATATTACCATACATCAGTTCCACAACTACATAAAATAAAATATAGGTGGTTATAAGAAAAAAAAAATATGGCGCTGATGGTTATATTTTCTCCCAATGAGCAATTATATCAAATTTTTATAATTGCAGAGGAAATATTATTCCCCATGTGGGAGCCGTCCCACTATATTCGTTAGTCCGCAAGTGCCATACCCCTTTCCTCTTTTTTTCCTGCAAAATTTCAAATAGTTGAAAAATGTAGTTTATCTCTTATTTAATTCTACTTGATGAAGACAGAAAAAGTAAGACACACAAACCAAAACAATAAAATGAAAAAGTTATTTACTAGAATTAGTTTTCTCTCTAAGTCAGGTCATTGTTGGACTACTGAGGGACAACACCGCCCCCCTCTCCCCCCGCGCCCGACACACACACAAAATCACCTACCCCTTTTCACTCAGTCTAGTAGATTCACTGAGAGATTCTTAACTTTTCCTTGACTTTAGATTGTTTGGATTGGCATTCCTCTATTCATAGGTGATTTAATCTCTTGGGTGTAACTCACTGTACAAAAATGAATGATTCCAGACTCCCCCTCACCTCCACCCAGCATTGGCAACTTTGGCCTACAGGGCCCACCTCCCATGACCTCCCTCCTTTGTTGTACGATAAGGGTTGGGTTTCCTATTTGACAGAGCAGGCAAGGAGCTGCTGAGCCACCAGAGCCTGCTATGCCTCTCCTGGATAAACAACCTCTACAGCAAAGCAAACCCCTGAGCCTTTGGACTGGGAGCACTGACTCCAAGACCCTAGACCACCAGAGAACTAACCCTAAGGGGATTATTAAATAGTGAGAACTCACAAAGGAAACCACTGGAACACAAGACCTGGTATCACCCAACTACCAGTAGCACCCTGTGCAGGAAGCCTCATCTAAACAACAAACAAAATCAAAATACAAACCCAATCATCAGCAGACAGGATTACAACCTCACTCAGCCTTGCCCATCAGAGGAAAAACAAACAAAAACTCAGCACAAATCTCACCCTATAAGAAGCTTACACAAACCACTGAACAAACCTTAGGAGGGCAGGAACCAAAAGGAAGAAAGAATTCAACCCTAGGCTGGGAAAAGGAGACCTCAAACACAGTAAGTTAAAATATGTATGTGTGTGTGTCTGTGTGAAGTCCTTCAGTCATGTCCGACTCTTTGCGACCCCATGGACTGTAGCCTACCAGCTTCCTCCATCCATGGGATTTTCCAGGCAAGAATATATATATATATATATATATATATATATATATATATATATATATATATATAATGAAAAGACAGAAATACTACACAAATGAAGGAACAAACTAGAAACACAGAAGTTCAAATAAATGAAGAGGAAATAGGCAACTACCTGGAAAAGAATTCAGAATAATATGGTAAAGATGATCAAAAACCTTGAAAACAAAATGGAGAGAATGCAAGAATCAATTAACAAAGAAGAATTAAAGAATAAACATACAGAGACAAATAACACAATTACTGAAATTAAAAATACTCTAGAATGAATCAATTGGAGAAGGCAATGGCACCCCACTCCAGTACTCTCGCCTGGAAAAATCCCATGGATGGAGGAGCCTGGTAGGCTGCAGTCCATGGGGTCGCTAAGAGTTGGACATGACTGAGCAACTTCACTTTCACTTTTCACTTTCCTGCATCGGAGAAGGAAATGGCATCCCACTCCAGTGCTCTTGCCTGGAGAATCCCAGGGACAGGGGAGCCTGGTGGGCTTGCATCTATAGGGTCTCACAGAGTCAGACACTATTGAAGTGACTTAGCAGCAGCAACAGCAGAATGAATCAATAGCAGAATATCTGAAGCAGAAAAACGAAGCAGTGAGATGGAAGATAAAATGGTGGAAATAATTTCTGAAGAGCAAAATAAAGTAAAAGGAATGAAAAGAACCGAGGATCGTCTCAGAGACCTCTGGGACAATATCAAACACACCAACATTCAAATTATAGGGGTTCCAGAAGAAGAAGAGAAAAAGAAAGGGTATGAGAAAATTTTTGAAGAGATTATACTTGAAAATTTCCCCAACATGGAAAAGGAAATAGTCAATCGAGTCCAAGAGGCACAAAGAGTCCCATACAGGATAAACCCAAGGAAAAACCCGCCAAGACAATACTAATCAAACTAACAAAGACTGAACACAAAGAAAGAATATGAAAAGCAGCAATGGAAAAGCAACAAGTAATATACAAGGGAAACACCATATGCCTAACAGCTGATCTTTCAGCAGAAACTCTGAAGGCCAGAAGGGAATGGCAGGGTATGTTTAATGTACTGAAAGGAAAAAAAATCTACAACCAAAATTACTTGATCCAGCAAAGATCTCACTCAAAATTGAACAGAAATGAAAAGCTTTTCAGACAAGCAAAAGTTAAGAGAATTCAGTACCATCAAACCAGCTTTACAACAAATGTTAAATGGACTTACATATTCAAGAAATATAAGAGAAGGAAAAAGATCTACAAAACCAACCCCAAACAACTTGTGTTAGTTGCTCAGTCATGTCCGACTCTTTGTGACCTCATGGACTGTACAGGCTGCCAGGCTCTTCTCTCCATGGGATTTTCCAGGCAAGGACTCTGGAGTGGGTTGCCATTTCCTTCTTCAGGTGATCTTCCCAACCCAGGGATCGAACTCGGGTCTCCTGCATTGCAGTCAGATGCTTTACCATCTGAGCTACTAGGGAAGCCCTTAGAAAATGGCAATAGGAACATATATATCAATAATAACTTTAAATATAAATGGATTAAATGCTCCAACCAAAAGACACAGACTGGCTGAATGGATATAAAAACAAGATCCATATATATGTTGTCCACAAGAAATGAACTTCAGACCTAAAAACACATATTGACTGAAAGTGAGAAGATGGGAAAATATATTCCATGCAAATAGGAAGGAAACAAAGCTGGAGTAGCAGTCCTCAAAGCAGAGAAAATAGACCTTAAAATAAAGAAGATTACAAGAGATAAGGAAGGACACTACATAATGATCAAGGAATCAATCCAAGACATAACAATTGTAAATATCTATGCACCCAACATAGGAGCACTTCAATAGATAAAACAAACACTAACAGACATAAAAGGAGAAATTGACAGTAACACAATAATAGCAGGAGACTTTAACACCCCATTCACATCAATGGACAGATCATCAAAACAGAAAATTAATAAGGAAATACTAGTCTTGGGGTCGCTAAGAGTCAGGCATAACTGAGCCACTTCACTTTCACTTTTCACTTTCATGCATTGGAGAAGGAAATGGCAACCCACTCCAGCGTTCTTGCCTGGAGAATCCCAGGGACGGGGGAGACTGGTGGCCTGCCGTCTATGGGGTCACACAGAGTCAGACACGACTGAAGTGACTTAGCAGCAGCAGTCTTAAATGATACATTAGATGAGATGGATCTCATTGATATCTTCAGGACATTCCATCCAAATGCATAAGAATACATCTTCTTCTCAAGTGCACATGGAACATTCTCCAGGATAGACTACATCTTGGGTCACAAATCAAACCTCAGTAAATTTAAGAAAATTGAAATTGTATCAAGCTTCACCTCTAATCACAATGCTATGAGGCTAGATATCAATTACAAGAAAGAAACTGTAAAAAACATAAACATATGGAGATTAAACAATGTGTTTCTAAATAACTAATAGGTTACTGAAGAAATCTAAAAATTTCTAGAAACAAATGATAATGAAAACACGACAACTCAAAACCTATGGGATGCAGCAAAAGCAGTTCTAAAAGGGAAGTTTATAGCAATACAATCTGACCTCAAAAAACAAGAAAAACATCAAATAGACAACCTAACTTTACACCTAAAAAAAAAAAAAAAACTGGAAAAAGAATAAAAAAATCTCTCAAGTTAGTAGAAGGAAAGAAATCATAAAGATCCAAGCAGAAAAAAATGAAAAAGAAATGAAAGAAACAATAGTAAAGATTATGAAAAATAAAAGCTGGTTCTTTGAGAAGATAAACAAGATTGAGAAATCTTTAGCCAGACTCATCAAGAAAAAAAGAGAGAAGAATCAAATCAACAAAATTAGAAATGGAAGATGGTGGAGGAATAGGATGGGGAGACCAATTTCTCTCCCACAAATTCCTTGAAAAATCACTTGAATGCTAAGCAACTATCACAAAACAATTTCTGAATGCTGTCAGAGGACACCAGGCACCCAGAGAGGCAGCCCATTGTCTTTGAATGGAGGTAGGATAAAATGTGGAGAAAGCAATGGCACCCCACTCCAATATTCTTGCCTGGAAAGTCCCGTGGACGGAGGAGCCTGGTAAGCTGCAGCCCATGGGGTCGCTAAGAGTTGGACACGCCTGAATAAATTCACTTTCACTTTTCACTTTCATTCATTGGAGAAGGAAATGGCAACCCACTCCAGTGTTCTTGCCTGGAGCGTCCCAGTTACGGTGGAGCCTGGTGGGCTGCTGTCTATGGGGTCGCACAGAGTCGGACACGACCGAAGCGACTTAGCAACAGCAGCAGCAGGATAAAATATAAAAGATAAAAAGAGAAACAAAAGAGTTAGGTATGGGGACCCATCCCGAGGAGGGAGTTGGAAAAGAAGATAAGTTTCCAAACACCAGGAAACCTTCTCACAAGCAGGTGTGTGGGGAGTTTTGGAATGTCAGAGGGCAACATAACTGGGAGGGAAAAATAAATAAATAAAACCCACAGATTACGCCCCTAACTAAAACTCCCAGTGGAGAAGTAGCCAGCTGCTCATGTCAGCTGCCAGCAAGAGGGCTGCTGAACAGGGAGGCGTGGGCTGCATTGTTTGGGGTAAGAAGGGGCCTGAATGCCCCGAGGGCAATCTGAGTGAGCTAATAGAGAGAGAACTTTCCCAAGAAAAGCTCTAACCTAAGGCACTGTCGGCCTGCTCACAGAACAAAGGACTGAGAGAATACCAGAGGAGTGCTATCCAGCAGCAGACAGGCGCATCCCCCGCTGGATGCAGGGAGGCAGGTGGGTGACAGCCAGAGGGAGAGGGGCAAACTTGTCCCCAGAGACAGCATCCTCTACCAAACTGTGAGCAGGCTCCCAGTGGCTAACCAAGTCTTCCTGGGACCCTGGATGGTTGACATCTGCCAGAAGGGTCACAGCCAGAGATCAGCTCCCCAGAGAAGACATACAGCACACCTGAGACAGCACTCTCCTGGTGCAGCTGAAAAACCAAGCGATTGGGACCGGGGAGGTGGTTAAGACACATCACCCACCTGGGGAGTGTGTGCTGGACAAGCACCTGGTCGCCTGAGCTGCTAGGACTTGGGAAGGGCACAAAATGCAGGCCCAACAAAGTTTGTGCCTTTGTGAAATACCTGATAACCTGAACATGAGCAGCTTAGACCTGGGAAGTTCACGCAACACAGGGCCCTCCTTAGACAGTTCCCCTGCAGAGCAACCAGGAGCCTGAGCAGTGTAGACCGGGAAAGCATGCATGCTGTGAGTGGGGGCAAACCCAGTGTGGCCCAGACACTGCAAGCACTCCCCACACACACCAGTGATATTTGCTTGCAGTGTTCCTCCCTCCCCATGGCACAACTGAACAAGTGAGCCTAAATAAATGACCACCTTCACCCCATTGTGTCAGGGCAGAAGTTAGATACTGAAGAGACTTGCAAACAGAGGAAGCCAAAATAAACAAAGAAGAGGGAACCACTTTGGAAGTGACAGGTGCAACAGATTAAAACTCTGTAGCTAGCACTGGCTACATTAGAAGGGACCCAAAGACCTTGAAAAGAAGTATAAGCTGGAACAAGGAACTATCTGAAACTGAACTGACCCCACACTACCCTCAACAGCTCCAGAGAAATTCCTAGATATATTTTACTATTATCATTTTTTAATTTTTAATTTTTTTATTTTAAGTTCTTTATTACTCCTTTAATTTTCATTTTTAAAATCTGCTTTACCTTGTAAAAAAAAGACCCTATTTTTAAAGCAAATTTCATATGTATTTTTTTAAATAAATTTTGTGGGTTTTTTTTTTAATATTGTAGTTTTGAGAGTCTAACTTCTACTCTAGATTTTTAATCTTTGATTTTTGGTATTTTTTATCAGTTTTGTACCTTTAAGAATCCAATCTTCAGTACCCATTTTTACTTAGGAGTGTGATTACTGGCTTGATTGCTCTCTCCCCTTTTGACTCTCCTTTTTCTCCCCCAGGTCACCTCTATCTCCTCCCTCCCCTTTCTCTTCTCTATATAACTCTGTGAATCTCTTTGGGTGTTTCGGGCTGTGGAGAACACTTAGGGAACTGATCACAGGCTAGATTGGTCTCTCTCCTTTTGACTCCCCCTCTTTTCCTCCTGGTCATTTCTATCTCCTTCCTCCCTCTTCTCTTCTGTATGGAGCTCCATGAACCTCTCTGAGTGTTCCAGACTGTGGAGAGCAAATAGGGAATTGATTACTGGCTAGATTGCTCTCTCCCTTTCTGATTCCCCCTCTTCTCCTCCTGGTCACCTCTACCTCCCTCCTCCCTCTTCTCTTCTCCATATAACTCTGTGAACCTCTCTGGGTGTCCCCCACTGTGGAGAATATTTTCACCAGAAACCTAGATGTTTTATCATCGGTGCTGTATGGATGGAGAAGTCTTGAGACTACTGTAAGAATAAGACTGAAAACCACAGGCAGGAGGTTAAAATCCAAAACTTGAGAACACCAGAAAACTCCTGACTACAGGGAACATTAATTGACAAGAGCTCATCCAAAAGCCTCCATACCTACACTGAAACCAAGCTCCACCCCAGAGCCAACAAATTTCAGAGCAAGACATACTAAACTAATTCTCCAACAATGCATTAAACCACCCTGAGCACAAAAATACAGGTGGCCAAAAGTCACACCAAACCCATAGATACCTCAAAACTCACTACTGGACACTTCATTTCACTCCAGAGAGAAGAGATCCACCTCTACCCACCAGAAGACCGACACAAGCTTCCCTAACCAGGAACCTTGACAAGCCACTCATTCAACCCTACCCACAGGGAGGAACCTCCACAATAAAGAGGAACCACAAACTTCCAGCCTACAGAAAGGCCACCCCAAACACAGCAACCTAAACAAGATGAAAAGGAAGAAAAATATTCAGCAGGTAAAGGAACATCATAAAGGTCCAGAATAATGACAGAAAATTCAGAATAATGACAATAAAAATGATCCAACATCTTGAAAACAAAATGGAATTACAGATAAATAGTCTGGAGACAAGGATTGAGAAGATGCAAGAAGTTTAACAAGGACATAGAAGAAATAAAAGGAGTCAATCAATAATGAATAATGCAATAACTGAGATCAAAAGCACTCTAGAGGGAACCAACAGTAGAATAACTGGGGGAGAAGATCGGGTAAGTGAGGTGGAAGATAGACTGGTGGAAATAAATGAAGCAGAGAGGAAAAAAGAAAAAAAGAATGAAAAGAAATGAGGACAACCTCAGAGACCTCTGGGACAATGTTAAACACCCCAACATTCAAATCATAGGAGTCCCAGAAGAAGACAAAAAGAAAGGCCATGAAAAAATACACATATTAATCAAATTAATGAAGATCAAACACAAAGAACAAATATTAAAAGCAGCAAGGGAAAAGCAACAAATAACTCACAAGAGGAACCCCATAAGGATAACAGTTGATCAGAAACTCTTAAAGCCAGAAGAGAATGGCAGGACATACTTAAACTGATGAAAAAGAAAAACCTTCAACTCAGATTACTGTACCAGCAAGGATCTCATTCAAATATGAACAAGAAATCAAAAGGTTTATAGACAAGCAAAAGCTCAGAAAACTCAGCACCACCAACCAGCTCTTCAACAAATGCTAAAGGCTCTTCTCTAGACAGAAAACACAGAAAAGGTTTATAAACATGAACCCAAAACAACAAAGTAAATGGCAACAGGATCATACTTATCAATAATTACCAAAAATGGAAATGGGTTGAATGCCCCAAACAAAAGACAAAGACTGGCTAAATAGATACAAAAACAAGACCCCAATATATGCTGTCTACAAGAGACCCACCTCAAACTTAGGGATACATACACACTGAAAGTGAAGGGCTGGAAGAAGATATTTCATGCAAATGGAGACCAAAAGAAAGCAGGAGTAGCAATACTCATATCAAATAAAATAGACTTCGAAATAAAGGCCAAGAAAAGAGACAAAGAAGGACACTACATAATGATCAGAGGATCAATCCAAGAAGGAGATAAAACAGTTATAAATACATATGCACCCAACATAGAAGCACTAGAATATGTAAGGCAAATGTTAACAAGTATGAAAGGGGAAATTAACAGTAACACAATAATAGCAGGAGACTTTAATACCCCACTCACATCTATGGGTAGATCAACTAAACAGAAACTTGGCAAGGAAACACAAATTTTAAATGATACAATGGACCAGTTAGACCTAATTGATATCTATAGGGCATTTCACTCCCAAACAATGAATTTCACCTTTTTCTCAAGTGTACACAGAACCTTCTCTAGGATAGATTACATCCTGGACCATAAATCTAGCCTTTGTAAATTCAAAAAAATTGAAATCATCTCAAGCATCTTTTATGATCACAGTGTGGTAAGATTAGATGTCAACTACAGGAAAAACCTATTAAAAATATATACACATGGAGGCTAAACAACACACTTCTGAATAACCAACAAATCACAGAAGAAATAAAAAAAGAAATCAAAATACACATAGAAACAAATGAAAATGAAAACACAACAACCCAAAACCTATGGGATTCAGTAAAAGCAGTGTTAAGGGGAAGGTTCATAGCAGTACATGCCTACCTCAAGAAACAGGAGAGAAATCAAATAAATAACCTAACTCTACACTTAAGCAACTTGAAAAATAAGAAATGAAGCACCCTAGGGTTAGTAGAAGGAAAGAAATAATAAAAATTAGGGCAGAAATAAATGCAAAAGAAACAAAGGAGACCATAGTCAAAAGCAACAAAGCTAAAATCTGCTTCTTTGAGAAGATAAATAAAATAGAATAACCATTAGCCAGACTCATCAAGAAAAAAAGTGAGAAGAATCAAATCAACAAAATTAGAAATGAAAATGGAGAAATCACAACAGACAACACAGAAATACAAAGGATCATAAGAGACTACTATCAGCAACTGTATGCCAATAAAATGGACAACTTGGAAGAAATGGACAAATTCTTAGAGAAGTATAAGGAACCAAAAAGAAGTAGAAAATCTTAACAGATCCATCACAAGCACAGAAGTCAAAACTGTAATCAGAAATCTTCCAAAAAACAAAAGCCCAGGACCAGACGGCTTCACAGCTGAATTCTACCAAAAATTTAAAGAGCTAACACCTATCCTGCTCAACTCTTCCAGAAAATTGCAGAGGAAGGTAAACTTTCAAACTCATTCTATCAGGCCACCATCACCCTAATACCAAAACCAGACAAAGATACAACAAAAAAAGAAAACTACAGGCCAATATCACTGATGAACATAGATGTAAAAATCCTTAACAAAATTCTAGCAAGCAGAATCCAACAACATATTAAAAAGATCATACATCATGACCAAGTGTGCTTTATCCCAGGGTTGCAAGGATTCTTCATTATTCACAAATCAATGTGATACACCACATTAACAAGTTGAAAGAGAAAAACCATATGGTTATCTCAATAGATGCAGAGAAATCCTTTGACAAAATTCAACATCCATTTATGATAAAAACCCTCCAGAAAGCAGGCATAGAAGGAACATACCTCAACATAATAAAAGCCATATATAATAAACCCACAGCAAACATTATCCTCAATGGTGAAAAATTGAAAGCATTTCCCCTAAAGTCAGGAACAAACAAGGATGCCCACTCTCACCACTATTATTCAACATAGTTTTGGAAGTTTTAGCCACAGCAATCAGAGAAGAAAAAGAAATAAAAGGAATCCAGATTGGAAAAGAAGCAAACTCTCACTATTTGCAGATGACATGATCCTCTACATAGAAAACCCTAAAGACTCCACCAAAAAGTTACTAGAGCTAATCAATGAATATAGTAAAGTTGCAGGATATAAAATTAACACACAGAAATCACTTGCATTCCTATACACTAACAATGAGAAAATAGAAAGAGAAATTAAGGAAACAATTTCATTCACCATTGCAATGAAAAGAATAAAATACTTAGGAATAAATCTACCTAAAGAAACAAAAGACCTATATATAGAAAACTATAAAACAGTGATGAAAGAAATCAAAGAGGACACAACAAGATAGAGAAATATACCATGTTTGTGGATCGGAAGAATCAATATAGTGAAAGTGAGTATACTACCAAAAGCAATCTATAGATTCAATGCAATCCCTATCAAGCTACCAGCAGTATTTTTCAGAGAACTAGAACAAATGATTTCACAATTTGTATTGAAATACAAAAAACCTGGAATAGCCAAAGCAATCTTTAGAAAGAAGAATGGAACAGGAGGAATCAACCTCCCTGACTTCAGGCTATACTACAAAGCTACAGTCATCAAGACAGTATGATACTGGCACAAAGACAGAGACATAGATCAATGGAACAAAATAGAAAGCCCAGAAATAAATCCATGCACCTATGGACACCTTATCTTTGACAAAGGAGGCAAGAATATACAATGGAGAAAAGACAGTCTCTTTAACAAGGGGTGCTGGGAAAACTGGTCAACCATTTGTAAAAGAATGAAACTAGAACAGCTTTCTAACACCATACACAAAAATAAACTCAAAATTGATTAAATATCTAAATGTAAGCCTAGAAACTATAAAAGTCGTAGAAGAAAACATAGGCAAAACCCTCTCTGACGTAAATCATAGCAGGATCCTCTATGACCCACCTCCCAGAGTAATGGAAAGAAATGCAAAAATAAACAAATGGGACCTAATTAAACTTAAAAGCTTTTGCACAAGAAGGAAACTGTAAGCAAGGTGAAAAGATAGCCTCCAGAATGAGAGAAAATAGTAGCAAATGAAGCAACTGACAAAGAATTAATCTAAAAAATATACAAGCAACACCTGCAGCTCAATTCCAGAAAAATAAGTGACCCAATCAAAAAATGGGCCAAAGAACTAAACAGACATTTCTCCAAAGACATACAGATGGCTAACAAACACATGAAAAGATACTCAACATCACTCATTATCAGAGGAATGCAATTTAAAACCACAATGAGGTACCATTTCACGCCAGTCAGAATGGCTACTATCAAAAAGTCTACAAAAAATAAATACTGGAGAGGGTGCAGAGAAAAAGGAACCCTCTTACACTGTTGGTGGGAATGCAAACTAGTAGAACCACTATGGAGAACAGTGTGGAGATTCCTTAAAAAACTGGAAATAAAACTGCCATATGACCCAACAATCCCACTGCTGGGCATACACACCGAGGAAACCAGAAGTGAAAGAGGCACGTGTACCCCAATGTTCATCGCAATACTGTTTACAATAGCCAGGACATGGAAGCAACCTAGATGTCCATCAACAGACGAATGGATAAGAAAGCTGTGGTACATATACACAATGAAATATTACTCAGCCATTAAAAAGAATGCATTTGAATCAATTCTAATGAGATGGTTGAAACTGAAGCCTATTGTACAGAGCTAAGTAAGCCAGAAAGAAAAACACCAGTACAGTATATTAACACATATATATGGAATTTAGAAAAATGGTAAGAATGACCCTATATGCAAAACAGCAAAAGAGACACAGATGTAAAGAACAGACTGTTGGACTCTGTGGGAGAAGGCAAGGATGGGATGATTTAAGAGAATAGCATTGAAACATGTATATTATCATATGTGAAATAGATCACCAGTCCAGGTTCGATGCATGAGACAGGGTGCTCAGGGCAGGTGTACTGGGATGATCCTGAGGGATGGGATGCAGAGGGAGTTGGGAGGGAGGGTCAGGATGGGGAACACATGTACACTCATGGCTGATTCATGTGAATGTATGGCAAAAACCACCACAATAGTGTAAAGTAATTAGCCTCCAATTAAATTTTTTTTTAATGGCCAAAATTGCATGTGAAAAAAAGATAGAAATGTAAAAGGAGAGGTTACATTTGACAATGCAGAAATACAAAAGATTATAAGAGAATATTATGAAAAACTATATGGCAATAAAATGGATAACCTGAAAGAAAAAGACAGATTCTTAGAAAAGTTCAATCTTCCAAGACTGAACCAGGAAGAAATAGAAATTATGAACAACCCAATTACAAGCACTGAAATTGAAGCTGTGATTAAAAAAATCTCCCAAAAAATGAAAGCCCAGGACCACATGGTTTCACAGGAGAATTCTATCAAATATTTAGAGAAGAGCTAATGCTTATCCTTCTAAAATTCTTTCAAAAACTTGCAGAGAAAGGAACACTCCAAACTCATTCTACAAGGCCACCATCACCCTCACACCAAACCCAGACAAAGACAATGCAAAAAAAAGAAAACTACAGGCCAATATCACTCATGAACATAGATGCAAAAACTCTCAACAAAATTTTATCAAACAGAATTCAGCAACACATCCAAAAGCATATACACCATTATCAAGTTGGGTTTATACCAGGAATGCAAGGATTCTTCAATATACACATCAATCAATGTGATACATCATATTAACAAATTGAAAGATAAAAAACCATATCATCATCTCAGTAGATGCAGAAAAAGCCTTTGACAAAATTCAGCACTCATTTATGATTAAAACTCTTCCAAAAATGGGCATAGAAGGAACCTACCTCAACATAGTAAAAGCCATATATGGTAAACCTACAGCAAACATTATTCTCAATGGTGAAAAATTGAAAGCATACCCCCTAAGATCAAGAACAAGACAAGGGTGCTCATTTTCACCACTATTATTCTACATAGTTCTGGAAGTCCTAGATACAGCAATCAGAGAAGAAAAAGAAATAAAATGAATCCAGATCAGAAAAGAAGAAGTAAAGCTCTCAGTGTCTGCAGATGATATGATACTGTACATAGAAAACCCTAAAGACAGTATCAGAAAATTACTAGAGCTAATCAGTGTATTTAGCAAGGTTGCAGGATACAAAATCAATACACAGAAATCACTTGCATTTCTATATACTAACAATACTGTTTATAATAGCCAGGACATGGAAGCAACCTAGATGTCCATCAGCAGATGAATGGATAAGAAAGCTGTGGTACATATACACAATGGAGTATTACTCAGCCATTAAAAAGAACACACTTGAATCAGCTCTAATGAGGTGAATGAAACTGGAACCTATTATACAAAGTGAAGTAAGCCAGAAAGAAAAACGCCAATACAGTATACTAATGCACATGTATGGAATTTAGAAAGATGGTAATGATAACCATGTATGCGAGACAGCAAAAGAGACACAGATGTATAGAACAGTCTTTTGGACTCTGTGGGAGAGGGAGAGGGGGGAATGATTTTGGAGAATGGCATTGAAACATGTATAATATCATATATGAAACAGATCGCCAGTCCAGGTTTGATGCATGATACTGGATGCTTGGGTCTGGTGCACTGGGATGACCCAGAGGAATGGTATGGGGAGGGAGGTGAGAGGGAGGTTCAGGATGGGGAACACATGTACACCGTGGCGGATTCATGTTGATGTATGGCAAAACCAATACAATGTTGTAAAATAAGTAACCTCCAATTAAAATAAATAAATTTATATTTTTAAAAATTAAAAAAATCAGAAAGAGAAATTAAGGAATCAATTCCATTCACCTTTGCAATAAAAAGAATTAAATATCTAGGAATAAACTTACCTAAGGAGAGAAAAAGAACTGTACACAGAAAATTATAAGACACTGATGAAAGAAATCAAAGATGACATAAACAGATGAAGAGATATTCCATGTTCCTGGGTAGGAAGAATCAAATTTGTGAAAATGACTATACTACCAAATGCAATCTAGATACACTGCAATCCCTATCAAATTACCAATGGCATTTCTCACAGAACTAGAAGAAAAAAATTCACAATTCATATGGAAATACAAAAGACCCTGTATAGCCAAAGCAGTCTTGAGAAAGAAGAATGGAGATGGAGGAATCAATCTTCCTGACTTCAGATTATGCTACAAAGCTATAGTCATTAAGACATTATGGTACTAGCATAAACACAGAAATATAGACCAATGGAATAAGATAGAAAGCCCAGAAATAAAAACATGCACCTATTGGTACCCTACTTTTGACAAAGGAGGCAAGAGTATACAATGGGGCAAAGAAGGCCTCTTCAATAAATGGTTCTGGGTAACTGGACAGCTACATGTAAAAGAATGAAAGTAGAACACTTCCTAACACCATTCACAAAGATAAATTCAAAAGGATTAAAGACCTAAATATAAGATCAGAAACTATAAAACTCTTAGAGGAAAACATAGGCAGAACACTTGATGACATAAATCAAAGCAAGATCCTCTATGACCCACCTGCTAGAGTAACTGAAATAAAAACAAAAGTAAAAAAATGGAACCTGATTAAACTTAAAAGCTTTTGTACAGCTAAGGAAACTATAAGCAAGGTGAAAAGACAACCCTCAGAATGGGAGAAAATAATAGAAAATGCAACAACAGACAAAGGATCAATTTTCAAAATATAAAATTAGCTCATACAACTCAATGCCAGAAAAACAAACAACTCATTCAAAAAGTGGGGAAAAGACCTGAACAGATGTTTCTTTAAAGAAGACATACAGATAGTTAACAAACACATGAGAACGTGTTCAACATCTCTCATTATTAGAGAAATGCAAGTCAAAACCACAATGAGCTATCACCTCACACTGGTCAGAATGGCCACCATCAAAATGTCTATAAACAATAAGTGTTGGAGAGGATGTGGAGAAAAGGGAACATTCTTGCTTATTTAACTTATATGCAGAGTACATCATGAGAAATGCTGGGCTGGAGGAAGTACAAGCTGGAATCAAGATTGCCAGGAGAAATATCAATAACCTCAGATATGCAGATGACACCACCCTTATGGCAGAAAGTGAAGAGGAACTAAAAAGCCTCTTGATGAAAGTGAAAGAGGAGAGGGAAAGTTAAACCTCAACATTCAGAAAACTAAGATCATGGCATCTGGTCCCATCACTTCATGGCAAACAGATGGGGAAACAGTGGAAACAGTGGCTGACTTTATTTTTTGGGTTCCAAAATCACTGCAGATGGTGATTGCACCCATGAAATTAAAAGACGCTTACTCCTTGGAAGGAAAGTTATGACCAACCTAGACAGCATATTAAAAAGCAGAGAAATCACTTTGTCAACAAAGGTCCTTCTAGTCAAGGCTATGGTTTTTCCAGTGGTCATGTATGGATGTGAGAGTTGGACTATAAAGAAAGCTGAGTGCAGAAGAATTGATGCTTTTGAACTGCGGTGTTGGAGAAGACTCTTGAGAGTCCCTTGAACTGCAAGGAGATCCAACCAGTCCATCCTAAAGGAGATCAGTCCTGGGTATTTATTGGAAGGACTGATGTTGAAGCTGAAACTCCAATACTTTGGCCACCTGATGCAAAGAGCTGACTCATTTGAAAAGACCCTGATGCTGGGAGAGATTGAGGGCAGGAGGAGAAGGGGATGACAGAGGATGAGATGGCTGGATGGCATCACTGACTCAATGGACATGGATTTGGAGGACTCTGGGAGTTGGTGATGGACAGGGAGGCGTGGCATACTGTGGTTCATGGAGTCACAAAGAGTTGGACATGACCGAGTTACTGAACTGAACTGAACTTGCTCTGTTGGTGGGAATGTAAACTGATATAGCCACTACGGAAGACAGAATGCAGATTCCTTAAAAAAACTAGGAATAAAACCACCATATAACCCAGCAATCCCACTCCTATTCATATACCCCAAGGAAACCAGGGTTGAAAAAGACACATGTATCATATTTTTCATTGCAGCACTATTTACAATAGCTAGAACATGTAAGAAACCATTGACAGATAAGTGGATAAAGAAGTTGTGGTACATATACAGAATGGAATATTCCTCACCCATAAAAAAGGAATGCATTTGAGTCAGTTCTGATGAGGTGGGTGAACCTAGAGCATTTTATACACAGTGAAGTGAGTCAGAAAGAGAAAGATAATTATTGTATTATAACACACATATACGGAATCTAGAAAAATCATACTGAAGAAGTATTTACAGGGCAGCAATGGAGAAACAGACATAGAGAATCGACTTATGGACATGGGGAGAGGGGAGGAGAGGGTGAGATGTAAGGAAAGAGTAACATGGAAACTTACATTACCATATGTAAAATAGATAGCCAACAGGAATTTGCTGTATGGCTCAGGAAACTCAAAAAGGGGCTCTGTATCAATCTAGATGGGTGGGATGGGGAGGGAAATGGGAGGGAATATATGTATACCTATGGCTGAGTCACGCTGAAGTTTGACAGAAAACAACAAAATTGTGTAAAACAATTATCCTTCAATAAAAAAATAAATTAAAAAAAAAGAATGGTTCCATCCTGTTGCTCTGTGCCCCACTCTATCAAAGGATATGGCACCTTTCAGAAACAGGGGTCCCCAGGCAGGGGTGGGGGCCAGGGAGGGTGGGGTAGAAGAATTGATCCCCTCTAGTGTCTTTTTATATCAGGATTTTGCTTTGAAAAAAAAAAAAGTAGTGAAAGTGTTAGTCACTCAGTCCTGTCTGACTCTTGTGACCCCCTGGACTGTAGCCAGCCAGACTCCTCTGTCCATGAAATTCTCCAGGCAAGTATACTGAAGTGGGTTGCCATTCCCTTTACCAGAGGATCTTCCCAACTCAGGGATAGAACCCGAGTATCCTGCATTGCAGATTGATTCTTTAACATCTGAGCCACCAGGGAGTTTGCTTTAACTTTGTGCATTTCTCTATCATTGTCAACAATTTAAATTGTATGTAAATCTATAAGTTCATCTAGGTTGTGAATGATCCACTGATCATCATATCTAATGGTGAGTTCTCAGTGTTCATCTGATTTACCTGACCTCTCAGTAGATTACTCAGTTACATACTCACCCTTGAGATTTTCCTCTTTTTTTTTCCCCCCTTTCAGGACTCCACCCTCTGTGGCTTTCTTGTCCAAGAAAGAGTCCAAGAGTTCAAGCCCTTACTCCTCTGTGTACTCCTTCTGGTCCATTTATAAATGCTAGCATGGAGCCAGTCTTTGGACCTCCTGTCTTCTGTGTCTACACCTACTGCCTGGGCTCCCTCAGTCAATCCCCTAGCTTTATACCATCTGTATTCTTACGGATCTTAATCATTGATCTTCAGTCCAAACTCTCCAGATCTCTAGCAGGATCATCTGCTAACTCCCATTGCCTCTCTACTCTCAACTCTCTCACACATTTGCATCTTTTCCAGGTTGCCCATCACAGTAATTGGCTCTACCATTTATTTATCCAAGTGTCTCAATGTCAGAGTAATAGAGAGAGAGTGGGTGGGGGGATCCTAAATTCTTTGATTCCACATCCAGCTCAACATTAGCTTCTGTTCCTCTAGAATACTGCCTGTGTCTTCAAATTCATCTACCTTTTCTCACTCCTTTTTCTTGAGGTAGTGGCTTAGTTGCTAAGCCACTGACTCTTTTGTAACCCCCTGGACTGTCACCTGCCAGGCTCCTCTGTGCATAGGATTTCCCAGGCAAGAATACTAGAGTGAGTTGCCATTTCTTTCTTCAGGGAGCTTCCTGATCCAGGGATCAGACTCATGTTTCCTGCATAGCAGGCTGATTCTTTAATGCTGAGCCACCAGGGAAACACTTCCTGTTTTTTACTGTTTCTCAAATATACCAAAGCCAATGCTGCATGAGGGCCTTGGCATTCATCTAGCATTTTCCTGGAAGGCTGTTCCTCTAAATGGTCTTATCGTTTTCAGGTCATGTCCAACTCTTGCAACCCCATGGACTCCTCTGCCAGACTCCTTTGTCTGTGGGATTCTCCAGGCAGGCAAGAATACTGGAGTGGGTTGCCATTTCCTTCTCAAGGGTATCTTCCTGACCCATCAATCGAACCCGGGTCTCCTGCATTGCAGGCAAACTCTTTACTGACTGAGCTACAAGACTCTGTGTAAGTGTGATAGATCTTTTTCCAAGGACACCATATCTAAAGTAGTAGCAATCCTTCCCCTTGACCCTCCCCTGACACTCTCACCCTGTTTATTCTTTGTTGCATGTATCACAACCAGAAATATATATATGTTATATATTTGTACACAGATTTATTGTCTGTTTATATGCTGGATTATAATTTACAGATAAGTTAGTTTGCCCCTTTTTTTGCTAAAGCCTTAGCTGCTATTATGGCAGAAATTGAAGAACTAAAGAGCCTCTTGATGAAGATGAAAGAGGAGAGTGAAAATTTGGCTTAAGACTCAACATTCAGAAAACTAAGATCATGGCATCTGGTCCCATTACTTCATGGCAAATAGATGGGGAAACAAGTGACAGACTTTATTTTGGGGGGCTCCAAAGTAACTACAGATGTTCACTGCAGAAATTAAAAGATGCTCACTCCTTGAAAGAAAAGCTATGACCAACCTAGACAGCATATTAAAAACTAGAGACATTACTTTGCCCACAAAGGTCCATCTAGTCAAGGCTATGGTTTTTCCAGTAGTCATGTATGGATGTGAGAGTTGGACTATAAAGAAAGTTGAATGCCAAAGAATTGATGCTTTTGAACTGTGGTGTTGGAGAAGAATCTTGAGAGTCCCTTGGACTGCAAGGAGATCCAACCAGTCCATCCTAAAGGAAATCAGTCCTGAATACTCATTGGAAGGACTGATGCTGAAGCTGAAATTCTAATACTCTGGCCACCTAATGTGAAGAACTGACTCATTGGAAAAGACCCTGATTCTTGGAAAGATTGAAGGCAGGAGGAGAAGGGGATGACAGAGGGTGAGATGGTTGGATGGCATCACTGATTCAATGGGCATGAGTTTGAGCAAGTTCCAGGAGTTGGTGATAGACAAGGAAGCCTGGTGTGCTGCAATACATGGGGCCACAAAGAATCAGACACGACTGAGCAACTGAACTGAACTGAAGTAGCAGCTAGTAAAGTGCTTCCCCGGTGGAGCAGTGGTAAAACATTTGCCTGCCAATGTAGGAGAAGCAGGTTCAATCCTTGGGTCAGGAAGATCCCCTGGAGTAGGAAATAGCACCCACTCCAGTATTCTTGCCTGGGAAATCACAAGAACAGAGCAGACTGTGGGCTACAGTCCATAGAGTCACAGAGCTGGACAAGATTGAGCACAGCACAGCTAGCAGCTAGTATAGGTTCCGAGACATAATAGTGGGTCAATAAACACCTATTCAAATGTAAACCAACGACATGTTAAACCAATGGTAAACTTTAACATGACTTTAGTTTACTTTCTCTCTAACCTTGTCCATCTCATAAATTATTTGAAATAACCTGATTCCCACCCCCCCCCCTTGATCATTAGTATTTGGTGTTATGTCTCAATTTAATAATTTTTGTTTTACATATGACTTAAATTTTCATAATGATGAATAGTGGTTATTTAAGCATTAGTCCAGTTATTGCTTTTATATTTCATCATGAGTTCTCTATTTTTAAATTATTTTTTCCAATTATATTTTTTCTTTCAATTGGAGTAGTTGACTCAGTGTTTGTTTTTGCAGTATCAACTTTATTTTTTCATTAAAATACAGTTATTTTACTATGGATAACACATAAAATAAAGCAGCCAAAACAAGCATAAACTACACTCTGGGTTACAGCCCCATGCAAATATGGATGTCCTCAATGACCACTAAGGTGTAGGATTGTCTGTTCTGTACCCTTGTCACATCCTGGCCACAGTTTTCAGAGTTTCAATCTTCACCCTTGCTGTCCAGCTCTCTGCCTTCTCTTTGTAGTTCTCATTTGCTTCTGCTAAATCACTGGAGCTAACAAAGTATAAAACCAAGTTCATTCAATTCATTTTCAGGATAAAAGTTCACTATCTGTGAATGAGAGCCTGTGCTCTGATTTGAGCAAAGGAGCTTCATTTTGCTCAGTTGCTGTCTCTTTGTTGTCTTCTGGATATCAGAGCCACCATGCCTAACCAGGGCGTTTTTGTGTCTATATTTACTAGCACAGATGGATACACTGTCACTAATACACTTACTTGTTATGGAGCCCCAAACTTGTGTTCCTGGGTCCCTGAGGAGAAAGTTGCCCATCCCCACTTTGTTCCTGATTTTGGGTCTCCCTGGATCATGAGTGAATATTGACTACTACACAAAAGACAGTTTTGTGTTTGGGGATTTTTTGCATGTAATAATGTTGGGTACGTAACATTAGAAAAAGACTCCAATTAACATCTTTCTAAAAGACAAACAGGAAAATCTCTATGTACTCCCATAAAGAAAAATGCCACTTAAAGTAGACCCCCGCATCTTCAGCGGCAGCTGGAGGGGAAGACGATTCTCTCTGCATGGCAATGGCAGTGCCCTGACTTTCAGAGTCACGCAGTTTCCACTTGAGCCTCTACTCAGCAAAGCCCTTGCGGCACCAATTTTGTCCCCGCTCTGATAAATTCTACTTATTATACTGTGCTGTGTACACTCTCAGAGCTAGATAAGTGAAGAGTAATAATTGTTATTTTCATACCAAGTGTTATCAAATCAGAAATCTGATTCCTAGCAATTTAATCTATATGTTATATATTATATGGCCACATACCTTTATTGCTGTTTGGCTAGATAGAAAATATGAGGAGACTGGAAACCAACTTTAAATATTTCTACAGACTTAATGGCAAATGTCTTTTCTTTTCTTTACTAATTTGCTTCACTTACTAGATCCTCTGTTTTTTAGTGCTGCATTCCCCCTCTTTTCCTCCATTTTCTGTTCCCTCATTCTGGAAGCCTTTCCTGATTCATGACCCATTTCTATCTGCTTTCATCACTCCTCAGTCCCTTAGTGGTCGTCCTACTTTACAGGATGCTAATGCAATTCTCTCTAATGTTATTTATTGTTGAAATGGCCCAGAGGCTACTAACCTAGGTTTGAATCAGCTCAACCACTTAAAATCATTTGAAGTTTAGGTAAATTGCTTGACCTCTCTCAGCCTGGTTTCCTCATCTGTAGTAGAAAAAATAATAATAATATCCATGTCTTCATAAGCATATCTATAAGATTAAATAGTATTATGAAAATTTAATTATTGTTAATTAAACATATTTCCCCTTCTTTTGCCTTTGCCTTTATAACAGTAGTAAAACGTTTTCGGGGTGCAAATAAAGTCCTGCCTCAACAAAGTTGTGAAGTTCTCAAAGGGTGCAACTATACCAAAGTTTTAAAATTATAGAACAATAAATACATACTGAGGATATGCTAGTCTAAGGCAGTGTGACAGGCTCAGTGGTGGTAGGGAAGTGGGGATGGGGGAAAAAGCAAGAAAAGACAAAAGCACAATCAGTGGCACTCCAAAAGCATCTCATGTACTTGAGGTAATGTAAAAAAGTCAATGATAGCACAAAATGTAAATAATAATCCAAAGAAACAAGAAGGGCAATGGCCAAGAAAAGAGTTGCTGCCTATAGAATAGCTCAGGAAATACTGTAATTATAGGGAAGGAGACAAACAGGATCCTTCACAAAGATGTGGTCAGGGCAGGTCACTGATGTGTCTGAGTTGATGAAGATATTTGATAGATGATTTGAAGAAGAGAAGGCCATTCGTGATGAGATGATTTATGAATGACATAGCACAGAATTTGGAACTACTCAAAAGTAAATATAAGAAAAGGTAAGTTGAGGCAGAAGTCCACTGTGATTTTAGGAGCTGGTTCTCGCATTTTGGGCTATGCCATCCTCTCCTTTTAATCATTTCTTTAAAAATTCTCAGCTTAAGCTCTACCATTTTTTTTCTTCATGTGTCACCAGGTCCAAAGTTATGGCCTCAGACAGAGGACTTTCAATCAACAGCGCCCAGTATGTATTAATACTTCGCTTGTCTTGAATTACCAGATCAAATAGACTGCAGCAAACCACATGATTGCTCAGCAATTGATTTAAGTGAATTTAAAAATGTCAATTATTTCTTACATATGATTAGTCATAAAAATGTATGTAGTGCCCCCCAAATATATAGTTCCAGCCTAAAATTCAGGAATTATAAACAAAGAATACATCAAATTATGGGCTCTTCTCACCAGTTCATACATCAGGAAAATTCCAATGGTCAGAGAAACTGTTTTCAAGCTACTTTATTTTTGAAGAGGTATAGTCAGGGCTTTCTGCTATGGTTAGTTGGGATACTGAATAACACACATGGATAAATGTGTTTATTTAGATACGTAATTTAGTTTCTATATAACTGTGTTTTTCTTTTAATGATATACATGCTGATTCCTAGTCATCAGCCCTAGGAATCAGTAAAATCAGATTAAAAGCGTTAGTAATGTAGTTAATTCCATTTATAATATGCTTACACCAGAGAGAAGAACATTAAAATAAGGAAGATCTATAAACTGGAATAAAAGAATTTTTTTAGAACTCTTTGTAAGAAACCTTAGAAAGAAAAACATGAAGTTTTACATAAACACTCTCAGGAAAACTTAAGCCATGTTTTGCAAAGTAATGTTTGTAATCCCAATTAAAATTTGCCTTGGTCGCTTGAATCTTCATATGTTATACTTCAGGTTGATTCAGGTAGCTTTGTATTAAGAGCTGAGTGTCCTTTAGCAATGCTCTGCTAGTTGTAACATTGCCTTCTGTAACCTTGCCTAATAATCACTATCAGCTAATCAATTTTTCCTTTTTATTCAAATTCTATTATCCACTCCCTTTTGACCTCTAGTACTGGGGATAGCCCATGCATTATTTTTTTCTGAAATCCTCAGCATATTACATGCAGCATAACAGGATGAAAGCCCTAGCATTAAACCCAATCAATAGCTCCCACAGGTAGACATCTATTTCAACCCCTTCTTTAATGTGCTGTCCTTTGTACATGAAGATGTCAGTATCGACCCATAGTCCATCTGGCATTTGGTATGGATTCTGAACTTTGCCCAGTTTCAGTGGTGTATTTGAGCCAAGTCATCCTCTTTTTTTCCCAAGGTCACCTCTTGAGATCCACAGTCCCATTTGACAGATAGGTAAGCAGAAACTGTAGAAATGCATAAAACTATCTGGCTTATAATCAAAACTAACAGTCATTTCACTTGCTTTATCAAAGCCAAAAAGTTAATTAAACTATGCATTTTGACTTTATTTTCTTGTATTTTACATCTTGGTAATTAGTTAATATCAACAATGAATGCTCCTAAAAGTATACTACCTCATTCATTTTTCATTAGTTTACATTTTAAAATGAAGTCATATGAGGAAACACAGATACATAAAACATGTTTGTTATTAAAAAATTCTAAATATATAGAAGTACATAAAATTAAATCTCCTTGCTACTTCCTTCAGTCCAACCCTCTGTTACAAAGATTTCTGAAAGCATATAAAATTACAGATATCTGTAATTTTACAGATACTGACAGAACCCCACTCCAGTACTCTTGCCTGGAAAATCCTATGGACAGAGGAGCCTGGTGGGCTGCAGTCCATGGGGTCGCTAGGAGTCAGATACGACTGAACGACTTCACTTTCAATTTTCACTTTCATGCATTGGAGAAGGAATTGGCAACCCACTCCAGTGTTCTTGCCTGGAGAATCCCAGGGACGGGGGAGCCTGGTGAGCTGCTGTCTATGGGGTCGCACAGAGTTGGACACGACTGAAGTGACTTAGCAGCAGCAGCAGCAGACAGAAAAATACAGATACTGGAGTGAGTTGCCATTTCCTTCTCCAATGCATGAAAGTGAAATCACTCAGTCTTTCTGACTCTTCATGACCCCATGGACTGCAGCCTACCAGGCTCCACCATCCATGGGATTTTCCAGGCAAGAGTACTAGAGTGGGGTGCCATTGCCCTCTCCGACAGATACATATATATATATAAACTATAAATATAAAAATGTATTTTACTATTAATACTAGTATAATACATATTTTGGTAGCTTTATTTTTTAATATTTCCTAAAGATATTTCATTTTAGAAGACACAGAGCTACCTTAAATTTAATAATTACATAATATATCATAGTATAGATTAATCACAATTTATTCAACCATACATTTATTGATGGAAATTTAATTTTTTTCTGATTTTTCACTATTACAAATAATGTTACCATAAAACATCATGTATTATTTATCTGCATCTGAGCACCGAAGAATTGATAATTTTGCACTGTGGTGTTGGAGAAGACTCTTGAGAGTCCCTTGGACTGCAAGGAGATCCAACCAGTCAATTCTGAAGGAGATCAGCCCTGGGATTTCTTTGGAAGGGATGATGCTAAAGCTGAAACTCCAGTACTTTGGCCACCTCATGCAAAGAGTTGACTCATTGGAAAAGACTTTGATGCTGGGAGGGATTGGGGGCAGGAGGAGAAGGGGATGACAGAGGATGAGATGGCTGGATGGCATCACCGACTCGATGGACATGAGTCTGAGTGAACTCTGGGAGTTGGTGATGGGCAGGGAGGCCTGGCGTGCTGCGATTCATGGGGTCGCAAAGAGTCAAACATGACTGAGTGACTCAACTGAGCTGAACTGATATAACAAATGGAGCTTCCATAGTGACTCAGGTGGTAAAGAATCTGACTTCAGTGTGGGAAACCTGGGTTCGATCCCTGGGTTGTGAAGATCTCCTGGAGAAATAAATGGCTACCTACTCCAGTATTCTTGCCTGGAGAATCCCATGGACAGAGGAGCCTGGTGGGCTACGGTCCATGGGGTTGCAAAGAGTCAGATATGACTGAGCGACTATACATGCATAATAGCATATTTATGAGTTTTTGAGGAAATTCAGCATTGTTTTCCACAGGTTCCTCGTCATTTTGCATTCCACCAACAATGTACAAGGGTTCCCTTTTCTCTACATCCTTATGAAAATTTAGTGCATTTTGTTTTGTTTTTGACAATGCTCATCCTAACAGGTTGGGGATGGTACCTCACTGTGCTTTTAATTCTCGTTTCTCTGATGATTAATGGTTTTGTACCTTTTTGTATACATGCTGGCCTTGTGTTTGTCTTCTTTGGAGAAGTATATATTCAAGTCCTGTGCTCATTTGCAAATCAGGTTTTGTTTGCTTGCTTTTGAGTTGTAGAAAATTTCTTATAAATTTTGGACAGGAAATACAAAAGCTCTTTTTTAGATAGGTGGTTTTAAATATTTTCTCTGACTCTGTAGGCTGTCTTTTGACCCTTTAGATTGTTTCCCTTTCTCTGCAGGGTTTTAGTTTGGTGTAGTTTCACTTGTCTATTTTTGCCTTTATTATCTGTGCTTTTGGTGTCATGACTAAGAAATAATGTCCAAGACCAATGTTAAGGAGATTTTTCTTTATTTTTTTCTTCCAGGAGTTTTATAGATTCAGATCTTCCTGTTAAGTCTTACTGCATTTCAAAATGATTTTTTGGTAAAAGGGATAGAGTGTTGCCGCTCTGCATATGGATAGCCAGTTTTCCCAGCACTACTGGTTGACAACACTGTTCTTTCCTTATGTATCTTTTCAGCACCTTTGTTGAAATCAGTTGATCATATAAGTATGGGTTTATTTCCAGGCTCTTATCCTTTTCCACTGGTCTGTGTCTCTGTTTTGGTGCCAATACTGTACTGTTTTCATCATTGTAACTTTGTAATATTTTTAAATCAGGAAGAGTGATTTCATTCTTTGATGAATTTCTTGTTAATAGCTTTTGCTGTTTTAAATCTAGTTACTTGCTCTTGAATACATGTTAAAGAGGTCTTTATTTATTGTAGATATTAATAATAATATGTTGTCTTTTAATGAATATTAAAACACTTCCATCTTTAGCATTTAAAAGGTTTTACTTTGAACATTTACAATTTTTAAATGTTATTTTGTATATGTAGAAGTTTAATATACTCTTAAGTCTGCCTTTTTTTTTTTCTGATATAGGCTTTATTTCAATCACTGAAAAATATTTTAAAAATTACCCAAAGATTTGTTTCCTGCACTTCTGTAGCATGTTTTATTTTTTACTTTTTTGTTTCTTGTATGAGTTAAGAAAGTAACTTTAGTTTTGTTTCATATTTTTTCTTAAGAGTAGTTTTAAAATTATTTATAACCATAGAACACTTTTGCTTAAACAGAGACATAAAATAAACCCTCATACCTCCTCCCCACCAAAGGCTGCAGCTCTCTGGGCTAGAGCTCCGTCTCCTTGTTTCCTTTACCTCCCACACTTGATCACAGTAAAGAAGAGGGAGAAGGGAGAAGGAGAAGTCACATTGAGTATGCGGGTTTTATGAAACATAGTTTGAAACCCCCTGTGATCTAAAAGATCTAAAATTTGGAAACAAATGTAACTTTGCCAGTTAAAATCACTTATTCATCCAAAGACTGGGAAACATTTACAAGTACAGCAAATAGTATTTTGTTAGTTTATGCATTTACATTGATGTTGATATATGAGTATTGCCTTACATACATGAAGAAATTTATGGACTTCTATGTTTGATTTAATATTTTAAAAAATTAAATTAGGCCAGTATAAAGCAACTAGTTATATTTGAAAATAAGGGAATATAGATTGCAAATCAATTAAATTCCATTTTTCCCCCTAATAAGAAAACCATATGGCTTCAGGCACCAGGTAATGAATTCTATCACTTAAGAAACAATCCTTACATTCTAGATATTTATCCACCCAGTGGATGAATGAGTCATGAGCTCAGTCATGAGCTCATAGATTCAGAAGCCATGGCACTTACATTCTGCATATATCATTTATATCCCAAAATATATATACTGCAAGCATATATGGACACACACAGAGTAAATCACAAGGCTTTCTATCCTATAATCCTTTCTCTTTTGCCCATGATGGATCTCATTACTAATTAAAGAATCATTTGGTTTGCATAATTGTCTTCTGCCATACATAATTTCAACCTTTCAATGTCTCTTCAAGTTGGCTTATTAGACTAAATGCACTCCTTTGTTTTGGTGACATCATCAGTCACAGCTTTTAGATTGGACATACTCAGCAGTAGGGTGAATAATATGTAAAGAAGTCCTCTCTTTGTTCCCAATCATGGGATTTAACAACAGGTAACTGCATTTGTAAATTTCTTTGGCTCTTTAAAACTAACTGCCTAAGTTTTCACACCCTGTGCTAGAAGAGCTCAGGCTTCTGATTGAAAGGAATTAGTCATTTGTTGTTAAATATCCACTGCTATATATATATATATATTTACATATATATATATATATATGGACTTTGGAGCAAATTGGTAACAGGATGTAAGGATACAGCCAAGCATTCTTCATTCACATCAAGCTTTTATCTTTACAATTTGCAAACTTTAAAATAAATTTCAGACTAAAAATAGTGGTTTTCAAGTGTACAATGCATGAGATAGATTAATATACAGATATTGTTTGTGTGTGTGTGTGTGTGTGTGTGTGTGTGTGTGTAATGTACATATGTATACATATATGTATATACACATTCTTTCTTTTGGAGTAACAGAGACATCTTGGAAAATGGCCATGTTTGAGAGAACATTTAGACAGAATTTGTAAACTCTTTTGAGAGCATTAAAGGCTGCCGTGTTAGATCAGATCAGTGGGTCCATTAGCCCAGCTGACTAAAAGAGACAGTATTAGGTGTAACTCATAGTACTGGGGATAAATGGTTTTGCTCTCTGGCATTGGCCTCAAAAGAATGTTAGAAAATGCTTTCCCAAACACCCATATCTTCCCTTCAAGGAAGCAAATAAAATCCATAACTTTAATTATTGTCTTTTTGAAGAATATGATTCAGGACTCCTTGGCTTGTAAAATTGTACCTCTCTCAAAACACAAGGTGTGGTTTCTGTTTGAATGTTCTGAGATTGTGAACAAGTGTGTGCTGATGCATTAAGTTCCCTTTAAGAAGAGTATGTGATCTCTTTGGGTATTTATTGAGTTTTGTTCAGTACTGAGTGGGTTCTGGCTGCAGTGTTAGGATGCTCAAGGAATTTGCACTGATAACTATTTCTGAATTATTTGTATATACAAAATATTTTAGAGTTATACAATCAATAACTCAGAGAAAACTTTGAGAAAGATGTTCTCTATTAAAATTAAATAAAGCTAATAAGCCAATTTGGGGGCTTCCCAGGTGTTGCAGTGGTAAAGAATCCACCTGCAAGTTAGGAGATGCAAGAGATGCAGGGTCAATCCCGGGGTTGGGAAAATTCCCCTGGAGGAGGAAATGGCAACCCACTCCAGTACTCTTTTCTGAAAGATTCCTTGGACAGAGGAGGCTAGCGGGCCACAGTCCATGGAGATGCAGAGTGGGATATAACTATCAAGTTTATTAACTTTTATAAAGTTTTAACTATGCAAGACATATGCATTTTTCCAATCTACAAAGTGCAAAATGGCATTGAGTAAAACAAGTTTTCACCTCTCTCAACTCCCCAGTCATCTATTATTCTATCCAAGGCATGCACTTTACTAATTTTATAACTATTATTCTATGTAAGTCCTTACAGAAATGTTCTATGCATTTGCATACATGCATTATATAATTTTCACACTGACATTTGCATGATATAAACACTTCTCTGCAACTTCTATCACAATGTATTCTGGAGCATTTCCCTGTTTGTGCATGTATAAACATCTCCTTTATTAATGATTGTAGGATATCCTATTGTACATATTGTGAGCTGTTTTCAAAAATTACCTTATTGGATAACTCTTTTTGTAATGGATAGTTTGGGGAATTTGAAGAAAGAATAAACTGACATCTGCTTTTGGAAAAACATGTCATATCTATTCTCCTATGATAATGACATTCTCTATTTTGTTTTATGAAGGATTTTCCTCTTTTCTCTTAACCTATTCAAGTATATTTCTGAATGCATTTACACAGTTAAAAACAAACAAAATTTCAAAAGTTTATATCTGGGACAAATGAATAAATCTAGGTAAATTTGCAAAAGAATAAATTTGAACCACTATGTCACATCATTACATAAAAATTAACTCAAAGTGGATCATAGAAATAAAATGAGTTAAAACTATAAAGTTTTTAGAAGAAATATAGGAGTAAGCCATTATAATGTTGAATTAAATGACTATTTTCATAGAAGATAAATGAATGGTAATAAACACATGAAGAAATGCTCAATGTCATTAGTTATTAAGGAAATGGCAAATCAAATCCACAATGAGATGCTACTTCATACCCATCAGAATGGATGTAATCAAAATTATGAACAACAACAAGTATTGATGAGGATTTGAGGAATTCAGAAAACCCTCAAACACTGCCGAATACAAAAAGGAATATAAAATGGTGCAGCTGCTTTGGAAAATAGTTCAGGAGTTCCTCAGAAAGTTAAACATAGAGTTACAATATAGCCCATGTAATCCATCTGATGTCTTCCTATGCATTGTCCAAAACCTTTTGATATTAAATAGCTTCCAATTATTTAGCCCTTCCCCAGAGTATCTCAACTTTTAAATTTCTAACTGAATGTCCACCAAGGCTTATAATTCTCCATACCTGCCTAAGTGTACACCTAAGGAAAACTGAAAACATATCCACAAGAAGTTTGTACACAAATATTTATAGTAATATTGTTCATGATAGTCAAAAGTGGAAACAAGTAGAAACAATTCAAATGCCCATCAACTATTGATTAGGTAAATAAAATGTGCTATATCTATACAGTATGATATAATTTGGAATATCAAGAATGAAGTATTGATAAAGGCTACAGCATGGACAAACCTCAAAAGCACTACACTATAAAGGAAGCGCTACATGTTGTATGAAACATTTTTTTTTTAAATGTCCAGAATAGGCAAATCTAAAGAGACAGAAATTAGATAAGTGGTTGTCCAGGACTGGTTGTAGGGGCAAAAGGTGGCATGGAGTAGTGACTACTAATTGGTTTGAGATTTTTGAAGGGGAGGGAATAATGAAAATATTCTACAATTAGATTATGACGATGGTTGCACAACTCTAAATGTTGAATTGAATTGCACACAGGAAGTGAGTGAACATTATAATATATACATGTACATTTTAGCTCAACAAAGCTGTTAGAAAACAAAAATGAAAACCCTGTCTTCTTTCCACAATTGTCCAAGCCACATAGTTTTCACGTTATTGCTCTCCATAAAGTACCAAGTCTAGACATGTTCACAAGTAAAAGCTTTCAGGAGTGGATAACTCCAATATTTCCACATTCTTCATATGTATTGAATATAATATTAATACCAAAAACTGAAAATGATTTCATGTAAAAAGGAAACTCCAAACCAATATCTTATGAATATCAATGCAAAGATCCTAAATAAAACCTCACAGTAAAGACTGCAGAATAAAATTCAAAAAGAATACTGTCTAACTAAGTGGATCTTATGCTAGGAAAATAGTCCTTCATATCAAAAAATCTATTCATATAATTTGTCAAATTAATAAATAATAAAAACTATATGATCACTCACCCTAGAGATTCTAAAGGATATCTATAAAATTTAGTGTCCCTAGGGAAAAAGTTTACTAAAATAGAAATTGGTTGATAACACCTTAAAATGGAAATAACATTTGGTGGGAGTGTAAACTGGTGCAGCCATTATGGAAAACAGCATAGAGATTCCTCAAAAAATTAAACATAAACTATAACATGATCTAGTGATTTCATTTCTGGAATTACGTATTTGAAGGAAATTGAATCACTATCCACTGAGTGACTGAACTGACCTGAAATCACTACCATGAAGAGATTTCTATACCTCCATGTTCATTACAACACTATTTCAATAGCTAAGACAAGGAAATAACTGATATGTCTATCAGTGGATGAATGGATAAAGAAGATGTGTTATATGTGTGTAATAAGTCAGACATAGAAAGACAAATACTATATGATCTCACTTACATGTGGAATCTAAAAAACTCAGCTCATAGAAATAGAGTAGATTGGTGGTTGTTAGGCACCAGAGGAGCATGGTGGAAGCATGGGTGAAAGTACAAGCTTCTAGTTATCATATAAATAGGTTCTGGGGATATAATGTACCGCACAAAGACTATAGCTAACAATACTGTGATATATATGAAAGTTGCTCAGAGAGTACATCTCAAAAGTTCTCAACACATACACAAAAATTGTTACTAGGTAAGGTAATGGATATGTTAACTAACTTAAATGTGGTAATCATTTCACAATATACACATATATCAAATCACCACATTGACATTGTATACTTTAAACTTATACAACATTATATGTCAATCATATCTCAAAGCTAAAAAACTGAAAATTATTTTGATTAGCAAAAAATCATGGTTATTTTCTCTGAGCACACTGAAGATATTATCACACTGTATTCTGGCTTTCATTGCCACTGTTGAGAAAGTTCGCTGTCGGTTCATTAAACCATTGAAGGTTCTAATGTTTCTCTTGGTATTTTAATATATTTATGGTTTGTGCTCTTGCGTTTCATGTAATTAGGTACATATTTTTCTGGCTAGGATTCATCTGGTCATGAATATGAGAATTTTGAAAATATGTTCTTGAAAATTCTAAAAAAACTATAGTTTTGAATACTGCTTGAGCCCCCTTCCCTCTTGTTAATTAGGCATGTTTTAGAACTTTTTGTTCCCTCATTTTGATTTAACTTTTTAAATGCTTTGCATCTCTTTGCTTCTATTCAGCTATACCTTCCAGCTTACAATTTTTTTTTCCTTGATATTAAGTTCAATTTGTTTCTTGTTCAAATATGCTTTTATATTTTTATAATATTTACCTTTTTGATAATTTCAGTCTCCTATTTTCTTTCTTAGATTTTTATTACAAAAAATTATTTTATATTCAATATCTGATTTACTTTTTGAAGACTCTACCTGATTACATTGTCCAAAAATTTTAATGATTCTCACTTATGGTATCTTATTTTCTTGTGCCTTTCGTACGTATTTCTTAATAGTTTATTTGTAAGAATTTCTTGGAGGCCTATATGAAAAATGCATTCTGTTAGAGAGAACTGTCCTATTTCTGCCACTGGGCTAGAATTTTTACCTAAGTCTTTATGACTCTGTGCATGCATAGTGTGTGCGTGTGTGTGTGTGTGTGTGTGTGTGCATGTGTGTGCACACGTGCACTCGTGTTCTGGACACCAATATAGTATGAATATGAATTTTGACTGACATAATCATGTTATAACTGGTTTGTAGTTAGGACTTTTAGTAGAAAATATCCCTCTTCCATCCTATGCAGTTTCCAGTGATGCAATTTTACTTGCTTTCTTTTTGCAAGGATTTTGGGCCAACAGTGGGCTTTTTACTGAGATGTGTTTACTTGTGCTTTATGTTACATTGAATATGTGGCCCTCAGAGGGATTGGTTCTATGCAGGAGTGTCTTATATTAGATTTCCCACTCTGGGTGACCCCTAGACTTTGCTTTCCCCATTCCCTCAAAGATCAAGAAAGCAAAAGCCAAATTTACTTAGAGCAGCAAATGTTCTCAAGACAAAGACAGATTCAGGGTTACTTAACTCTCGTTGTTCTTCCTTTCTTCTGAATTTTACTTACTAATTTGCTGCTTGTAAATATTTTTCAAAATGAATATAGATATAAAACAATTTACTTGTTTTTAGCAGAAGGGTCGTTCATGGTAACTAGTACTCAAGCAATATTTGGTGGATCAATGAACAAATGATTTTTCAGGCCCTCCTGTGTTTATTGATTGTTCATTCAAACTCTCACAGAGAATAGTAGAGAATAAGTCCTTTTCCCAGCAGGTATTTTTGTGTATCAATCAGTTCAGTTCAGTTCAGTCATGTCCAACTCTTTGCAACCAGGACTGCAGCACACCAGGCTTCCCTGTCCATCTCCAACTCCCAGAGCCTATTCAAACTCATGTCCATCGAGTCAGTAGTGCCATCCAATCATCTCATCCTTGGTCATCCACTTCTCCTCCCACCTTCAATCTCTCCCAGCATCAGGGTCTTTTCAAATGAGTCAGTTCTTCACATCAGGTGGCCAAAGTATTGGAATTTCAGTTTCAGTATCAGTCCTTCCAATGAATATTCGGGACTGAATATTCCTTGCAAGGAATATTCAATTCCTTTAAAATTGACTGGTTTGATCTCCTTGCAGTCCAAGGGACTCTCAAGAGTCTTCTCCAACAACACACTTCAAAAGCATCAATTCTTTGGCACTCAGCTTTCTTTATGGTCCAGCTCTTACATCCATACATGAGCACTGGAAAAACCATAGCTTTGACTAGATGGACCTCTGTGGGCAAAATAATGTCTCTGGTTTTTAATATGCTGTCTAGGTTGGTCATAGCTTTTCTCTCTTCCATAAAGAAATACAGAACAGGAATTATGAAGGAAAGAGGAACCCTCTTTCCTACCTAAAATTTGGTTTAAAAAAAATGAAACAGGAAAAATAAGAAACAAGAAGAAAGGAGAAAGGGAAAAAGTGATAGGATGATGAGCAAACAGCTCAGAGGTGAAACTGAAGTATCTCTGTAATTGGTGTTTATTCACTCATAAGTACCTTTTACACATTTCTCCCATATCTGAAACTATTGCCGATTACTCTACAGATATTCTTGCATATCTACTCCTATGAATATATTTGGCTTTTGAGAGTTTCCCAGCCTCTCACTAATCTCATCCAGTGTCACTACACTTAACAGGCTAGAAGAGGAACCCAGTGGTTTACTGGAAAAAAAAAAAAAAAAAGTCAAATTGAATATAGTTTGCACAGTGGAGAAAAAGACATCCTCTTGGTTCTTCAGAATCCATTCCAGGGACTGACCACTTCTCTTTGAATTCTGTTCCCTCTTTTGTTTAGCTTTTGAAAAGAAATATGTTTATCCCTCTACCCCATAACTTGGGTAGTGTGAATCAGTGAAATTATGCCTTTTCCCAGAGCTACATTAACAGAAACATGAATGTAGATAGTCTGGTTCTTCCATGAGCCATAATGCTTTAGAAGCGCATTGTTATCTCCCAAGATGAAATAGGAGACTTCCTGTAATGGGACCGAAGTATCAGGACCCTTGACTCTTTTCAAGGCAAGTACCATCTACTCACTCATTCCTTCCCTTCAGACCATCATCTTTTCCTCTCCCTAGGACTAGGGGCACTAATGCACACACTACTCCCAAAGATCAGAACTTGGCTAGTTTTTCATCTATGCATATTTCCTGAAATGGGGGAATATCTTACAAGAGCAGAAAAGGCAAGATTTGGGACAAGGAATGGCTTGTTAATGGCTGCCATTAACAAGCAGAGCACAGAGGCGAGTGAATGGAATATGACCTTCTTGCTTAATGGGAGCTGGTAACCGACACTCTGTCCACATGAGAAAGAGAATGTTAAATGGTTGTCTAGAATATGGACCATTCCCCACACCGAGTGGTAACAAAGGCCAAAGCACCTTCATCATGTTTCTGCTTAGAAAACTTTCTTGCTTATGCATTCCCATGTACACACACTACAGCATGGATTTTGTGAGTAGGCATCGTCCTCATTTGCAGAAAGAAGTTTTCTTGGGCAGCCAGTGTGGGTTCTCTCCGCAATGAATCACTTCACTGGACTTCCTCCTGACATCACACTTCAATCAAAAACTTTTTGTACAAAATGTCACTTTCAAAGTTGCAATTTGGGGGGGAAACAAGTATCTTTATAAAAAATTCATGGCCACAATGATCTGATAATGCAGTGTTCTGATACCAGCAGATGTTGTGTCTAACATGTTCCCTGAAGCTGTACTCTGTTCCTTCATATCTTTCATTTCCAGTTGCTATCTGCTGACTGTGGGATGTCATGTACTTACCCTATAGCTATGCGCGGCAATTCGCATCTAACACCACCGCGCGTAATGAGCTTCACAAGATGCTTGTCGCAATAACTCCGTACTTCCCTAACCATATGGAACACAACACTCTAAAGCCCATAGACACTTTTTTTTATTACAGTTCAGATCCTTAAAACATAATCTGTGTGATGTCTAGTGAATGTACGTGAAGAGCTGCTGAAAACAAAGTTAACACTTGTTCACATCATCTGTTACAAATGTCCAATTTGGGACAATAAATTTCCCCGGAACCTGTTCTTTTGCTGACTCGGTTGCTTTATCTTTTTTTCCTCTTTCTCTCACGTCGTTTTTTTTATGAACTATGCATATGTATTAAATGGGATTTGTTGTCCCTAGATACCAATTTGCATAAAGTACAAGCCATCATTGGTTGGAGAGAAGCAAATTACTTCTCCGGCAAGATCACACTTTTTTTTTTTTTTTTTTTAATTTTAACAAACCACAGGCAGAGGCTGTTAACAGCACTTAGCCAGATATGCAAAGTATCACTTTTCTCAAAAGCAGCTTGATCAATGAGGGGGAAGAAAAAAAAAGTGAGAGGTGATATTATTCAATTAAGTCCCATAGAAAGCTGACCTGAGACCAAAATGCCATACCTGTTCAGCCACATATCTGTCCACCTGTCGGTATGCTGAACCTCAGCATTTCCCCTTGAATACCTTTCAGGTCAGGTATTCAAGTCTTCTGGGGGGGAAAAAAATCAAGAGACTTAGCAAAGAAGTGAGACCAACTCAGCAGCTTTTAAAAATAAAACTAATCTCTCCGTTTATTCACTACTTCTCAGAAAACTCACTGTTTTGTATTTCTTTCTTTTCCCAGTTATTCTTGCCATTCCCTTCTTCATGGCTTAATGATCAGGCAGCATTCTGTCAACAGCTCTGCTTATAACTGCTGACTCAGAACATCTTATAAGCTGCAAGTAGGACCTGTGCCCCTCACCTCTGCCCATCACTAAAAGCTGATTTTCCCTAACAGATGCAGGAACAAGTGTGGGATATGTTGGCTGGAGCCCCAGCATCCAGGTCCACACGAGTCCATAGATTTCTCCTTCCCACTGCTCTTGTTGTGTACACCTGTGACAAGTTGGCAATTGCCTGAGTGATATCACAGAGACTTGCAAATTCCAGCTTGTCCCTCTGCTAAGCAGAGCTGTGCTAGTTTTTGCTAAATAAAGAAACAAACAGCTCTCTCAGCCAAGAATCTCAGACAACGTATGGGGGGTGGAAGTTGTGAACCTTAGAAACAGCTGGGAATAAATGACACTCTCCAACTTTTGACAAATTTGCCATAGAAACTTTAGGAGACTGTGGTCTGACTTAGATGCACATTTCAATTAAGTTAAAGTGCCAGGGGCTTTGATATGCGTGATAGAATAATTGCTGTTTTTAAGATTATGTTAAAACCATTATAACCAGACTAAATGTAAGTTCTCCACAGGTAGCAAATGTATTTTCTAACCATTGTAACCACTAAAGGTAAACAAGGGGTCAAATCCTGGAAAGAGGCACTCCATTGTTACTTACTGAGGAGGATCAAAGAAATGTGTATCATTATAGTATCATGTTATTTACCTTCATTGTGTTATCAGGAGGCTAAGAAGAGAAATGAGAAACCAACTTAGCTAGTGATGTAAAGAACTGACTCTACCACCCATCAGTATCTCTGGGGAAGACTCAGAAGTAACCAAAACTCATCATTAGGAAGTCAGAACCTCTGAGATTATGAGTGTGTGTGTGTGTGTGTATGTGTGTGTGTGTGTGTGTCCTCTCATTACTGGGTTTCTAGTGCCCAGAAAGCTGGACTTATGAGGTACTCAGTACCTATTTGTTAAATGAATTAATGAATGTCTCAGTTGTGAGTTAATGAACACATAAAGGAAGCAAGCTGTGTACAAAGAACTATTTATGTTAATAACACTAGAGTAGAAAGATTAATGAAATTCCTGTCATGTGAGATTTATTCCCCTGAATATCCTCAAAGAGAGCCTTTTGAGTACCTAGATTGTTCTAGGAAATAAACTAAGCATTGCTGATAGCAAAATGAATACAATAGAGTCTGGGAGCTAGCTTGTGGATGTCGAATTGGGGTGGGTTTTGGAACAGAAACAAATAAAACAATACCACTTACTAGATCAGTGAACTTGAGAGAGCAACTTATCTCCCTGAGCTGCAGTTTCTTCTTCCGTGAAATAAGGAAAAATATGCGTGGTGCAGGGATGTTGTGATCATTCAATGATATTAATCAATAACAAGTTTCTGTTATATAGTAAATGCTCACTGAGTGTTGATTTCCTTTTTTATTTTCCTTCCCCTAAGAACTTATAATCTATTTCTACTCCTCTAGATGAACACATTAAATGTATCCCCAGTAGGAGAAAATCTTGAAAGATTTAGAGAGGAAAACAGAACTACTTATTCTGAAAAGAAAAATAAGAGAAAGAAGGATCCTTTTTATTTCCTTGTCTTGTCTCTCTTGCCTGTGCTCATTCTTTCTTACCTTGCCTGTATCATCTTTATTTCCTCTATTTGATTTTCCTGATTTTATTCAATAGCCAATATCTAAGCCTTCAGTGTTTAGGAAATAGAGTTTCAGAGACCACAAGTGGGCTTTTGCAATTTTTGTTCACCTCAAAAAATTTAAATATTTCTGTTTTACTATGATCTATCAATTGTCTTTTTCAGTATAACAAAGAACCCCCAAACAAAGTGTTTTGAAACTCAGTTAACTGTTTTTCATATTTATTTGGAGAAATGGTGGTTTCTCGGTGAATTCGATGAATGGCTGCCCTGCTGGTTTTAACCTAGATCCACTCATATAATTGCATATAGCTGGGAGGTTGGCTGGGTTGAAAATTCTAATAAGGACTCACTAATATTTAACTTCTATGCAGAGTACATCATGAGAAACGCTGGGCTGGAAGAAGCACAAGCTGGAATCAAGATTGCCGGGAGAAATATCAATAACCTCAGACATGCAGATGACAGCACCCTTATGACAGAAAGTGAAGAGGAACTAAAAAGCCTCTTGATGAAAGTGAAAGAGGAGAGTGAAAAAGTTAGCTTAAAGCTCAACATTCAGAAAATGAAGATCACGGCAACTGGTCCCATCACTTCATGGGAAATAGATGAGGAAACAGTGGAAACAGTGGCTGACTTTATTTTGGGGGGCTCCAAGGTTACTGCAGATGGTGACTGCAGCCATTAAATTAAAAGACGCTTACTCCTTGGAAGAAAAGTTATGACCAACCTGGATAGCATATTCAAAAGCAGAGACATTACTTTGCCAAGAAAGGTCCGTCTAGTCAAGGCTATGGTTTTTCCAGTGGTCATGTATGGATGTGAGAGTTGGACTATGAAGAAAGCTGAGCACTGACAAATTGATGCTTTTGAACGTGGTGTTGGAGAAGACTCTTGAGAGTCTCTTGGCCTGCAAGGAAATCCAACCAATCCATTCTGAAGGAGATCAGCCCTGGGATTTCTTTGGAGGGAATGATGCTGAAGCTAAAACTCCAGTACTTTGGCCACCTCATGGGAAGAGTTGACTCATTGGAAAAGACTCTGATGCTGGGAGGGATTGGGGGCAGGAGGAGAAGGGGACAACAGAGAATGCGATGGCTGGATGGCATCACTGACTCAATGGACGTGAGTATGAGTGAACTCCAGGAGTTGGTGATGGACAGGGAGGCCTGGCGTGCTGCAATTCATGGGGTTGCAAAGAGTCAGACATGACTGAGCGACTGAACTGAACTGAACTGAATATGTTGGCCCTGACTATTGTCTAAAGCATCCTTATCCTCTTCCAGTAAGCTTCTTATCCTCCAGTAGGCAAGACTGGTTTCCTCTGTGACATTCTCAAGGCAATGTTCCAATATATTGAACATGGAAGATGCATGCACCCAAAGCTCCAAAACTTGCACTAAGTGATTTCTGCCATATTTTATTGGACAAAAGCAAGTCAGAAAGCCAACTCAAAGGGATAGAGAAATGGATTCTAACTGTGGATAGGAAGCATGCCAAGGTCACCTTGCAAAGAGTTGCACACAATAGATTTGGAAGTATTTGTGGCCATTAAACAATCAACCTCAGGTGCTCCCCATACCTCGATATTGAAGATTTATGTCCAAATTCTCTTTGAATGGGGCTTTTTCTCTGACTCCCATTTTGAATGACCAGCTTTACAAATTGCTGTTTCTAAAGATCTCTATAGGCACCAAATCTTTATTTCCAGGTTTAGTGTATTTAGAGTCATTAATGTGCCATTCTAAACAGAGGATTGTCTGATCTCATTTCATACTTTCTCCTTGTTTCTTGATATCTGGAAGTGGAAGGGATGGTAGAAAATTATTCTCATATTGTTTAAAAAAAATGCTCCCTTTGAGAAAGCTTACATAAAAAGGGAGAAAGGTATCAGACAAACAACCTAACTATATATCTCAGGAACAAGAAAAAGAAGGAAAACTAAACCTGCAATTAGCAGAAGAAAGAAAATAATAACAGAACTGAAATAAATAAAATGAATAGAAAAGATAGGGAAAAAAATCAACAAAACTTAGAGTTTATTAAAAATAGTAAGCAATCCACAAACCCTTAGCGAGATTAACTAAGATAAAAGAAAGAAGATTCAAATAAAACCTGAAATGAAAAGGGAGACATTATGACAGGCATCTCAGAAATAAAAAGGATCATAATGGGCTGTTATGGATAATTATTTATGAACAAATTGGATAAATAACTCAATTAATTGGATAAATTCCTAAAAACATACAACTTGTCAAGACTAAACGAAAAAGAAATCGAAAATCTCAATAAACCAATCTTAAAAATGAGATTGAAGTAAAATTATATCAAAAAAAAATCCAACAAAGAAACTCCCAGAATTAGATGGCTTCATTGGTGAATTCTAACAAACATTCAAAGAAGAATTAATTCCAATCCTCTTAAACTCTTCCAAAGAATAGGACTAGAAAGAATACTTTTAAATTAATTTTGTAAGACAAGCCTTTTACTGATTCCAATGCCAGACAAAGACACTGCAAGAAAAAAATACTCCGGGCCAATATATCTGATGAACATGGATGCAAAAATTTTCAATAAAATACTAGAAACTAATATGCAGATCTAAAATATTTACTACAGCTTCATTGACTACACTAAAGCCTTTGACTGTGGATCACAACAAACTGTGGAAAATTCTTCAAGAGATGGGAATATCAGACCACCTTACCTGCCTCCTGAGAAATCTGTATTCAGGTCAAGAAGCAACAGTTAGAACCAGACATGGAACAATGGACTGGTTCCAAACTGGGAAAGGAGTATGTCAAGGCTGTATATTGTCACCCTGCTTATTTAACATATATACAGAGTTCCTCACATGAAATGCCAGGCTGAATGAAGCACAAGCTGGAATTGAGATTACCAGGAGAAATATCAACAGCCTCAGGTATGCAAATGATACCATTTTAATGGCAGAAATTGAACAGGAACTAAAGAGCCTCTTGATAATGGTGAAAAAGGAGAGTAAAAAGCTGGCTTAAAACTCAACATTCAAAAAATGAAGATAATGGCTTCTGGCCCCATTACTTCATGACAAATAGATGGGGGAAAAGTGGAAACTGTGACAGATTTTATTTTCTTGGGCTCCAAAATCACAGCAGATGCTGACTATAGCTAAGAAATATAAAAAGCTTGCTGCTTGGAAGGAAAGCTATGACCAACCTAGACAACATATTAAAAAGCAGAGACATTACTGACAAAGGTTCATATAGCCAAAGCTATGATTTTTCCAGTAGTCATATATGGATGTGAGAGTTGGACCATAAAGAAGGCTGAGCACTGAAGAACTGATGCTTTTAAGCTGTAGTACTGGAGACTTTTGAGAGTCCCTTGGACTGAAAGAAGGTCAAGCCAAACAATCCTAAAGGAAATCTACCCTGAATATTCATTGGAAGGACTGGTGCTGAAGCAGAAGCTCCAATACTTTGGCTACCCAGTGCAAAGAGCTGACTCACTGGAAAAGACCCTGATGTTGAAAAGGGGAAGGGCAAGAGGCAGTGGGGTGGTGCAGAGGATGAAATGGTTAGATAGCATCACTGACTCAATGGACACGAGTTTAATCAAACTCAGGGAGATAGTGAAGGACAGGTAAGCCTGACATGCTCCAGTTTATGGGGTCACAAATAGCCAAACACAACTTAGTGCCTGAACAACAACAACAAAGCAATCCCTTTCAAAATTTTAATGGCAATTTCATGGAAATAGATAAAGCGATTATAAAATTAGTGTGGAACCATAAAAGTTCCCAAATATTCAAAACAATCCTAAGAAAGAATAGAACTGAGGGTATCACACCTTCTTATTTCAAATTATAAACCACAAAGCTACTGTAATCAAAACAATATGATATTTGTGTGGATACATTTTGTGGTTGTTGTTAGTTGCTAAGTTGTGTTCAACTCTTTCACCACCCCATGGACTGTAGCCTGCCAGGCTCCTCTGTCCATGGGATTTCCCAGGCAAGAATACTGGGGTGAGTTTCCATTTCCTTCTCCCATATAGACCAGTAGAACAAAATAGAGAGTCCAGCAATAAACCAAAGCACACATGATCAACTAATTTTCAACAAAGGTATCAGGAATACATAATGGGGAAAGGATAGTCTTTTTAATAAATGATATTGAAAAAACTGGATATCCAGATATAAAGTTTGAAATTGAGACCATATTTTACAATACACACAAACTATGGTCTCAAACTGTATTACAGGGAAATGTAAGACTTGAAACTCTAAAACTCCTAGAAAAAAATGTATGGTGAAAATCTCCTAAATACAAGTCTCATGATGATTTCTTGGATATGACACAAAATGTTGTCTAGAAATTTTGTTTGCAATCAGTGGGAGTGATAGGAATAGTAGGTTTACTCTATTTTGATCAGCACCAAAAGTGCTAGCATGGTTTTAATGAATTAGAACAATACGTAAGTCTTTATCAAGTAGTTCACAGCAGTCTGGGGATTGTTTTCTGGTGACATACTTTGTTTAAATATATGTATATATTATGGGTATCAAGAAATTCTTTTACCAACATGATGCCTGTGTGTGCTGAAATTTAGTGACTATCTCAGTGAAAGGCTTCAAAGATGACTGTGACCTAGCAGGGATTCAGGGAACATATTTTTATTAAAAATAAATATTTATAATTAAAAACATAATTTACTAACATGTTAATAAAATATATATATACCTTAGAAAACTTATCATTAAAGGGGTCCTTTAAGCAATCATGCTTGTGGCTCTATTGTGTCTGACTCTTTATGACCCCATGGACTGTAGCTGGACAGGCTCCTCTGTCCATGGAATTTTCCAGTCAAGAATACTGAAGTGGGTTTCCATTTCCTTCTCTATGAGATCTTCCTGACCTAGGATCAGACCTGCATCTCTTACATCTCCTGCACTGGCAGGTGAGTTCTTTACCATTGCACTACCTGGGAAGCCCATCCTTTAGGCAATCTGCTCAGTACTCTGTAATTCAGTCATGTCCAACTTTTTGCGACCCCGTGGATGATAGCCCACCAGGCTCCTCCATAGAAATTTCCAGGTAAGAATACTGGAATGGGTTGCCATTTCCTACTCCATCATGAAGCAATAAGTTAATCTAAAACAAAGAATAGATTTTAATCTTCTCAAACAGTTATATGTTGTGCAAAATACACTTTGTTAATTTCTAATCATCTCCTGTTAAATCTGCACAATTATTGATCTTAGTTGTGAAAATCTAGAGATGATGATGTTTGTTTTCTTTGTCAATTTGCATTATCAAGAAGCATTGCAAATTCCTTCTTATTTTGGAAAGTCACCACACTTCTAAAATCTGGCATTCACCCTTGTGGCTTTAAATGTTTATATCATTAGCACTTAAAGAATGCATCTGTCCCTTAGGGAGAGGGTTGTACTATCGAAGATCACAGAATCTGATGAAGAAAATAGAATTCTCAGTTTTCAGTGAGAACCATAGATGTCACACACAAAAAGGATTACTTCTATTGGCTTGAATGACTTGTCCTCTTCCTATAGGCAGATCTATAAAGGAACCACCATAATCAGAAGATGTACTGTTGAACGGGTTGTCAGAACTAGCAAAGTACATTAATTTGAATGTTTAATAGCACCACAGTTTTGTATGCTCAAACAAAGACTTTTTCCTGCTATCTATTAACTGTGAGAGTTTGGGCGCATCAGTTTAACAGTGTTTGGATTCTGCTCTTGAATTGGCAAGAGATTTAAAAAACAGTGAGATAGCAAGTATCTTAATACTCTTAATCAAACAGTACAAATATTACAAGGGCTATAGTTAATCAGTGGTACACTTTCATATGAACAGTCAACTATCTATCAGACATATCCCTCCAAACAGATAACAAAAGTGGTGGAAAATTAAATCTATCTGTCTGTCTACCTACATATCTATATCCTTATCTAATGGTAGAGGAAGAGAACTTTGAAGAAAGAAGACTGGGAGACATAAAAAGGAGAGCAAACTCCACCACTTCCACCCCACCATACATGCAACTCATCATTAAATATACACAATTTGGCTTATAGAGATGGGGGAGAGATCCTTGAAGAAATAGGAAGAAACAAGATAATGCAGAGCCAGAGAAAAAGAAAGAAAGAAATTTCAAGAGGGAGGCAGTAATCATCAGGGTTATATGTGCCAGAGAGGTTACATAGGGTATTTACCACAAAAAGACCCCTTGACCTTATAAGTCACATTTGAGAAAGCTGAGTGAATTGCAATGAGTAAAACATAGCTTTAGATAGTGAGAATGAGGTAGCTGGTCAGCTCACTTTATGGGGGCAGAAAATAGAAGGAGGAGGTTGTTTCAATATAGCTTTGAGGCAGAAATCTTATTCTTTTCACATAAATTCTTAAGTTTAAAGATTTAGAGAGATAGTGTAAAAATTATTTATTGAGCACATACTACGTATCTGACACCGTTCTCGGCACTAGAGACACAGTGATGAGAAAATACACAAAGATCTTTGCTTCCTGTGATTTATACTCTAGTGGGAAAAGACAGGAAATAAAATAAGCAAAGTATGTCATTTGTTAGATGCTGATATGTGCTTATAGAGGAGAAATATTCTCAAGGAACTTTCAGTCTTTTGAGGAGGACAAATATCTCTCCCTGTAAAGAAAAAGGTCAAAATGTCAAATGAAACCAAAGAGACTACTCTTCATTGGAGAGAACATTAGGAAAATGAAGTCATTTTGTACAAGAAAGTAGTCTTTTACCTAAGCTTTTGTTTGCTCTTTTAGCACGTGTTTGTCAACATTTTGCTGGGTTCCTACCTCTCTCACTGTATTTATGCAGAATTATGTTGGAAGACTCACTATTGATGTACAGTCTTGGTCCCTTAATTATGGAGGGCGATATAATTCAGTTACCAGGGTAGTACATTTTCCAATTACACATTCTATTGTCTTATTAGCTGTCATACGTCACTTCCATCTACCTATCAACTAGCACAGTTCACTTCATTATGTGCCCACAGTCATCTTTAGTGACAACCGGCCTATCTTGAATTGTCACAACAAGCCCTAATTTCAAGCAGTGAACTATGTTCCAGTTGTATTTTCAAACAGGCTTATGCATATGATTCAGCAAATCCACATAATAAAATTGATTTCATGCCCCTCTCCATATTTAGATATGGTATATTCCTTTTAACCATTGTTTTCAGAGTAAAATCAAATTTTTCATGATGAGTGGGAGACTCTACGTTTGTAGCCTCAAAACATAATGGCTCATACAGTTTCAAAAGCTTGCCCAAAGTCACCCAGCATATTAATGTCTTGATCAGAGTCTTGATAGACACGTTTTCTAGAGTAGTTATCTGTTTTAGAACCATTAAGGTAGTCCTAGAAAGGGTCTGTGAAAAAAGCCCCTGAGAGAGGAAAGAGCGCCAGAGAAAACAGATTCATTCTACATGAACTATATTCTGCCACAAGAGCTAAACTATCTTTTACTTCAGAATTCTGTTTGTTCCGATATTCTAGTGTCATTTTCAGGCTTGGAGAGATACCAGTGTTCCCAGCTGCATGAATCTCATGTCCTTATGATTTCCCATTTGAATCCATGAACTGAAATTGTGAGACGGTGCAAACTATCTCCTCCACATCTGAATTCTTGTATGTGATGTGTGAACATTGAGTCCTAGCTCCACCATTCTCCTTCTAACTCTGTGCTCGGCTAGATCTAGATGCTAGGATCCAGAAAGCCCACAGCATCCCTGACCTGAGACTTTGTCAAAGTTTCCTTCTCAGTTAGAGAATGTTGGAATTCATCTCACTAGTCTTTCACGCTTCCAGCTCTTTCTTAGCACAGACCTAGGCACTGCTGGATTTCCCTCTAACTGCCTGACACTTTTTAAAACAGCCTTTCCCCACTCTTCCTTGGCTTGAAATATTCCAAAACAACACTTCTGGAAGTTCCCAGTCAGAAAATGCCCCTCACTTGTATAACCAGGAAAGCTACCAAGGCAATTCAGACAGTGGCCATTTTCAGGTTCTCTCATTCCTTTAGATTTTTCCAGTTGGGCTAATTTAATCCCCTCTCCCACACCAAACCCCTTCCCAAACTCCTGTTAACATACTTCTTAGTGATAGTAGGTAAAAGCATTAAATCCTAAAGGTTTCTGTTAAAGTTCTTCATTTCTCTTTTGCTAACAGGAGGAAGCTATGTGTTTCTGCTGGGTTTGCTGGTAATGGGATTTTTTCCCCCTTTTCCTTAACACAGTTCTATAACTAATGCATGTTTCTTTGATTCTACATTTATATTTAACACATTTTAAAAGGTACAATATGCCTTTTAAAGATGCTTTTTCTTGTTCCCTTGTGATTAGTTGAGTACCGAAGAGCCATGTACAGATTAGAGAGGAACTCACAGGAAGGAGGGGTAGGCTATTGACAGAGACTCCCCTGGAGCAGGAGCCCTGTGAAGGGGAAGTTCATGGACTTGGAAACTCTTGCACCACCTGCTGGTAATTTAAGAAAGCAATTAAATGTCAGACGTGGACTGACGCACTTGCTGTGGCATTTGGGAGCAACCACACTCTTTGGGTATCATTTTATCATCGGAGTCTGGAGGGCTGACAGATGCTGAGCCTGTGCTTAAACTTATGGAAAACTTAGTTTTGGCATCTCACATCCCTGGAAAACTGGCTGATTTTAAAAAGAACCTTTTCTCCTCTTTCCCTCAGCCTGGGGAGGACTTGAGTCTCTTTGGATGCCTCTCTTCACTCTACTCCAACTCTTTCTCCTTGCGCAGGTTCCTAAGTGGCCTCTTTCTTCACCAGCCCTTGGAGCTCTTTCCCAAAGAATAATGCCTACTTTGTCATTACTTGAAAGTACGCTGAGACATTTGATACTTGCAGAGACTTAAGAGATCAGGGATTTCTGTGTTCCACAAATCACAGAAGGGGAAGGTCTAGAGAAAGCAAGGATCAGTGCAAGCTAGAAGAGGAGCTTTTCTCCTTGTATCCAGGATATCCTGAGCTGCACCACTCCCGGGCTTAGTGAACATCCAGCCGTCATTGCACAGATAAGGAAGCTACCAGAAGCCACTTAGCATGTGATTGCCACTCAGTGCAACTGACCGTTATTCAGTAACTCTGAAACTTAAAGGATCTAGGTGATTTCTGCAGCCACAGTCCTCAAACCTTGTAGTACATAAAAACGACCTGGGGAGCTTGTTAAATGGTTAGATACTCAGGCTTTGTCCCAAAGATCCAGATTTAATAAGTCTGAGTAGGACTCTGGAATTTACACTTCTAACAAGGCCTCCCAATGGTCCTGATGCTCAGACCACAGTTTTAGAAACACTGAGAGCAGCCAGTAGAGTAAGAATTCTCTCATTGCTTCCACTTCAAAAAGCATTTCTCCAATTATATCTTCTGTCCTTTTGTCTCATCCGTTTTGTTGTGGCTGGGTTTTTGTGGTTTTTTTTGTTTTTCTGCGAGGAAAGCAGGATTATTGTTAGAAAATTAGGAAATTTGGAAGAATAAAAAGAAAAATTAAATAGCATAATTGGAACTGATACCCAGAGAGATAACTCATGTTAAACTATTAGCCTTGGTTGTGTATTCTTCCAGAAATTTTGTATACACACACATTTTAGGGAATGGCAACCCACTCCAGTATTCTTGCCTAGAAAATTCCATGGACAGAGGAGCCTAGAGGGCTACAGTCTATGGGGTCCTAAAGAGTTGGACTGAAGGAGGAAATGGCAATCCACTCCAGTATTCTTGCCTGGAGAATCCCATGGCCTGCAGTATATGGGGTCACGAGAGTTGGACACAACTGAGCAACTCAGCACAGCACATATATATAATTTATAGGTTGTTTTGTTCACTTATCAACACATCATCATACATCAATACATTTGCATGTTGGCAGATCCATACCATCTTCATTACCCTTTTAATGGCTATTCCATTAGCCATATGTATGATTATTTAGTCAGTGCTTCAGTGATGAATGTTTAGCTTTTCCCAAAACTTCTACCCTTATAAACAATCTTTTGATGAACATTCCTGTGTATATGTCTATTTGTTCAATTTTTCATTAGTACAAACTTCTAGTGGTGGAATTGTCAAATTAAAGGGTAATAGATTTTAAAGCTTTTGATAAGTTGAAAAATGTCCCCCCAAAAATGTTTCTTGATTTGCACTCTTAGTAGCACTTTATACAAGTGAGGAAACATACTCTTGCCAACCCAGATATTATAATTAGAAAACTATTACCCATATGTTCTGATATAAAAATATTTTCTTTTTTAATTGTGCATTTCTTTTACTCATAGAGAAGATGAACTTTTTTAACTATATGCTTGCCATTTGAATTTTCTATTTTAGGAATTGCTTATGCCCACTGTATTCTTACAACGTTTGTCTTATTCTTATTAACTAAGCAGAACTGTTCACATAGTAAATGTATCAATTCTTTATGGCTATGTATTTCAAATACATTTCTTGAAACATGGTGTTTATGGTTTTTAACTATCAATAATTTGATTTGTTATTATACAGATATTGATTTTTATGAGGTTAAAAAAATATATTTTATTTTGGAATTTGTCTTCAGCTTCACATGTGGAAAGACTTCTACTTCAAAATTAAATCAATACTGACTTAAATTTTCTTCCAGTATATTTATGGCTTATTTTTATACATAGATCTTTAATCCATCTTTGATCTAAAGGTTAATTTTATTCTCCAAATTGTCAGTCTGTTGTCTTAATAGCTGTCAATCCCCTCATGTTTATGAGAGAAAAGTTCTGAACAGCAATCTGAATATACACATGCATGATCTGGGGGAAACAGAACAAAATATCCCTTTAGATGGAGCTTCCTTACACGAGCTCATGGAAAACTTTCTCTTGCAACTGATTTGAGATTTGCTAAGGTATATGACTTCCAGAAGAAGCTACCAGCCATCCCTTCCCACTATCTGCAGGTCAGTAGGTTTCCAAAGGCTGTTGTATCTCACATCAATCGACACGCAAAGGAGAAGATAACAAAAGCAACCCAGTATGGTTTAATGCCAAGATTTCGTTTGTAGACTTCAATACCCTTCCATTCCCTCCCAGTATTTTCCACACTCCTCACCTGCAACATGAGTGAAGTGAGCACAATGTGAGAGCAGATGTGCGTTTTGACCCTGGCTTTGTCACAGTGTGACCACTCATCTCTCTGAATCCTTTGTAAAATGGATAGGTGTGTGCGTGAGTCTACTTGGGCTGCCATAACAAGGTATCATAGACTGGGTGGCTTAAACAACAGAAGTGTATCTTCCCACAGTTCTGGAGAATAGAAGTTCAAGATCAAGGTACCAGCAGAGTTGGTTCCTGCTGAGGTCTGTCTTCCTGGCTTGCAGAAAGCCAGCTTCTTGTTATATCCTCCTTGGGCATTTCCCCTGAGATTGTGCCCAGAATGATCTCTTCCTCTTAAGATACTCACACCCAGTATTTCATTTGTCACTTAGTCAAGAGGCTAGGAGAATCTTGCTCTAGACATGCTGACACCGAGGCACACACAGATGTTAGGCCACTTGCTGAAGCCCACACAGAAGTTGAGCTGTGGAATAAGGACTAGAATAATGTACAGGATTCCTGGGATTCCAGCAAAGGCTCCTGTCCTCTTGGATTGGATTTCCACCCTTATGGCCTTGTTAACCTTATCTTCCTCCTTAAAGGCCGTATCTCTGAAGACAGTCACATTGGAGTTAAGGCTTCAGTTTATAAATTTGGGGAGGTTATGATTCAGTCCATAACAGTATAGATAACTAGATCTCAGATAGATGTAAACATTTTGAAAACACTTTTCAAATAAATGTCAGAGGCTTCAGGAGAAGGAGTCTAAAACACAAATTGCATTTCCATTGAAAACAGTCTGTTTTTAGTATGTCAAATATGGCCAGGGCTGTGCTAGAAGCCACCAAGTGTTCAAAAGAAGTGTACAGCACAGTCCGGGCCCTTCAACCGCTTAGTCTCTCAGTGTGGGAGATGACACCAACCTTGAAACAAAGAGAGAAAAGCACAAAGCCCACTCTGATGAAGGGCAAGATGAGGCTTCAAATAATACACCTGCAAGATACAAACTGCATCTTTAGGGTTCAGATACTGAGGGTGTGATGAGACTTTGGCCCTGCTCTCAGGACTTCCCACATTCAGAGGCAAAGTGGAAAGATGCATCGCATTTCCTCTGAGAAAATGCCCTTGTTTTGAGTGTTGGCTTCTTCTATTTGGAGGCTGGTAGCCCCTGACCTGAGCTGATGGAATCAGGCTTCAGTCGATGCCCAGACAGAGAGGTCCGGCAGAGTACCACCCAGCACACTTGGCACAGCATCTCAGGGAAGGTTTCTCTGTAGAATTTGGGAGTCATTGGTATTTGGACCAATAAAAGAAATAGCAACGGGTCTTTCTTTTCGGCAGATCAATGTTATTTTAGAAAATATTAGTCTGTGCCAAGAAGGCAGGTTCCTGATTATCTGAATCAGCCAGTCTAACCCGGCCTCTCATTTTTCAGAGAAGGAAGAAGGTGAATTTATGGAGACAAGTGTCAGCCTCTTTAAAGACAAGAAGTGGCATTAGTGATCTAAAAGCAGATAATTCCAAACTTGGAACTGGTGAGAAGCCAAGAAAATATAGCAGGGGCAGGAGTGGGGCTCACCAGGGCTGCAGGTGCTGTGAATGAGGAGGGCTCCCCACCAAGGCGAACAGAGTAAATTTTCCCCTTCCCCTCATGACATCCTTTTCCTTCTTTCTGCTCCCTCACCCCTTCTTTCAGAAAGCAGGTTGCTAAATACCTGGTTGTAAGCCCTACAAGTGGAGCTACCTGAAGTGGTTTAACCCACTGCAAGTGTTGTACCAATCACTCAACAATTCCCACGGCTGCTTTTGTAAGAAGCCTCTCTCTTAAGCCTCTGGTTTAAGAATTTAGAGTAATCATGTAAAAATGATACCCCTGTGCTCCATGATCCGCTGAATCTCGCTAATGCCGGATCCCAGAAGAGGGCTTATTAATGGTGAGACACAGTGCCTCTCTCTCGGCTCGTGTTTCGCATGGATATCTCTTATGGATTCAGCTGTAAACCTCACTGCTGATAAAGGGAGTGTAATGAACCTCCCTGCTCCAGGAAAATGAAATCTATGGCTGATGGAGAAGTTACCTGCTATACCTCCTGGCACTGGGGCAGGTGTACTTTCTGGCTGTGGGAATGAAGGTGTGGGGCCACTTACTCAGATATCTCAGTATTTTCTCTGCCAGGGTGAAAGAGGCTGCATTTAAAGATCACTCTCTGGGACTAGAGAAGTGCTGTGATTTCTTAAATACTTCCATAGCAACTGTTTTTGTCAGTTATCTAGTGCTACCAAGATGGAGGATGCATCATTTCTGTGTAATTTCAATAAAAATAAAGAAGGCCATGGCATCACCGACTCAATGGACATGAGTTTGAGTAAACTCTGGGAGTTGGTGATGGACCGGGAGGCCTGGCGTGTTGCAGTCCATGGGGTCGCAGAGTCGGACACGACTGAGTGATTGAACTAAACTGGACTGAACCAGAATCTCTGGATGCCATGAACTAGATTGTTCTAGAATATTCGGGGGCTCAGGAATTCTCCCACTTTGTTCTGACAGTGACCACTTGGCAGCTGTTTTCTGTAATAAAATCTGTGGGTTGGGGGAGGTGGCCAAGTGTCAGATATAACAGTTGCCCATCTGGGCTCTGCCATTCATAGTTCCTCCCCATCCAAAGTCAACAAGAGAAATGATAGCATCTATCTTTAGATGAGGAACACTTTCTGGAACCCAGATGTAAGACTGGTTGGTACACACTATGATAGATCCCATTTTTGAACTAGAACTTCACACGTGAAACAGCCTGACTCTGTACCTACCAAGTTTGTATGTGTGTGTGGGCTTTGTCACTCAGTTGTGTCCGACTCTTTGCAATCCCATGGACTACAGGCTGCCAGGCACCTCTGTCCATGGGAATTCTCCAGGCAAGAATACTGGAGTGGGTAGCTATACCCTCCTCCAAGGGATCTTCCCAACCCGGGATCGAACCCAGGTCTCCCCCACTGGATTTGGATTCTTTACCATCTGAGCCACCAGGGAAGCCTGTATAGAGCTTTACCCTTTCCCAAACACTCACACCCATTTGTCATTTAAACAGTCAATCAAGAGGCTAGGAGAATCCTGTTCCAAAGATGCTGACCTTAAGGCACACACAGATATTAGGCCACTTGCTAAAGCCCACACGGAAGTTGAGCCATGGAACAAAGACTAGAATAATGTACAGGATTCCTGGGCTTCCAGCAAAGGCTGCTTTCAAACATGCCACTTCTGTTAAACTAAGGGTTTCCTTATTAGCTTATGCATTGAAACTGAAAGAAAAAATTGGCTCCCTGAAGAGATTAATGATTTTAACTAGACAGTTTCCAAGAAAAGCATTTTTCTCTGATTTCATAATAGTGCAGGGTGACAGGTGAAACTTCAATCACTTGTCCCAAGTGCCCAAGCAGACGTCCTGGGCTGAAACATCGTTTATGCCTTCTCACAGGAAGTATAGCCCAAGCTGTAGTTACTTTGGGGTACAGTCAAAGTTTTACTCCTGGAAATAATACTTCCAGGTAATTGGTCACCCTGGAAGAATATTTCATTATCTCACAAACCATGTTTCGACAACTGCAATCAAATCCTTGGAATAGGTGCCCTGTCCTGTAGTATAAGGAAGACAAACACTGGAGAACTGAAATCTCAGTTCCGAAGGAACAGCCAGGACCCCTAATTTTCAAACCAGCATCGCTGCTGGTGTGACTTCCCTAGAATGACACACACATGTATATTTACATAAACAACTGCAGATAACACTGATTGGCACTTTGCCATTAAAATGACTCTTTCAGTGGGTCCCTTTAGATAACCAACCCTGCCTCATTTGAACAGATACTGCCATTGTAAATTTACTTTTCACTTCCGCGCATATGTGCTAAGTCACTTCAGTCAAGTCCGACTCTTTGCGACTGTATGGACTGTAGCCCACCAGACTTCTCTGTCCATGGGATTCTCCAGGCAAGAATACTAGAGTGGGTTGCCATTTCCTCCTCTATTAATTTTCACTTAATTAACCTTTGAAAAAAAGCACCTCATTTTACTCACTGTCTATTGAATAAAGAATTAGTACTATTTTCCTTCCTCCAGTGAACTTCCTTGCACTTCATCGTCTGTAGATTGTAGGCCTTTATGTTTCTCCGCCAAGATGTCACTGTTGAACAAATCACAGGTCTTAATGCTGCCCAGTTCATGCAGTGATAACTTTTTATTCAGAATTGCTTGAGGTCATCTCAATGGGAGGACTGGGCAGGAATGAGAATTTACCCCCAACTTGAATTAAAATAACTTCCAAGCACTTCCTAGAGCAGGAACAAAGATGAAAGGGACCCCAAATTATGGGAGTGTTTGAAATCACAAGAAAAGGGTGTCCTTTGAAATAGACTCAGCCACATTTGTTTGCCTTCAAGTCAGATCACCTTAACCAAGGACATTGGGTGGCAGGAACAAATGGTTAATGATTATGGAAGGAACCTGGCCAACTGGCTTTTCTTCCTTTCTCTTTCTTTTACTCGTCTTTTTATACTATTATTTTTTTTTTAACTTTGGCTAGAATGCCCAGTAGGAGTGCAGACTGGAAGATTGGCTGTCTTTTGAACCAGAGACATCACAGGAAACTGGGGAGGCTCCAAATTGCTAACCTGAGGCCGGAGCAAAACTTTTTTTCGTTGAAGGGACTGCGGATTTTTTTTTTTGTTTTTTTTTTTTCCTTCCTCCCCTTCATCGAATGGCAACCCAAGTCCTGATGGATTGCAACTGTCTTTGTTCCTGCAGCCAAGCCTTATATCTGGCTCACACTCTGCCATGCTCATAACCTCACACTAGAAAGGAGATTACAAAGAGGGGCAAACACCCTAGAGGGCTCCCCTTTATCAGAACCTTCCCTGTCAGTTGGGCTCCTCATTTCCTGAGCCCTCGTGTGATTATTAGTGTACTGACGGAATAAAAATAACCTCATATTCCTACATGAATCATAAATAAAACCCTTTTATTTCATCAAAGAGGTTGGCAGGTTTATAGTCCTTGCAATGCAGGCACGATGTGAATGACATACCTTTAATTTTGCTGACAAGCTCATTGGGGTTCGAATGAAAAAAAAAAAAAGAGTGAAAAGTGGGTGACTTCGGAAACAGTTGTGGGGGAGCTTTTTGGTGAGGATAAATATTTCACCTTGCCACTGTAATCAGGGAACCAACTGATCTTGGTAATGAACTCTTCAATTACAGCACACTTCTGACTCTTCAAAACTGCCTATGCCAACAATACCACAGTGATTATTGTTGGTGTTACAGACAGAAGCAACATGAAGAGCAAGAAAGAAGGGGGAGAGAAGGGAAAGAAAAGAAGTGGTGTGGTGGGAAATGAAAGCCACTGAAAGTTAACAAAACTGGATCATTAAATTAGAAAAAGCTGTGGAGCTGGCAGTAGAAAAAGCATATTTCCCAGCCCCCATTCCTCTCTCTATCCAAACTATCTGCTGATTCCACAAATGCTCCACTTTTTTTAAATTAATGTAGGCTTGAGCTCTCAAAATCAGAGACCCCCCAACAATGAGAGCCTCCATAGTTTGCATACTCATTTGCCTTTGATTTCTCTGAAGTTTGCCATGTTGTGAAATCCCTTCTTTTAAAGGATGTGAAGAGAAGCACCCATAACAACGTTCTTGGTGCTGACTTTCCTACAGGTAAATTTCCTGTTTCTTACTTAGAATCAAAAAAAGAAGCACTAGACACTGGGTCTCTAAATTATTGACCTCCAATTTTTCCAGAGCCTCAACAAAGCTTTGGAGATCAGAGTTTTAAGTAGTATGGAAGCAAGAGGGGGGAAATGGAAGATTTTTAAAGCTGATTGCTGGAAAAGAAAGGAGGTTTCACTTTAGGTTAAGTTCTGTTTGGTGAGTCAGTCTGGGAGACTGAGGACTCAACCTTAAAGGATGAGCTTTTACATGGGCTTGCTTTGGGGCTCCCAATTTAGCTTGGGATGTGTTTTACTTCACACCCTAAATTTTCCTCCATTATATGAGAAATTTTAGCAAGAGTAATAGTTGCTGCCACTGATCTGCAGGCTTCTCCCTATGAAAAATAGGTCAAACTTTGCAAGGCGTGAGGCTTTCTTTAAAGCAGCTAAACAAAACAGAAGAGCTGAAGGGGACTAAGAAAGGAAGTATGATTTTTCTCTCCTCAACTGAACTACAACCTCATTGAGGACAAGAGCTGTTTTATGCTAATTACATACCTTCCACAGAGCCTAAAATGCTGTATGTCTTGGTTTTCTAGGTAACATAAGACAAAGGATGATGATCACTCAAATAGCCACTGGAGACCAAGGGACTCATTCTTCTACAAAGCTCTTAGACTCAAACTCATGCATCCAGTCAATCCCCAAGTCCCCAGTTTATTCTGAGGTGACTTGCTACTTCATGGATCCACTGGGGTTAAAACTTTTGTGGTAACACAAAAAACTTACCATCTTAAAAATTTTTAAGTGTACAGTTCAGTGGTATTAATTACATTTATAATTTGTACTATCATCACCACCATCCATCTCCAAAGCTTTTTTCATCTTATAAAACTGAAATTCCCTGTCTATTGAATAATAACTTCTCATTCCCTCCTCCTGCCAGCCACTGGCAACCATCATTCTACTTTCTATGCCTTTGATTTTGGCTACTTTCAGTTCAGTTCAGTTCAGTCGCTCATAAGATCTCATATAAGGGTGGAAACATGGAAAATTTTTTTGTGTGTGTGACTAGCTTATTTCACTTAGTTGGTCTGTAAATTTCTTTCATGTTGAAGCATATGTCAGAATTCCCTTCCTTTTTTAAGACTGAATAATATTCAATTACATATGCATAAAACGTTTTGCTTATCCTTTCTTCCATTGATAGACACTTTGATTGCTTCCACATCTTAGCTACTATTAATGCTGCTATGAACATGTGTGTACAAATATCTATTCAAGGCCCTACTTACAATTCTATGGGGTGCAGACCCAGAAGTGGAATTGCTGGTTCATATGGTAATTTTATTTTTAATTTTTTGAGGAACTGCTATACTTTTTTTTCCCCACAGGAACAGTACCATTTTACAATCCTACAAATAGTGTCCAAGGATTCTAATTTTTTCACATCCTAATCAACACATGTTTTGTTTTTCTGTTTTTTTGATAGTAACCATATGAATGTGATTTGGTATCTCTGTGTTTTTTTTAAGATTGTTTTGATGTGGACCATTTTCAAAGTCCTTATTGAATTTATTATAGTATATGATATTGCTTCTTTTTTATGTTTTGGCCACAGGGCATGTGGGATCTTAGCTCCCTGACCAGGGATCAAACCTGTGCCGCCTACATTGGAGGGTTAAGATTTAACTACTGAACTGCCAGGGAAGTAGTTTTGATTTGAATTTCCTTCATGTGCTTATTAGTCATTTATATATCTTCTTTGGAGAAACGTCTTTGACCTTTGCTCATTTATGAACTGGGCTGCTTTTTGTTATTGTGTTTTAGGGATTCTCTTTATATTCTGGATATTACTCTTCATCAGACATATGGTTTGCAAAATTTTCCTCCACTCTGTGGATTTAATTTTTATTCTCCTGATAGTGTTTTGACACACAAAATTCTAAAAGTTTCAAGGAATTCAGTTTGTCTGTTCTTCTTCTGTTGCTTGCGCTTTTCATATCATATGCAAGAAATAATTGCCACAACCAATGAGGTCACAAAATTTTGCCATGTATTTATATCTAAGACTTTTATAGATTTTGGGTTTTACACTGTAGTTTCTGACCCATTTTGAGTTAATTTTTTATATGGTATTAGATAAGGGTCCAAGTTCATTCCTTTTCATGTGGATGTTGAGTTTTCCCAGGACATAGATGTTGAAAACTATCTTTTCCCCACTTACTGGTCTTGTAACCCTTCAATCCCTTGATTTTTAAGACAACTTAGGTAGACTTCCCTGGTGGCTCAGATGATAAACTGTCTGCCTACAATGTGGGAGACCCGGATTCAATCCCTGGGTTGGGGAGATCTCCTGGAGAAGGAAATGGCTACCCACTCCAGTATTCTTGCCTGGAAAATCCCATGGATGAAGGAACCTGGTAGGCTACAGTCCATGGGGTTGCAAAGAGTCGGACATGACTGAGCGACTTCACTTTCACTTCCTATATACTTGTAAGTTTGAAAAAATTCATATTAGGAAGCTGCTATTTTGCCAGTATTATAGATGAAGACACTATGGCTGAAAGAGGTTAAATATCATGCCAAAGATGACACAGAAGAGTGTCTCTGAATCAGCATCACAATTTAAAAAAAAGTTCATCTTGAAGATAAATGATGATTGAGAAGTCTATTTTACACATCTATAAGGGGATATTAATTGTATTTCTAGGCAAGAAGTTGCATGGTAGCCCATAGGTGGAAAATACATCTGTAGTTAACAATTTCAATGAACTACTCATTCTTCTAGCTGGACACACAAGTACTTACACTGTGGCCAAGAAAACCTAGCCTGTGATAAAATTTCAGGACCTGTTACAGCTGCCATGGCTGTAACAGGACCTGTTACAGCTCACGCACAAGACTCCCAGGCTGTGAGAAAGCATCAGATGGACTCCAAGAAACTATGCCAAGACACAGACCACATGGGAAACAGGGTATTCTAACAAACTCCCCTGAGAGTGGAAAAAAAAGTAATTGGAACATTAAGGCTTTCTTCCAAAACACAAGTGTTTCATCAGGGCCTGCTCTTCCTAGCACATTTATGACCATGAAAAGAATAAAACATTAACTTAAAGATATTATCTAACTTCACATGCAAAGCCATATGTGTGTGTGTGTGTGTGTGTGTGTGTGTGTGTGTATTTGTGTTGCTATGAAAACAAAATCCATATAGCATAAGGGCACAGTGAAGAAGAATTGGGGATGGAGACTAAAATAGGGGCCCAAGGGCTTAATGTAAAGCAGATAGTCCTTTGACAGGCACACATATTCAGAATATCTGAGTACTTTACTGTTCACCAGGAAGTGTACTCCATGCTTCATGTGTATATTTACCCCTTACAACACCTCTATGAGAAGTCCCACCCACTTCCATGATACTATTTCTTCTCTTATGTTAAAGTGGGCAACAAGAGAAAAGGTCCTCACTGACCTGAGTTGCTCCTAGCTTGCAGAATCAGACTGAACCCCTGGCCTGTCCCAAACATGCCCAGGGATCAGAACTTGATCCTCTGAAACAAGCAGACCAGTTCATATTGTGGTTGATTCAATAGCAATTTACAGGTGTTTTTCTGAAGGACCTGGGATTAAGACTTCACTTTCCTCTCTTGATTTCTGCTTTTGTACCCCCAACTTTGACTTAAGAGTGTGCTTTGGTCTACGGAATCTGATCCTGCCGGTATTTACACTCTGAAGCCTGTGGAGCAGAGTATGGCACCCATTAGATCAAAGCAATTAATGAATGCTGTGCTGATTCAAATTGGTTAACTCCATGTCTCCTGACGTTGATATTAACTGTCCTCTGTGGGTAACACACTTCAGTCATGCTTTGTGCTCTGGCTTCAGCTTCTGTTTGACCCCCCTTGTTAAACATGCTGTTGTCCAGGTTCTATACCTGGCTCTTGATATAATAAACCAATTCTAAATCATATCAGACAAGTGCCATCTGACAGCCTAGTCCTTGAATCTTGCCTATAATCAACCACTTTCCCTCTCTATAGAACCTTACTATGCTCCTTTAGTTAAGAGTTCACACCAGAATATAAATGTTTGTTGATGGGTTGTTGATGAGCATAGTCTCCCTGTTGTTCAATGCAAGAGTCACTTCTTTAAAAGCTTATATGCACTCTGAAAATACTGTTTTTATGCATATAATGAATATACTGAGAAATGTGTCTCTATTTGAGAGAGAAAGAAAGAAAAAGAAATGGGAAGGATGAGAAAAAAATTGAAGAAACTATAGAGAAAGACAAAATCAGCTCTATTGAATTCTAGATTGCCATCTTGTCAAGATTTTTGCAAGATGCCTCTGCCACTCTTTCAATTTTCATTACTTTCTATTTTCTGTGAATAAGCATAGAAACAGGTTCTAATTTTACCAGAGGCTTCTCATCAAATCAGACTTTTTATTCTCCCTAGGTTGTCCTAGTCACAAAACATCTCTTTTCAAAGCCTGCATAATAGTAGCTAACTCTAGTGGTGTATAGCTTCATGCACCCACAGTGAAGATGCAAATATTATTCTTTAACCTGACTCTAGTTATCCTTCCTCTCAGAGACTGATATTCTTAGTAGCCAAAATCTTCACAGAACCTCTGAGTTTTACAAAAACTTTCCTTAATCACTGGCTGTGCAGACACCAACTTTTGGAACTCAAAGCAAGTCATATCTCTCCTCAGTGTTTTAAGGAACCTCAGATGCTTGATGCTCCTATTTCTGATCTGGTATAATGAAGAATTTTCTACATATGAAGGAGATTTGTCTCAAGATGGATTTTCCATTCTCTCTGGAACAATGACAATATAACTGGTCACTACTTCTCACTGGGGCCGCTTGGGATGGCCTAATTGCTTTGGAGATAAATGGCAGAAGGTTTTCCCAGAGGACCAGTTTACAAAGAGCAGTTCTATATAAATTCACAAATTTGATGTCATTATCCTCTATGTCAAAGCATAAACTGAAGGATATGTTTCAGCATCATAACCTCAAATCTAATGGCAAGGAGGAAAGGTCTGGGAAACACATTGAACCTTCTGTTTACTCACTTACAGGAGTGATTTTTAAGATCTTCCCTCTCGTACACTTCTATTGGGGTTGGATTCAGGTGTGTACTTCTTGAGACTCTAAATGTAACTAGACACTTAGAGCCTGTATAGTGAAGGTGAAAGTTGCTCAGTCGTGTCCAACTCCATGACCTCATGGACTATAGAGTCCATGGAATTTTCCAAGCCAAAATACTGGAGTGGGTAGCCGTTCCCTTCTCTAGGGTATCTTCCCAACCTAGGGATCAAACCCAGGTCTCATGCATTGTAGGCGGATTCTTTACCAGCTGAGCCACCAGGGAAGCCCAATCCTATAAAGCCTATAGTTGGCTTAAGGTAAGATAAAGGTAAAGTTGCTCAGTCGTGTCAGACTCTTTGCAACCCCATGGGCTGTAGCCTACCAGGCTCCTCTGTCCATGTGATTTTCCAGGCAATAGTACTGGAGTGGATTGCCATTTCCTTCTCCAGGGGATCTCCCCAACCCAGGGATCGAACCTGGGTCTCCCACATTGTAGACAGACGCTTAATCATCTGAGCCACCAGGGAAATCCTAGTTGGCTTAAACTCCAGTTATTCTTTCTCAAAATTGAGGTTATAGAACACCCTTAAAATATTATGGCTTATATTAATGGGCTTCCCTGATAATTCAGGTGGTAAAGAATCTGCCTACAATGCAGGAGACCCGGGTTCAATCCCTGGGTTGGGAAGATCAGCTGGAAAAGGGAAAGACTACCCAGTCCAGTATTCTAGCCTGGAGAATTCCATGGACTATACAGTCCATGACTGAGCGACTTTCACTTTCTATGGCCAGTGAGTTCTAAAGAGGTCCTAGGCATAGTATTTTTTTTTTTTTAATCAAAGAACTTTTGGTATAAAATCATAAGGGATACTGTATGGACCTACTGTCTGACAGACCTGAGCTCCCAATCCAGACAGAATGCTAGCTAGCTGTGTGGCTCTAAGTCCTGCAGGGATTTATTTATTTATTATCTTATTGATGAGACTTTTGCAAGATTTTATTAAGATGAAATAAGGAAGACATTTATCACAATGACTTGCATATATTAAGCCCTCAGTAGTAATATTTGATGCATAGGTGTAAAGAGACAGCATTTCCCAATCAAGCCTTCTAAGGTGAAGTCCATATGAAGGGTATGGCTTATAAGGCATTTGAGAGCTCACAGTAGAAGGAAAATGTAATTAGCAATCAGGAGAGATTTCCAGAGGCTGAGGCAGAGTCAAAGAGTGGGATTTTGTACTAGATGTAAAGTAATCCAGGGCTTCCCCGGTGGCTCAATCTGTAAAGGATCTGCCAGTAATGCAGGAAATACTGGTTCAACCTCTGGGTCAGGGTGCTCCCCTGGAGAAAGGCATGACAACCTACCCCAGTATTCTCACCTGGAGAATTCCATGGACTGAGGAGACTGGTGGGCCACAGGCCATAGAGTCAGAGAGCACTCACGCACATACATAAAGTGACCCAGGAAAGGCCAGTGGCATGATCCACAGCGGAACTCGGAACTCCAGGTGAATATGGACAAGAAGGAGAAACTGACTGGGTCAGGACTTGAGAAGGAGACCAATGAACATGAGTCTGGAAAGCAGATAGGGATTGGGCTAAGATTATTTCTTGTATGAAGAAGAGAGTGTTTACGTTTTGGCATGAGGTTGATGATTCATTGATGACAGGAGAAATGTAGAAAGACAAATCAGACAGTGTAAATCAGGACAGCTGATGGGCAGGTAGGAGGGGTGCCATGGGCAGAATCAGGAGGTGGTGTGTCATGTTATGTGAGTTGGGGGCCAGGGGATAGCAAAGACGGTAAGTGTATTTCTGGGTGTGTGACCCTCAGAAAGAATGAGTAAAGCCTAGGTTATGAGTAGATAGGAGTAGGAGGAATAAAGACAAGACTCACAGTTGATTCTAACCCTTTGCTTTTGCATAACAGGAAGTGGTAGCTACCTTACACAACGAGGCAGGTTAAGAGGAAGAAATGCCTTTGGGAAAAAAACTATAAATACAGAAACAGGTGATCCGTTGCCCACAGTTCACTTCCAGGTGTCCCTAAAGGGTCTGGAATGAAATGAGAACATAGTTTCAGTGAATTCCAACTGGGTTATATAACATATTCTGAATATGAAACAAGATGTAGCATCTTTTCTACTCATGGCAAGGAGGGCGTTTTGCCAAGCAATGCTTGGAACAGCACATCTATTTTGTTGGGCTGAGTCACTGTGCCTTCAGAAATGGTTCTAATCTCAGCTCTGTATGATGGCTGTGGAAAAGTTTACTTCCAGTTTTTTTTTTTTTTCCTCTCTAAAAGGAATATAATGACATCAACTTGTCCTCCACTGCCACTGCAACACATTTTGAGAGAAGTTCACGTATTTACTGAGAACATGTTCAAGGCTTCTCTTCCGGTTGCACCTGCTCGATCCTCCCAGAGTGCACTGCAGGTGCCTGTGAGGCAGGAAATACCACTGAGCAGGGCAGATATCTTGATGTATTTGTCTCCCCCAGGAGACTGTGAGCTCTTGAAGGTTGGGATCATACTTCTTCCTCTCAATAATCCTTGTGTTTAGCACACAGAAAGTAAAAGAATGAATTAAGGAGTGAAATGTGTATTTCATTTCACTGTGTAGGGTGTAGGACCCCCTTGGTTAAAAATCTGGCTTCCTTTCTATGGGCTCAGCCCCTTTTGAGAGAAACACAAGGCAACTGGAAAAGGTTGCTTCCTCCTGATCCTTTCCTTTTTCTTAATTATAAATATGGTAGCTTCTCACTAAATGAAAGGAAGTGACACTTGTGCATTTCAGTACTACCCTCACTAAAGGACAGGACTAGAAATTAGGTCTGAGCTAAAGAAGAACCCAGATAAGTAACAGTGCCATCAAGAGCACATGTCCAACTTACTTAGACCATCAGGCATTTAATGCATGACACACCTTCTTCCAGTAACATCTGCATCTGCATGACATGGATGTATGGGCATTTGGGGGAAAGCCAAATATATCTTTGCCAGGCAGCAGTTTAAATGTCGGAATATAATGACATGTGGACTTCTGCAGAGTGGGACTAAGTGGGAGGCAGTGGAATGGAAGGGTCTGAAAACTATTTCTTAGTCATACATTCTGAAAGCCATATACAAGATTGAGGAGTGGCATATTTATACACCATGATGTTTCCTCTTTTTGTTTTAGATTAGGGCTGGTCTTCAACAATGAATCGATATCCTCCGTTTTTTGGTTTTTGGTTGTTTTTTTTTTTTTTACTTTCTCAATGTTCATTATTTTTATATGTTTTAGATAAGTACTTGGAACAGATTAGGATTGTGTAATACAGGGAAAGGAAATTAATGCTAACAAAAATATTTAGCTGCTTTCTTTGCTAACTGATAATGATTAAGAGCTAGATAATTTGCAAATTGGGTAAGAAAACCAAAAATGAACCCAATATTTGTGAGTTGAAGCCTGAGGAGGATGATAACTGCATCACAAAATAGCTAAAATGTCTCAAAATTCCCAAAGCTTGTGTGTAGAAGCAGCTTACAAAATTCAAGCTTGTGATCTCCTATTAACTGGTTTATGTTTTAACCACAAATACAAACATGTTTAATTGTAGAAATTACGATAAGACTTGCAGAAATGGCCAACAACAATAAAATCCTTTGGCATCATCTTATTACTTCATGTGTAGACACTACTATCAAATTACCAGCCTGATTCTTGCTTACCTATTTCATATCAGCATAAAGGCTTCTCCTCCAGCAAACTGATATATAAAATTCCATTTTCAGGTAACTGTGGTCATTGGAATGAAGCTCTCAGGGTAATAGAAAACCCATAAATACACACAAACCAAGGCTACTCCCTCAACCCCACCCAACCCTTAAAAGGCACATTAATAAGAAGGAACATATTGGCAGATTGGAAATGGTATGATGTGTCAGTAATTTAGTTCCCCTATCAAATTATTGGTTGAAGAGTAGAGGACGAGTGGTCCAGGAGAGCAACAAGAACTAAAGAGTTCAGGTAAATTTCATGTTGCCTGGGACCCTATGTGGAAAACTGAATACAATCATTTAATCCACTTTTGTGGCTATCCTGCCTTGCACTTTTGGTTCTGTCCTACATGACATGGTGTATAGCACCATAGGCAAGAAAACACATGTAACCATGTGTAAGTAATTATGGTGTACAGCAGTATATTATCACTGGCTTACAAGTGAGTTTCCAAACATCTATAGCTGTTTGTATCAGAATTTATTTTATCAGTAAGGAAAGAAAAAAATGATCAAATTAATTTAAGCAGAATTTAATACAGGAAACTGAGAACTTAAAATATAGTAGAAGAGTCAAAGCTAGGTTCTACACTGAGCTTTCAGGAATATTTCTGAGAATGACTTGGGTTCTCTAGAGCAGTTATACCCTCTAAAGCTGCCTGTAGAGCTAAGAAAGGAACTGGGGTCAAGGAGGTACCACTGTAAATACCTCAGTGCCTGTCAACATATTTAGGAAACTGGAAAATGGGCAAGCAAGGCCTGGCGTTTTACGGCCTTCACCTCTTCCCTGTTAAATCTCACCAGTATAGATTTGACTGAACTTATGGAAAAGAAATGCAAAAAAGCAAAACGGCTATCTGAGGAGGACTTACAAATACCTGTGATAAGAAGAGAAGTGAAAAGCAAAGGAGAAAAGGAAAGATATAAGCATCTGAATGCAGAGTTCCAAAGAATAGCAAGAAGAGATAAGAAAGTCTTCCTCAGCAATCAATGCAAAGAAATAGAGCAAAACAACAGAATGGGAAAGACTAGAGACCTCTTAAAGAAAATTAGAGATACCAAGAGAACATTTCATGCAAAGATGGGCTCGATAAAGACAGAAATTGTATGGACCTAACAGAAGCAGAAGATATTAAGAAGACGTGGCAAGAATACACAGAAGAACTGTACAAAAAAGCTCTTCATGACCAAGATAATCACGATGGTGTGATCACTCACCTAGAGCCAGACATTCTGGAATGTGAAGTCAAGTGGGCCTTAGGAACCATCACTACGAACAAAGCTAGTGGAGGTGATGGAATTCCAGTGGAGCTATTTCAAACCCTGAAAGATGATGCTGTGAAAGTGCTGCACTCAATATGCCAGCAAATTTGGAAAACTCAGCAATGGCCACAGGACTGGAAAAGGGCAGCTTTCATTCCAATTCCAAAGAAAGGCAATGCAAAAGAATGCTCAAACTTCCACACAATTGCACTCATCTCACATGCTAGTAAAGTAATGCTCAAAATTCTCCAAGCCAGCCTTCAGCAATACATGAACCATGAACTTCCAGATGTTCAAGCTGGATTTAGAAAAGGCAGAGGAACCAGAGATCAAATTGCCAACATCCGCTGGATCATGGAAAAAGCAAGAGAGTTCCAGAAAAATATCTATTACTGCTTTATTGACTATGCCAATGCCTTTGACTGTGTGGATCAGAAGAAACTGTGGAAAATTCTGAAAGAGATGGGAATACCAGACCACCTTACCTGCCTCTTGAGAAACCTATCTGCAGGTCAGGAAGCAACAGTTAGAACTGGACATGGAACAACAGACTGCTTCCAAATAGGAAAAGGAGTACGTCAGGGCTGTATATTGTCACCCTGCTTATTTAACTTCTATGCAGAGTACATCATAAGAAACACTGGACTGGAAGAAGCACAAGCTGGAATCAAGATTGCCGGGAGAAATATCAATCACCTCAGATATGCAGATGACACCACCCTTATGGCAGAAAGTGAAGAAGAACTAAAAAGCCTCTTGATGAAAGTGAAAGAGGAGAGTGAAAAAGTTGGCTTAAAGCTCAACATTCAGAAAACAAAGATCATGGCATCCGGTCCCATCACTTCATGGGAAATAGATGGGGAAACAGTGGAAACAGTGTCAGACTTTGTTTTGGGGGGCTCCAAAATCACTGCAGATGGTGACTGCAGCCATGAAATTAAAAGATGCTTATTCCTTGGAAGGAAAGTTATGACCAACCTAGATAGCATATTCAAAAGCAGAGACATTACTTTGCCAACTAAGGTCCGTCTAGTCAAGGCTATGGTTTTTCCAGTGGTCAGGTATGGATGTGAGAGTTGAACTGTGAAAAAAGCTGAGTGCCGAAGAATTGATGCTTTTGAACTGTGGTGTTGCAGAAGACTCTTGAGAGTCCCTTGGACTGCAAGGAGATCCAACCAGTCCATTCTGAAGGAGATCAGACCTGGGATTTCTTTGGAAGGAATGATGCTGAAGCTGAAACTCCAGTACTTTGGCAACCTCACGCGAAGAGTTCACTCATTGGAAAAGACTCTCATACTGGGAGGGATTGGGGGCAGGAGGAGAAGGGGACGACAGAGAATTAGATGGCTGGATGGCATCACTGACTCGATGGACGTAAGTCTGAGTGAACTCCGGGAGATGGTGATGGACAGGGAGGCCTGGCGTGCTGTGATTCATGGGGTCACAGAGTCGGACACGACTGAGAACTGAACTGAACTGAACTGAATTTATGTTGAATTCTAACTGCAAGGTAAACAGGGAACACAGTTTTAGTTTTCCAATATTTTTCGAATTGGAGAAAGATGAAACAAAGATTAGTGGTCCAGTCCTCTGTATCTTCCAGAGAATTGGAAACTCGCAACTATTTGTGGTCTTCCATATTCAGGCGGTGGCCACAGAAACTTTAGCTGCAACACTTTAATTTCATTTAGTGAGAGGAGCAGCAAGATGCTGTTTGGCTTAGGCCTAGAAGAATATATAGATGATTTATGCATGAAGATGTTTTAGGGTAGAACAGGATGGATTAACCAAATGAAGGAAGTAACATTATTGCCCTTAATGCTAAAAGGGACACATTTGGGGTTGAAGTGGCATCGTCTCATGTTGGCCCAGGTCCAAGAAGAGCAATGTAAGGCATTATATGTGATGGTAGTCAGAGCCCCTAAACTTCCCTAACTAAGGTCAAATCTACCTATAGATTTAGAGGGAACAAGAATAGACAGCCATCTCTACAGTTCTCAAGTACTGTGGAAAATTGCTTCTCCTTTGAGCCCTAGTTTAAGACTTTTTAAATCAAAATTTTACCAGTGTTTCTTGGCCTTCTTTGCCTCCAGACTCCTATCACACTAACTGTCCTTACCACATGTTTAGTACTTTTGCTCAATAGTTGATTCCTGTGTATTACACAGGTATTTCATGTTTAAGTGTTTTTCACTTCCCCAAAAGGGAGGGAAATGTGACATCCATAGTTTTGTCCCCCTCACCTCCACCCCATTCTGGATACCTGTTCTTTCTTGGAAAAGGGGGCTTCTAATACAATTATTTTGCCTGTGTTTTAAAAATAGAATGTCTTATTATTCAGGTCACTTCTCTTTTCCCTCCTTTCACTATGCCTCTGTGCCTTTGTGTATGACTTTGCAGATACTCCAGACTCTCCAGTCCCCTCTCGGAGCTCCCTTTGTCTTTATTTCTTTCTCACTTGCTATGGTTTCTTTATGCTTATTTCACCTTAAGCAAGTCACTCCTTGCTTTCTGTATTTCCTTTCGCCACCCTAGTTCACAGTCTCTAACTTTGGCTCAGTTCCCACTTTTTCTATATTTTTATGCTTTATCCCATTTGTCTCCTTAATTGGGGTCCCTAGTTTTGTTTGTTTGTTTCTGCCTCTGCATCTGTCACCTTCTGTGCTTCTGTTGTTTATCTCACTCTACATACATGCGATCTCCATTTTTATTTTTTCCTCCTTGCACTTCACTTGCTTGTTCCCGTTCTGTGCCACTCCCTTCACCCATCCTGTTATGTTACCTTTCTGTTTATTCGGCCGTATTTCACATAAAGCCTCTCACCCCTTTCAGCATAGAGGAAGACCGACAGGAGACTTCACTCTTTACACCCTTGTCTCTATCCAGGGCTCAGGACCTGATGAGCGAGGTCAATCTCAGATGCAAGATTCCCACCACCTATCGCCTCCAAAGCCAGGTCTACCTCCCTGCTGCAGTTTTTGCAAAGATAATTCAGTGCAGGCACAATTTGTTTTGAATTTCAACCCAGAGGAGTTTAAGAAAAAAATCTCGGTGTTGGGCTGTCCTGTCTATGACAGAGATTCTTGGTTTACCAGCTACCTCTGGAGACATCTTCAAAGGAAAGAGTCTTCTCATTAGTCCTATAGTGTCTGTAATGTGCACACACACACAAACATACCTACATGCATTCATACATACATACAGCATGGGACTTCACTCTCTATCCATGTGTGTAGTTATTTGTGTAAGTGCATATACATACATATACATATGCACACATATATAAATAAACACATATCTAAAGTATATATATATATATACATTGAATATTTATATGCACACATATTACATATATAATGCACACATATGTAACATACATATGCATTGTATACATAATGTTTTATATATCTGTTTCTTGTATTTGAAATTATAATAATTGAGTTAAGCATTCAGTGAGAGCTTTATAATGAGAAAAAGAAATAGTTTCTATCAAATTCATGATTGTCTATTTAGAGAATAAAAACTAACAATGCTCTGAAATTTTATCATACTTGAAAGATGTTTACACCACTTCACATTAAATTATTTTATCTCTACCAACTGACTCTTTTACTGTTGCTCTGTTTCCTTGTACATTTTATTCAATCTCATAATATATTCCTGTGAGCTGAGAAAAGTACTAGCAGGGTAGAATGAAGGCAGGTTGTATTATCTAATTTTCAAAGTGGAGAAACAAGGACAGGACCTGGTAAGATTACTTACTGAATTTGCTCTATCAAACAGGTAGGGAGCTGACATCTAACCAATGCCCCTCCTTCACCTTTCACATCACATTTCATCCAGATTTGTTGCCCCAGTTTAGAAATCATCCAAACTCAAAGTGTACTTCAGGATCCATTTTGGGATCAGACTGGAATTACAGGATTTTATTTTCCAAGTTTAGCTAACCAAAAATCTGATTTTAGAAGCCAAAATCACAAAGATAAATGCATGAGATAGAATGGATGGAGTTGTGTTTCAAATACCTATGTTTAGACATTCAGCAAAATAGGAGTTGAGGCAAAAGGCATTTGTTGAAGCCCAATAATTTTCAATACCACAGATATTTCACATGGCAGGAATTTAAGGGGAATCTTTACATTACATACTAAATATATTTTCCATACAAATCAATCTTGTCAATAATTATAAAATAAGTTACCACAGAAAAATCCCTCTAAATTTTAGAATTTGAATTGTCATACTTCACTTCCCAAGATGTGTAAATACTGATAATTTATGCCTGTGTTTGGAAGTATTAATGTTAAGAGACTTTTGGCTTAATAGAGGCATTGGAATCCACAAGGTATATGGACAACAATACAAATAGAAGAAATATGTTTTATTTATAAACTCTACACCAAAACAATGGGTGCTAAAAGCTCTCCTTCCCACTCACTTTAATTTCAACAGGGTACGTACCTGGCAAGAAGGTAGAAAGTGGATAAAGAATAGCCCTAATTAAAAAAAAAAAAAAATCACTGCAAAATAAAGTTAACTTGGAGAATTTCCAGATTGTCACAGGAACTATCAAAGGCTCAACCATTTGGGGATATTGAGGTGAGTCTGCAAAATATCTTGCTTTGAAGATGCCTACATATTTATGCTCTTAGAGGAAGCCCGCATAGCCACGGCAGACAGCTATCCCAACCAAGTCCTTACTACTGTCCCTTAATGACCTGCTCTGGGACTGCTTCAATGCAACCACTTCAGAGATTGGAATGGCTTCCCACAACCAGTCAACCCTGCTTTTCCTCACCAAAGTCGATCCAGACAACCTTACTGATACATATTAATGGCTGAAGTTACAATACTCAGGGAAAAACATGATCTCAATTTGGCTACATATGAAAAATGCTGGTCCCTGTTGTCTTACCTAGTACTCTTAATTGCATACATTTAGCCCTCAATTATAGAATAATTTTGCTTCATATTGAAAGAAACAGCTCCAGCCTTGGCTATTTTGGCATACAAGTCTCCAATATGACTCTGTTTTCTAAGTAGACATTAATGATTCTAAAACTAATATTCATTGTTTGAAGAGGCACAGCGGCCTTGGCATTTACTTAACCTTTTGTCTCATGTATGAGACTGAGTCAGCCTAAATCCTTTTCTTAATTAATATCTTTTCTTTTTATGGCCAACGTTATTTATTGAACAATTTGCATGTAACAATTAGAGCCATGAGAGCTTAAGAAAACTCTTCCAGCTCAGAAGTCCACTTTTGCTGATTTTTATTTATTTGGTTTTTTAAGAGTGTTCTGATTATACAAACTCAGGGAAAGCTTAGCTGAAGCAGTAGGGGAATAAGTTACTGCAGACACTTCCTATGTAGGTGATCCCTTCTGCTGGAGCCCAGAGGAAAAGAAGGAAAATATTCCTTCTTTTTGGGGAAAAAAAGATGTGATTTATGTAGGAAAACTGTTGCCACTTTGCAAAGAATGTGAATTTCATTTCATTTAAATGTCTTCAGAAAATTCATGTAAATATTAACTACTGTCTACAGGGGTGAGGCATAGCTCTAAATAAATCAGTATACTTAAGGAACGAAGTGTTATTTTAAAGTTTTTCTCTTTTAAAACAACAGGATAAAAGTAAAAGTAATAAACTGTTAAAAATTCCATCTATAACCCACAAATGCCAACAAAACAAATGACTATTTGCCATCTTCTTTCAAATTCCTATCCATAGAAATTCATAAATTTGGCATAAGTATAATCATAGTATAGAAGTAGTATTTTTATATATAGTATGCTTTTCATTTTTGTTGATATATTGCTTCCAGTCTGTCATACTGAATAGGTGCTGAGTATTCAAATAATTGGATTGCTCAGTAATTCAATCAGCTCCATTTGGGGGGTACTATAAATGGCAACCCACTCCAGTATTCTTGCCTGGAGAATCCCAGGGACAGAAGAGCCTGGTGGACTGCCATCTATGGGGTCGCACAGAGTCAGACATGACTGAAGCGACTTAGCAGCAGCATATTCTTTATAGGGCTTCCCAGATGGTGTAGTGGTAAAGAATCTGCCTGCCAATGCAAGAGACACAGAAGATGAGGTTTTGGGCCCTGGGTTGGGAAGATCCCTTGGAAGAGGAAATGGCAACCCACCCCAGTTTTCTTGCCTAGGAAATCCCGTGGGCAGAGGAGCCTGACAGTCTACAGTCAATGGAGTCACAAAGACTTAGACATGACTGAGCGTGTGCACACACGCACATGTATATACACACACACGCACACACACACACACACTCTTTATAATGTTTTGATATTTAATGTAATATTGCAATAAACGTCTTTGAAGAATACATCTTGTCCATTTTTTGCCATAGGTATAGAATTATTGAGTGAAGCAATATGTTCATTTCCTTCTTTTTGGTAACAATATTTCACACTGTATTTTTGTCCCAACCATGTGTAGCATTAGTTTGATAACCTTGCCTTTGATACACATTTCTTAAAAAATTAAATTTTTGAAATTGTGCTAAATGGATATGAGTTAAACAATATATTTTCTTAGTAACTTAGCTTATACTCCCAAATCTAGAATTGTTTAAAATCATTTTATCAAAAGCTTAATTCTTCTTCATAATTAGACATTACTTTGAGCAAAACCAAATATTTTTCAACTTTAAGATACTTCTAAGACCTCAAGCTTACTCTTAAATCACTAAATACCAATAATCATCTAATACTCCTAGTGGAACTGTAGAAGTTACAGAAGATATTTATGGAGGTATTTTGATTTGTATTTTAAATTGTACTTAATATGAACTTATGGTATGATTATTTCCCCCTTTCTGAGAAGAAACCAGAGGGTTCAAGCTTCTCATTTGAGGGCTCTAGTAAATCAAAGTTTTACTCTAGAAAATGAATTTTTTTCCTTTCCCAACTGGCATCTCAAAGACATTTCAAGTACTCATATTACCAGATATTAAGCACTTCAGCAAGAAATTATCTAAATTTCCCAATTTGCTCCTTAAAGTATTCTTGCAGGCTCTTTTCATATTTACCTGTAGAGTGCAGATTGTCTTGGGCACATTCCTGAATTTACTCAGATAGTAGAAATACCTCTGTGTGATTCCAACGCTCCCAACATATAACAGACAAGAATACCAGTTCATCACAGCACTGTGTCACATTTTCTGGAGAAAGGTTTTTTGCTAGTAATTCCTAGCAAAAGGAAGAGCTAAAGGTCTAATTAAAGATTAGAGGTTACTTATATAAATATTGATTAAGAGTAAAAAATAGATGAATAATTTTGCATGTTAATAACACTGCAAAGAACTCCCTTGAACATTTCTCCTTACGGTATGAGAATATTTCCCTAAAGTAAACACACAGAGGTGACCACCACTGGTGGCTCAGATAGTGAAGAATCTGCCTGCAATGCAGGAGACCCAGGTTGAATCCCTGGCTTGGGAAAAACCCCTGGGGATGGAATAGCCACCCACACCAGTATTCTTGCCTGCGAAATTCCATGGACAGAATAGCCTGGAGGGCTGCAGGCCATGGGGTCATAAAGAGTTCAACAAGACTGAGTGACTAACACACACACAGACACATAGAAGTGACATTGCTGGGTGATGGGAAATGGATGTCTTCAATGTCTCTCATTATTGCCAAATTTCTCTCAAAATGGTTTTAATTATCTTCTTAACATGGCCAAGATCCTTGATGTTATCAGACTTTCAGCTTTTGCCTAATAGATTTAAATGGCATTACCTTATTTTTATAATTTACATCTGCTAATCACTAATGGAATGAAACATTTTCCCCCTATTCAGTGATGGATAGGGCTTCCACTTTCATTCTAGTCTTATAAATTTCAGAGGAATGAAATTACCTTGCCTTAGTCTCCACTGCCCTCCTCAAGACACCTAGAAAAGCCTTGGGCTCTGCCTTTTCAGCATGTGGCCTTTAAAGGCAATTACTTCTGTAGGGTTGAGAGTCAAAAATGGTTGTCTGAGGAGGCCTTACAAACAGCTGTGAGTAGAAGAGAAGCGAAAGGCAAAGGAGAAAAGGAAAGATACACCCATTTGAATGCAGAGTTCCAAAGAACTATAAATAAATAGAGGAAAACAATAGAATGTGAAAGACTAGAGATCTCTTCAAGAAAATTAGAGACACCAAGGGAACATTTCATGCAAAGGTGGGCACGATAAAGGACAGAAGTGGTATGGACCTAACAGAAGCAGAAGATATTAAGAAGAGGTGGCAAGAATACACAGAACTGTACAAAAAAGATCTTCATGACCCGGATAATCACTATGGTGTGATCACCAAGCTAGAGCCAGACATTCTGGAATGCGAAGTCATGTGGGCCTTAGGAAGCATCACTATGAACAAAGCTAGTGGAGGTGATGGAAATTCAGTTGAGCTATTTCAATTCCTAAAAGATGATGCTGTGAAAGTGCTGCACTCATTATGACAGCAAATTTGGAAAACCCAGCAGTAGCTACAGGACTGGAAAAAGTCAGTTTTCATTCCAATCCCAAAGGAAGGCAATGTAAAAGAATACTCAAACTTCCACACAATTCCACTCATCTCACACGCTAATAAAGTAATGCTCAAAATTCTCCACCAGGATTCAACACTATGTGAACCATGAACTTCCAGATGTTCAAGCTGGATTTAGAAAAGGCAGAGGAACCAGAGATCAAATTGCCAACATCCGCTGGATCATGGAAAAAGCAAGAGAGTTCCAGAAAAACATCTATTTCTTCTTTGTTGACTATGCCAAAGCTTTGACTGTGTGGATCACAGTAAACTGTGGAAAATTCTGAAAGAGATGGGAATACCAGACCACCTGACCTGCCTCTTGAGAAATCTATATGCAGATCAGCAAGCAACAGTTAGAACTGGACATGGAACAACAGACTGGTTCCAAATAAGAAAAGGAGTACGTCAGGGCTGTATATTGTCACCCTGCTTACTTAACTTCTATGCATAGTATATCATGAGAAATGCTGGGCTGGATGAATCACAAACTGGAATCAAGATTGCAAGGAGAACTATCAATAACCTCAGTATGCAGATGACACCATCCTCATGGCAGAAAGTGAAGAAGAACTAAAGAGCCTCTGATGAAAGTGAAACAGAGTGAAAAAGTTGGCTTAAAGCTCAACATTCAGAAAATGAAGATCATGGCATCCGGTCCCATCACTTCATGGGAAATAGATGGTGAAACAGTGGAGACAGTGTCAGACTTTATTTTCTTAGGCTCCAAAATCACTGCAGATGGTGACAGGAGCCATGAAATTAAAAGAAGCTTGCTCCTTGGAAGGAAAGTTATGATCACCCTACACAGCATATTACAAAACAGAGACTACTTTGCCAACAAAGGTCCATCCAGTCAAAGCTATGATTTTCCCTGTGGTCATGTATGGATGTGAGAGTTGGACTGTAAAGAAAGCTGAGCACTGAAGAACTGATGCTTTTGAACTGTGGTCCTGGAGAAGACGCTTGAGAGTCCCTTGGACTGCAAGGAGATCTAACCAGTCCATCATAAAGGAAATCAGTCTTGAATATTCATTGGAAGGACTGATGCTCAAGCTGAAGCTCTAATACTTTGGCCGCCTGATGTGAAGAACTGACTCCTTGGAAAAGACCTTGTTCCTTGGAAAGATTGAAGGCAGGAGGAATAGGGGACAACAGAGGATGAGATGGTTGGATGGCATCACTGCTCAATAGACATGAGTTTGAGTAAACTTCGGGAGTTGGCAATGGACAGGGAGGCCAGGCATGCTGCAGTCCATGGGGTCACAATGAGTCGAACACGACTGAGTGACTGAACTGAACTGAGAGTCAAACTATTTAGTCAGCTGTCATTGCACCAGAAGACAAGTCCACCAACCTGTTAACCAATCAATCTGTCATTCCACCAACATGGCCCCACTCTTCCAAGTTTTAGATGACATTTCTATCTTTAAGCAATGAAGACAACCTAGAAGTTCATATAATTATCTGTTATCATGCTATATGTTAGTTATTATGTATTATTTCATCTGACATCAGATATTGATGAGATTGGATGAGACTATGAATAGGATGAGGTGGGATGTTACTTAGAAGAAAGTGAAAGGCATTGGTTTTAGCAAGATGGTAAACACCTTAGCTCAGCTGGTAAAGAATCCACCTGCAATGCAGGGGACCTGGGTTCAATCCCTGGGTTGGAAAGTTGCTTTGGAGAAAGGAAAGGCTGCCCACTCCAGTATTCTGGCCTGGAGAATTCCATGGACTGTATAATCTATGGGCTCTCAATGAGTTGGACACAGCTAAGCAACTTTTGCTTTTGCTATCACTCTTCAAGCACCTTAGGATAGGAATTATGTCTGACAATAATAGTAATAGGGTAATAGTTATTTGTCTACAATATATTAGGAACTATGTTAAATATCTTTATGTACAATATTTCATTTACTTCCATGAAAGTACAGTGAAGTAGGGATGCTCTCTCTTTAGTGGATGAAGAAACTGAATATTTACATGCACAAAACAGCTTTAAAAACCAATTTCACAAAAAAGGAGAAAAGATTTAAATAGGCAATTTACTGAAGAGATTTTGGTGCAAAGAAGCTCAACATTTTACCCATCATTGAAATGCAGATATAAACCATAATGAAATACCTTTACCCAACTATTAGAATGACTTAAGTTAAAAATGACTGATGACACTCAGTGCTTACTGCCTGATTTGTGTTGAGGTTTGACAGCAAACAACAACAACAACAAAAAGGAATGTTGATCAACTAAAAGTGTCATACATTGTGGTGGGAAAACAATCAGGTACAATCACTTTGAAATTCTTTGGCAATATTTTTGAAGCTATTTACTTACTATATGACCGAGTGATTACAGTCTTAGATATTTATGTAAGAGAAGTGAAAATATACACCCACAAAATGGACAATCAGTTCAGTTCAGTTCAGTCACTCAGTCGTGTCCGACTCTTTGCGACCCCATGAATCGCAGGACCCAAGGCCTCCCTGTCCATCACCAACTCCCGGAGTTGACCCAGACTCATGTCCATTGAGTCAGTGATGCCATCCAGCCATCTCATCCTCGGTCGTCCCCTTCTCCTCCTGCCCCCAATCCCTCCCAGCATCAGAGTCTTTTCCAATGAGTCAACTCTTCGCATGAGGTGGCCAAAGTACTGGAGTTTCAGCTTCAGCATCATTCCTTCCAAAGAAATCCCAGGGCTGATCTCCTTCAGAATGGACTGGTTGGATCTCCTTGCAGTCCAGGGGACTCTCAAGAGTCTTCTCCAACACCACAGTTCAAAGCATCAATTCTTCAGCGCTCAGCCTTCTTCATAGTCCAACTCTCACATCCATACATGACCACAGGAAAAACCATAGCCTTGACTAGACGGACCTTGACAATACCTATACACAAATAGTTGTAGTGGCTTTGCTCAAAACCATCAAAACTGGAAACAATACAAAAATCTATCAACTAGTAAATATATACAAAATATGGAATACTACTCTGCAATTTAAAAGATATGTACTTGTCATACATAAAACAGAATAAATCTGAAAAACATCACGCCAAGTGAAAGAAGCCAAACTCAAAGGGTTATAATTTGTATGATTCTATTTACGTACCATTTGGGAAAGGTAAAACTAGAGAGTCAGAAATTAGATTAATGATTACCTGGGGATGGGGATCAGAATAGGACTTTGACTACAAAGGATCAATAAGAAACTTTGTGGGAAGACAGAAATGTTCTTTACATTAGTTGTGATGATGTTTATATGCCTGTACACTTGTATCAGAATTCATCAAACTGGACCTTTAAAAAAGATGAATTTAACTGTATATAAACTCTATTTTAATAAACTCTGGGTGGGAGGTGGGAGGGGGATTCAGGATTGGGAGCTTGTATACACCCGTGGTGGATTCATGTCAATGTATGGCAAAACCAATACAGTATTGTAAAGTAAAATAAAGTAAAAAATAAAGTAAAAATTTAAAAAAAAAAAAGTATTTTCACAAAGTAAAAAAAAAAAAAGCTCCTGGATGATAGTTTTATATATATATATATATATTTTAATATGGGAATTCCCAGTATCTTAGAATAGGGCCTGGCACATAGTAGGCATTCAACAGACTAGTATTGAGTTAATTAAGAAGAAAGATGATGCCTTGATCATGATAATAACATATTTTGCCTTTTTCCTAATTTTCTTTAGAATATTCCAGCCATGATCACTCATCCCTGGCACCATTTCTGTAAACTCACACTTAGGCAAGTGATATTTCTGTGAAGCTGACCCATGAGTAATTTCTGAGTAGGTATTAAAATACCCTCACGTCTACAAGTCTAATATATTAATAAATGTGCTGTTTTCAATAAGACATCTAAATTTGCATGCACCATCCTACTTGTTATGTTCAGTACTCAATTTTTTAATGTTTCTTGGACACTAGCCAGTACGTCTGAGTCCCTAGTTAGTTCATCTATTACTTTCTCGCCACAATAGATTTGAGTTTCCGCCAAGAAATGGACTAATATTGCATACAAAACTCTATAATGCATTTCCTGATTTTCTGATATTTCCTTTCTGAGTGGCGGGGGTCGGGGGGTGGACGGTGAATACACACACACACATGCCACACACACACAAATCCTATCTATACACACAGTCTATCCAAAGTAGGTAAACATTTTTTATTGCCATTATTAATATCAGATGCCTCCTATAATCCAAATGTTTGCCTGTCCATTTACGTGATCCTCTCACCCTGAGGACTGGAAGGGAACAATGAGTTGTAAAATCTGATAATGATCAAAGATGATGCCTCTATGTGGGGGAAAAAAAAATCAAGATTGTAGGAGCCCTCATTTCCACAGGAAAGCACATCGTCTGCATATCATTTGGCACATTCTCAGTGTCTTAATTTCAGTGGTTCCCAAATGAGATGCTCTTAAAGCTGGAAAAGGTTCTGTGTTGAAGAGGGGGCATTTGCCTCCCCCACCTTTATTCCCTTAAAACATAAGTGAAAAACTAATGAATCCTATTAAAGATACTTCTAGAAATGCTTCTGATTTGTATCTGATGACTAACTAACCTATTATTGCACTTCTTGGGCAGAGATTAATGGGAAATTCTTAAAGAATAAAGACTCTAACAAGCTTTAGAAATATGTGTGGGCCTGGGCTGTATCATGTGACCTCAGAAAGCCGAACCCTGGCTGTTAATATCCTTGACTAATGAACCAAGGCTACAGTCTGTGCTTGCAAAGTGTCAAGAAATAAGTAACCAGAGAGGTGACCTTTTCACATGCTTCTAAATGTAATTTTTAACAGAACAGTGTCAATAAGTTCAAAATCCCATATGCTTTTGATCTGATATGGAACTGTGATACATCAATATCAGACAGCAAAAGGAAGGAAAGAAGAAAAGCTGGAGAGAAAGAATAAAAATGGATCTAAAAGGATAATTTACAACTATGACACTAAACACCTTTCCTTCATGAAGGTAAATATATAAGAAATCCTGGTTTACTATTTCAACATTATCACTACCATGAATATGTAATTAATAATAAAAATCACAGAGTATTTCTATGAATTCCCTTTATAGCTGTTATCAATGCCTAGATCTTAGATATATTGGATGACCTGGAAACTATTCTTCTCTGCTTCCAGCTCCTGAATTTTCCATTATTAGATTTAATCCTAGAATGTAGACTCTAGTGTTCAATAGATTTGGTGTCAATTTCCAGTTCTGGCACAAACTGCGTGACTATTTATATTGCTTGAGTTCTGTAGAACCTCAGTCTTTTCCTCTATAAAATGGGAGCACTAATAGGCTCTTTGTTGGATCACTGTGAAAATTAAATGGAAAAAATTGTATGAATCTTTTAGCAAAATGCCTGTTAAATCAGAAGAGTTTTGAACTGTTATTATTGCCATGACCATGAGTATTAGTTTATTATTGATATTATTACTAGAAATTCCTCTATTCAATTCCTATTATTCCACCTTCACCATTAAAGGACTATAAGGACTATCTGTTTAAATATAGTCTCATAACATTCTCTGTACTCCTCACAGTGCCCAGCAAAGTGCCTTGGGGAGCTGAAAATGTAAAAAAAAAAAAAAAGTGAGCATGGTGCATTTCATGTTTAGGCTCTGCTGATATGTTTCTTTATAATATCAAATATATACCTAATATGGCTAAAGACATACAAAAATAAAAAGAAGTTTTAAAGTGTGTACTATTGGAGAGATTTACTTTTTTCCCCATTTTATCTCTTTAATCAGTGATAATGCCATTATTTAAGTGTATCCAAGTTTCAGTGAACTTGACTTCAAGACCAAAAAAGTGATAAAAATGTGTTTAGGATGTCTGTTTAAAAAACGGTCTGTCAGCCAAAGAAAGATCATTCTTTTAGTGTCTGTAACATTCTCTCTTTCCAAATGGCTAACAGTAACATTCGGAGTATTTTGGATACCGTAGTCTTTAACATTCAACTCTACCAACAATTCATGACTGTTCTCTTTTAACTTCAATTGGACCAGCAAATGTTGATTGGTGTTCTTCAGTGGATCAATTCTAAGCTAGATTCTCTCTCTCCAGGGATTTACAGTGGAGGGGCATTACAATATCATATGGTAAGTACTAAGGCAGAGCAAAGATGGGCTCAATAAAGGACAGAAATGGTATGGACCTAACAGAAGCAGAAGATATTAAGAAGACGTGGCAAGAATACACAGAAGAACTGTACAAAAAAGATCTTCACGACCCAGATAATCATGATGATGTGATCACTAATCTAGAGCCAGACATCTTGGAATGTGAAGTCAAGTGGGCCTTAGAAACCATCACTATGAACAAAGCTAGTGGAGGTGATAGAATTCCAGTGGAGCTATTTCAAATCCTGAAAGATGATGCTGTGAAAGTGCTGCACTCAATATGCCAGCAAATTTGGAAAACTCAGCAGTGGCCACAGGACTGGAAAAGGTCAGTTTTCATTCCAATCCCAAAGAAAGGCAATGCCGAAGAATGCTCAAACTACCGCACAACTGCACTCATCTCACATGCTAGTAAAGTAATGCTCAAAATTCTCCAAGCCAGGCTTCAGCAATACATGAAGTGTGAACTCCCTGATGTTCAAGCTGGTTTTAGAAAAGGCAGAGGAACCAGAGACCAAATTGCCAACATAAACTGGATCATGGAAAAAGCAAGAGAGTTCCAGAAAAACCTGTATTTCTGCTTTATTGACTATGCCAGTGCCTTTGACTGTGTGGATCACGATAAACTGGGGAAAATTCTTCAAGAGATGGGAATACCAGAGCACCTGCCTCTTGAGAAATCTGTATGCAGGTCAGGAAGCAACAGTTAGAACTGGACAGGGAACAACAGGTTGGTTCCAAATAGGAAAAGGAGTACGTCAAGGCTGTATATTGTCACCCTGCTCATTTAACTTATATGCAGAGTACATCATGAGAAACGCTGGACTGGAAGAAACACAAGCTGGAATCAAGATTGCCGGGAGAAATATCAATCACCTCAGATATGCAGATGACACCACCCTTATGGCAGAAAGTGAAGAGGAGCTAAAAAGCCTCTTGATGAAAGTGAAAGAGGAGAGTGAAAAAGTTGATTTAAAGCTCAACTTTCAGAAAACGAAGATCATGGCATCCGGTCCCATCACTTCATGGGAAATAGATAGGGAAACAGTGGAAACAGTGTCAGACTTTATTTTTGGGGGCTCCAAAATCACTGCAGATGGTGATTGCAGCCATGAAATTAAAAGACACTTACTCCTTGGAAGAAAAGTTATGACCAACCTAGAGAGTATATTGAAAAGCAGAGACATTACTTTGCCGACCAAGATCCATCTAGTCAAGGCTATGGTTTTTCCTGTAGTCATGTATGGATGTGAGAGTTGGACTGTGAAGAAGGCTGAGCGCTGAAGATTGATGCTTTTGAACTGTGGTGTTGGAGAAGACTCTTGAGAGTCCCTTGGACTGCAAGGAGATCCAACCAGTCCATTCTGAAGGAGATCAGCCCTGGGATTTCTTTGGAAGGAATGATGTTAAAGCTGAAACTCCAGTACTTTGGCCATCTCGTGCGAAGAGTTGACTCATTGGAAAAGACTCTGATGCTGGGAGGGATTGGGGGCAGGAGGAGAAGGGGACGACAGAGAATGAGATGGCTGGATGGCATCACTGACTCAATGGATGTGAGTCTGGGTGAACTCCGAGAGTTGGTGATGGACAGGGAGGCCTGGCTGCTGCGATTAATGGGGTTGCAAATAGTCGGACACGACTGAGCGACTGAACTGAACTGAACTGAACTGAAGGCAGAGCAACTAATTCTTTCTGAGAAAGTAAAGAATAGTGAACAGAGCTTTAGCTGTTTAGAATTGGAGCTGAGTCTGAAAACAGCCATTGGTTAATTTATTCAGCATAGCATAATAAGCGGCCAAATGATGCGGTAGTGAAGAGCAAGAACTCGGGAGCCTGACTGCCTGTTTTTGGATCCTGGCTATGCCACTGGCTGGCTATGTGTCCTGACAGAATACTTACCTCTACATACTTTAGTTTCCAGGCTCCCCAGGTGGCACTAGTGGTAAAGGACCCACCTGTCAATGCAGGAAACATAAGAGATATGGGTTCAATCTCTGGGTAAGGAAATCCCCTGGAGGAGGGCATGGCAACCCAATTCAGCATTCTTGCCTGGAGAATCCCCACGGACAGAGGAGCCTGGTGGCCTACATTCCACAGGTCACAAAGAGTCAGGCCCGACTGAAGTGACTAAGTACACGTGCACACCTTGGTTTCCACACTTGTGTACTGAAGATAACAAAAGAACATTTTTACGGGTGTGCTACTAGGTTAAACAAGCTGTTTGGCCTGTGGTGATCATCATAGAAGTATGTATAGATAAATAAACGAATAGGTAATCTTTTCTGACCATCCTTCAGTAGATCCACACAGAGATCCTCAACCTCAAAATGTTTATAGTCTCCCAAGGTTAGGGGCACGAAAGATGGGAGGTAAGGAGACAGCGACAAACAGCAAGCATAGTAAACAAGTAGTTACACAAGTGCTATGGAAACAAGAACACGTACACTAGGGTAAGGGCATCAGGAATGTGGGGCAGGAACAGAGATCATCAGGCCAGGCTCATTGAGAAGGAGACGTTAGATCAAACAGTGGAAGGAGATGCTAGAGGGAAGAAAGCAGATTTGGGGTGTGTGTGTAGGAGAAGGATGGGGTTGGGGAGGAAGCAAATGATAGGCTAGTTCTAAGGTGGTTGGAGAGAATCTAGGCTGTTGAAGTAACAGTGAGGAAGTTAGTGTGGCTGGGGTGATGGGGTGAGCAAGGGGAGAGTGGGAGGCCTCTAATGAAATCTCTAGATTTCACTCCAGAGTGTGGATAAGGAGCCATTAGAGCCCTTTAGGAGAGGAACAGAGCAGTGCATGATCTGACACTGTTAAAGCGTTGCTCTGGCTATTGTACTGAAAATGGGCTTTAGAAGACTAATCTGGAAGTGGGGAGACTTGTTAGGCACATTTTGCAATAACCCAGGTCAGTAGTGATAGTGCCTAAGACCAGGTGCTGAGAGGAGTTCAGATTCTGGACATGTTTTGAAGGAAACGTTCTTATTTCCTGACGGACAGGGGGTGGCATGTTAAATAAAGACAGGAGCCCAGAATAACTCCCAAATTGAGTTAATGAGCACTAGAAGCAAGAGCATCCCAGGTTGCTCTAGTGGTAAAGAAACCACCTGCCAAAGCAGGAGATGCAGGTTCAGTCCCTGGGTCAGGAAGATCCCTTGGAGGAAGAAATGGAAAGCCATTCCAATATTTTTGCCTGGGAAATCCCATGGGCAGAGAAGCCTGACAGGCTACAAAAGAGTTGGACATAACTGAGAGACTGAGCACACTCACAGAAGCAAGAGGCCAACAGAGCCATGTGGGTTCTGACAGATAAACAAGCAGGTGCCTAGGCCCAGGGCTGAGGGCTGTCCTGTTGTTATTCAGTCCCTAAGTTTTGTCCAACTCTTTGCGACCCCATGGACTGCAGCATGTTAGGCTTCCCTGTTCTTCACTTTCTCCCAGAGTGTGCTCAAACTCATGTCCATTGAGTCAGCAATGCTATCCAACAATCTCATTTTCTGTTACCCTCTTCTCATCCAGCTCTCAGTTCTAAATGGAAGGAAGCATTAAGACAGATGAGGACCATGGCAGCAGCCAGGAATAAGATGGTGTAAGGGGAAAAACACATTCCTGTCTGTCTCTCCTTTATCATCATTCTCCTCTACTACCCTACCTCACTCTGACACCAAATGTGTGAGGTTTTTGCATCAAGCGATTCTGTGTTATTGCTGGATGTCCTACAATTTAACTCAGTTATTCCCACAAAACTGCACCCTACTCACTGCCACCTCCGTCCCCCAATACATATATGTATTTCAGAAGCAAACTGCAAATCCAGGTTGTCACCTATCTTCTAACCAACTGGCTATATAGACTGAAGGTTCTCATACCCCTCTCCTGGAGCTCAATTAATTTGTCAGAGTGGCTCACAGAACCCAGGAAAACAGTTCACTTACTAGATTACTAGTTATTAGAAAACACCATAACTCAGGAAGAGCAAGATAGAAGAGAAGCACAGGATAGGTACGAAGAAAGGGACATGGAGCTTCCACATTCTCTCCAAGCAACCCAATCTCCCAACATCACCATGTTCCCCAACCTGAAAGTGTTCAAAAACCCTACCTTTTGGGTTTAATGGAGGCTTCATTACATAGGCATGATTGATTAAATCACTGGTCATTAATGACTGAACTCAATCTCCACCTCAGAGATCCAGGGGGTGGGGCTAAAAGTTCCAACCCTCTAATCCTGTGACTCCTTGGCAAATGACCCCCATTTATGTCCTTCCAGGAGTCCTCACATTAACATCAACTCAAGTATGGTTGAAAGGGGTTTGTCATGAATATCAAAAAACACCTTTATCCTTCTTATCATTTAGGAAATTCCAAGGATCTTAGGAGCTCTGTGCCAGAAATGGGGATAAAGACCAAATATATTCATCTTTTTATAAATTGCAGTATCACAGATGGAGAAAGAGAAGGATATGAGCATAATAAGAGAAGCAGAATAGTGCCATATCTATATTATATTGTACCCTACATGCAGAGCTCAGGAATTTGGACTTAACTGTACAGGCAGTGAGGAGCTGCTGAAGGATTGCAGGAGGGAAATAACCTGATTGCCCCTGCAGGACAATGTCTTCTAACAGTATGTGGTCTCTGGACAGCAGAGTGATGCTGCTGGTGATTGGGGGTGAGGCTGCTACAATAGTTCTCTTCATATCTGAACTAAAGTAGTTTCAGTCAAGAAGCAAAAACTACAGGGATTGAGAGAGACTTTTCTAGGATGAAATTGACATACCCAATTGAGTTTGGGTTGTAGGCTTGGAGAGGGACGAGTAGTAAAGAAAATAAAATAGGGGCCACAAGACAATGAGATTTAAGGCATTAGCAAGCCCAACTAGTTCAATTTTCTTGCTAGTTTTTTTTTTTTTTTTTTTTTTAACCCCATCTGGTTCTTCTTATTTTAGAAGTCTTGGAGTTTGAGGGATCTCTCCTGATTCCTGGATTTTACTTAGAGAAATCCTTCACTAAGCATGAAGAAGGTAAGATAATCTATCTCCCTAGGAGGAATGAGAAAGGCCTTTTCATTTGGAATATTTAAAACATGGCATAATTGTTAGGAGGTGAGGAAAGGGAGAGCAGGGGTCAAGGAGGGAAACAAAACACTCTCCAGAGCTTCCTGCAAAGCGAGAGGAGAATTCTCAGAGACTCCAGAGGAGGCCAAGATTTTTACCCCTCCTTGCTGAATTCCCCCTGGGAAGGGTTTGCAGTCCAGAGCTTAACCCCTGACAATTCCTGGGTGGGCTTGTCTAGCCTGAGGCAGAGGACAGTACTGTTGGCCATACTGAAACAAATTTTTAAAATCCTAAGAGAGAAATTGGATTTGGAGGAGTCTGTTTGACAAGAACTATAAATAATTTTTTTAAATCTAGAGGCAGAGAAAGGGGGAGGGGAAAAAAGGGTATTTCATATCTGTCTCTACTAAACCAGTAAACAAATACAGAAAGACTCAGATACTTCTCACTCATTGTTTTTAAAGTGTTAGCTGATAGGAGCTAATACAATTAAGGACCTACTATCAGTGCTCTTTTTGAATTTAAATGAATAAATTCTCAATGATAGAGGATCCCTCAAAGCCCAGATGAATCTCCCCTTTAGAGTTGAGCTTCAAGAATGTGAATATTTTCAGCCTATTTGTGTTTATGTACCAGTCCATCCTAAAGGAAATCAGTCCTGAGTGTTCATTGGAAGGACTTATGCTGAAGCTGAAACTCCAGTACTTTGGCCATCTCATGCGAAGAGTTGACTCATTGGAAAAGACCCTGATGCTGGGAGGGATTAGGGCAGGAGGAGAAGGGGACGACAGAGGATGAGATGGCTGGATGGCATCACCGACTCGATGGACATGAGTCTGAGTGAACTCTGGGAATTGGTGATGGACAGGGAGGCCTGGCGTGCTGTGATTCATGGGGTCGCAAAGAGTCGGACACGACTGAGCCACTGAGCTGAACTGAACTGATGTGTGTGTATGCGTGTGTGCGTGTGTGTGTGTGCGTGTGTGTGTTAGTCACTCAGTCTTGTCTGACTCTTTGTGACCCCATGGACTGTAGCCTGCCAGGCTCCTCTGTCCCTAGGATTCTCCAGGCAAGAATACTGGAGTGGGTTGTCATGCCCTTCTCCAGGGGGATGTTTGACTCCGGGATCAAACCCATTTCTCCTGCATCTCCTGGATTGCAAGCAAATTCTTTACACACCTAGTCACCATATACATGTATGGGCTTCCCTGGAGGCTCACTCAGATGGTGAAGACTGAAGTAACTGAGCACGACCACTCATATACATACATATATATACATATTCTCAAAGAACTTTACCCAAATAGACTGAGCGGTCTACATCATCTTTATTGTCTTCCATTGTCATGATCAACAACCGCTGAGCCCATTTTGAAGCTAGGTTGCCTGATTTGCAAGAAGGAACTCATTATTATCATACCCATATTGCTGATAAAGAAACTGAGTTTTGCAATAAATTCAGTCAACAGCTCAGTGAGATCAACAGTTATTGGGAAGCTGCTAGCAACCAGGGACTGGGCCAGAAGCTTTCAAACATTCAGATGGGTATTATTCTCCCCATCTCACAATAAAGTTCAAGGAACTCTGTACCTTGCCCAAGGTCATCCTGTTTGTAATGCAAATGCCCCAGTTGTCCTTCATTTAAACCAAATACAATTTCTCCCAAAATACAAAGAGTGTATGGAAGGCCCTGTTTCCTTTCCAATAGATATTTGTTGCGTTTCTTCCCTGTGAGTTCAGAGAGAAGGTGAAAACTAGATATGTCCCTGTCTATCCTCTTGATCAAATTGACACGCCGAGGGGGCTTTAATGTCCATCAGTGTATGTGCCTCGATTCTTTGTCTCGTCAAAATTAATCATTGAAATCTCATTACCTTTGCCAGCAAATGATCTAAAGATGAGCATATGACTGATTTACTTCTGGCCTACAAGGTAAAGTGGAGGTCTGCTGAGGAGGACAATACTCCTGGAATAAAAAACACAAACCTTCAAAAGGACAAGACCTTTGCCAGGCTTCCCACTGGAAAGCAGAGGCAAGACTTGGAGCTGTAGCAGCCATCTTCTGGTCCTAAAATAACAACCATAGGTTGTAAGTCCCAAAGCCAATAGACAGACAATAACAGAGAACAAAGAGATACAACCAATGCCTGTGCCCATTTTGACATTTCTGAGTCACTGCACTAAACTTGGACTATGTAAGTCTGCTGCTAGGTTTCCTTTGCTTGCTTTTTAGCCATTGAATACTTCCCTAACTAAGGCATAGAGCTGCTGGTCTTGCCTGTGGTTGTGGAACAGAGCAAAGATTGTATCCACCAAACGTAGCTCATCACCCAGGACTTACTTGTACTAATCAATAATTTTCAGCTTTTTGTTGCAGAGTACTTTCTGGTTTAGAGGAATGGCTGAGAAACAATGATGGTATGCCACAGCACTGGTAATTGCTAACTGCGAGTACATTCTAAGGTAAAGGGAAAACAAAAGTAAGCTGCCGCCAGGAATCCCTGGTCAAATACTACATAGGCAAAGTTTAGATTAGATTACATCAACATTAACATTATGACAAAAAGAACTAATTACATGCATTAGCTTTAGTTGAGTACCTACCCTGTACTCCATGTCATGCTTAGCATTTTATATTTACTATTTGATTTGAATATCTCTTTTAGGTGATTGTTATATCAATCACTATTTTAAAAGACAAGAAGTAAAGCTTAAAAGTAATAACTGGAGCAACCACAGATGTCCAGTTGAAAGCAGTACAGTCAGGATTTAAATAAAGGTCTTTCTTATCACAAAGGTACATGATGTCTTTAAAATAAATCAACGAAATGATTGTCACACCAGTGGTTGGATGTCTTTTATTGACTGATTACCTGAATAAACTATGAACACCATTGAAAACCAAGTGCATCGAAGCTGTTCAACTAAGGGGCCATATCCATGAAGACTGTTGTACACTGCAAGACTGGAATCCCATGGACCGTGTTTCTTTTTGATATCCTGTTACCTGGGTCTTGTGCAGTTCACTTCAGTTCAAAAAACCATCTCACCTTTCCCTTGAGGATGTAAAATTGACCTACAGATGCTCCTTGTCTTTGAGTTGTTTTCAATCTAGCTGTAGAGACAAATACATGCGTAAGTAGCATGACTGGCACCTTGGAGGTGCCACAAATAGTGCAGGAATAAATAACTGGAATAAATTAATAAATGGGCAAAGCACCCGACTGACTAGATTTTGTTTTATTTTCAGTAGTGGATTCTCACTGCATCACCCTTAAGGCTTCGGTAAGTGTCTTATGGCTACAACAAGCTATTTCTCCCTCAATTTGATTTTGCAGTAATAACTGCAAGAAAAAATAGCTCATCAAAAGAAAACACTTTCCTGTCCAAGAGCACAGTGCCTGGTTGTGTCACTGATATCTCTGCCACATACACCTCAACCACATGGATGGCAAGAGAGGCCTCAGTGCAATATGCTGTCACTTGGTTATCATTCCAAAACCATCATAGGGCTGCTGACCCTTGCTGTTAATGGTTTCAGGGAAACAAATACACAAAGCTCTTGAAAAACTACCTTGTGGGATGCTCTAATTGTTAGTTAGATAACTGAAAATACCAGGGAATGAATGAAAATATTTATGATGTGTATTTGACTTAGAATTTGTATTTGAAACTGAACAGGTAAGAAATATAACCAATGAGTCTTTTGGAAATAAAGGGTTTCATTGTCCATGCTGCAGTGGAGATAGTTTACATTCTCCCTTTGCTTCTTACATTAACCTTTGATTATATATCCATCTGAGTGAGGTGGTGGAAGTTGAAAGTAGGGGAAAGAGCAGCTTATATACATATTCAAAGTTGATTTGTGTATTAATTGCTTTTATTACACAAACATGTGCTAAGCAACCCCCTTCCCCCAGACAAGCAATGCAATAGTAACTAAAAATCCTGTTCTCACATTGCCAACAGTCTATTCAACATATTCCAGATACTATTCTTTTAACAGTTCCCAAACTCTGCTATGTTTTATTTCTAATTCCTAATCCCAAAGCTCTGCCCTAAGTCCAAGCCTCAGTTCATCTTAACAGTGTTCATCTCAATTAAAAGAAATTCTTGTATTTATCTTTTATAGCTTGTCTGTTATCTAATATGTCAAGTCCCTAAGCTTACACATATAAATATAACCTCATATATTTTTCAAAAGTCCACCCTGCCATCCTTGACTATTATCTTGAGAGGCAATGTGACATTGAGGTTAAAAGTTCATAGTCTGGATATAAGTGTGGATTCAAAGTCTGCCTGACCCTATACTTCAATGGCTGTGTGACCTTCAGAAAATGACTTAACCTCACTGAACTTATGTCCACATCTGTGGAATAGGGCTGACAGTGGAATTCACTTTGTTCAGTAGTTGTCTTGGATAGTGCTTGGTATGTGGTAAATTTCTTAAACACATGGTGTTTTTTTTTGCAGCAGTAGCAGAGGGAGGGGGTGGGTAAATGCTGTACCTATTGGATAAATGAAAATTTATTATTTCTTACAATAGGAAAATAGGAATTAACTCAGCAGCTCAACAATGTCATAAAAAGTCCAGGTTCTTTCTTCCAGCTCTTCCACATGGTCAGATGTTTCACAGCATCTTATCTGAGGATGAAAATAATCAGTGGAAGGAGCTGTCCAGCCCAGTACCTCTTTATAAAAGGAAAGAAACATCTTTTCCAAAAACTCCTAGCAAAATTCTCTTTGCATCCCATTGTTCAGATTATGTCCCGTGATATACCCTTAGTCAGTCACTAGCAAATTAAGTGGATTTTCCACAAATGCCTTAACTAATCAGGATTTATTCCCAAATGTGGGGTGGGGGTGCCTCACTGAGAAGTGGATGCGCAAACACAACTGGAATTTCATTACGGATGAAAGCAAGAATTGGGCTGTTGGGCAGGGCATTAACAGTGACCACAATAAGTACATAGTTGTAGTTCAGGTCTTCATTGCTTCTTGTATGGATGACCACAATAGACTCTGAACTAGCTGGCTTAACCCTGCTTCCTTTCCTCCCCAATCCATTTTCAATAAGGTTGCCATGTCTTTCTAAAATACACACTTGATGCCTCCTTAAACTTTCACTCATCTTTCTAAATACATGGCAAAATGAAGATTCATCAGCATAGCAATGTAAGTCCCTTATGCACAGTACAAGCTTTTATTTCCAGTTTCCTGATGCCTATGTTGCTCCATTTACTCAAACACACACAGGCACCTTACACTCTCAGCTACACAAATACAACAGCAGCTTCCACAGTTCCAAGCCTTCTACTTGCTTCTCCTTTACTTACAGTATTGTCCTCTCTATCTGCATTCAGCTGGTTAAATCTCGTTTATCCTTCAGCAGGCATGTGTGCTCAGTTGTTTCTGACTCTTTGAGACCCCATGGACTGTAACCTTCCAGACCCTTCTGTCCATGGGATTTGTCCAGGCAAGAATACTGGAGTGGGTTGCCATTTCTTCCTCCAGGGGAATCTTCCTGACCCAGGGGTTGCATCTGCATTTCCTGCATCTCCTGCGTTGGCAGGCGGATTCTCTACCACTGAACCACCTGGGAAGCCCCATCTTTTGACATACTTCTTACTGTTACCTCCATTCTGAAGCCACAGGTTGAATTTGTCACTTACCCTAGGCATCCAGGCATCACAATATGTCCAGAAAAGAGAATGAAGAATACTCCCTGGGAGAAAATGACCTCAGAGAGAAAAACATCTATCATTGTAACCTTTTTGTCATTATTTGAATTCTAAAAATATGGTCATGATATATTAAATATCATTATATATTATTTTATTTTAATTTAATGTATAAATAATATTAAATATCTATTTGGAGGTAAATTCATATCAAAAAATAATACATATGAGAATGATACCACCCACCCAGTAACATTTTTATAAGGGTTACATAAGTTAATAGGTACAAAAAACACAGCATAATGTTGAAAAAAAGTATTTATACCTTAATATCACTTTACAGCTATTTGCAAAGGAGAAAAGGAAAGATATAAGCATCTGGATGCAGAGTTCCAAGAATAGCAAGAAGAGATAAGAAAGCCTTCTTCAGCGATCAATGCAAAGAAATAGAGGAAAACAACAGAATGGGAAAGACTAGAGATCCCTTCAAGAAAATTAGAGACACCAAGGGAACATTTCATGCAAAGATGGGCTCGATAAAGGACAGAAATGGTATGGACCTAACAGAAGCAGAAGATATTAAGAAGACGTGGCAAGAATACACAGAAGAACTATATAAAAAAGATGTTCATGACCTAGATAATCACGATGGTGTGATCACTCACCTAGAGCCAGACATCTTGAACTGTGAAGTCAAGTGGGCCTTAGAAACCATCACTATGAACAAAGCTAGTGGAGGTGATGGAATTCCAGTGGAGCTATTTCAAACCCTGAAAGATGATGCTGTGAAAGTGCTACACTCAATACGCAATCAAATTTTGAAAACTCAGCAGTGGCCACAGGACTGGAAAAGGTCAGTTTTCATTCCAATCCCAAAGAAAGGCAATGCCAAAGAATGCTCAGACTACCACACAATTGCACTTATCTCACATGCTAGTAAAGTAATGCTCAAAATTCTCCAAGCTAGGCTTCAGCAACACGTGAACCGTGAACTCCCTGATGTTCAAGCTGGTTTTAGAAAAGGCAGAGGAACCAGAGATCAAATTGCCAACATACGCTGGATCATGGAAAAAGCAAGAGAGTTCCAGAAAAACATGTATTTCTGCTTTATTGACTATGCCAATGCCTTTGACTGTGTGGATCACAAGAAACTGTGGAAAATTCTGAAAGAGATGGGAATACCAGACCACCTGACCTGCCTCTTGAGAAACCTATATGCAGGTCAGGAAGCAACAGTTAGAACTGGACAGGGAACAACAGGTTGGTTCCAAATAGGAAAAGGAGTACGTCAAGGCTGTATATTGTCACCCTGCTCATTTAACTTATATGCAGAGTACATCATGAGAAACGCTGGACTGGAAGAAACACAAGCTGGAATCAAGATTGCTGGGAGAAATATAAATCACCTCAGATATGCAGATGACACCACCCTTATGGCAGAAAGTGAAGAGGAGCTAAAAAGCCTCTTGATGAAAGTGAAAGAGGAGAGTGAAAAAGTTGACTTAAAGCTCAACTTTCAGAAAACAAAGATCATGGCATCCGGTCCCATCACTTCATGGGAAATAGATGGGGAAACAGTGGAGACAGTGTCAGACTTTATTTTTGGGGGCTCCAAAATCACTGCAGATGGTGATTGCAGCCATGAAATTAAAAGATGCTTTCTCCTTGGAAGGTAAGTTATGACCAACCTAGATAGCATATTGAAAAGCAGAGACATTACTTTGCCGACTAAGGTCCGTCTAGTCAAGGCTATGGTTTTTCCAGTAGTCATGTATGGATGTGAAAGTTGGACTCTGAAGAAGGCTGAGCGCCAAAGAATTGATGCTTTTTAACTGTGGTGTTGGAAAAGACTCTTGAGGGTCCCTTGGACTGCAAGGAGATCCAACCAATCCATTCTAAAGGAGATCAGTCCTGGGTGTTGTTTGGAAGGAATGACGCTAAAGCTGAAACTCCAGTACTTTGGCCACCTCATGTGAAAAGTTGACTCATTGGAAAAGACTCTGATGCTGGGAGGGATTGGGGGCAGGAGGAAGGGGACAACAGAGGATGAGATGGCTGGATGGCATCACCAACTCGATGGACGTGAGTTTGAGTGAACTCCAGGAGTTGGTGATGGACAGGGAGGCCTGGTGTGCTGTAATTCATGGGGTCACAAAGAGTCAGACATGACTGAGCAACTGAACTGAACTGAACTGACTCACTTTTCAACCTCATCCTTCACTTGTTCATTTACGAAATAAGTGACTCAGCAATAAAGGGTCTGCCTGCAGTGCAAGAGACACAGGAGACTGGTTTAATCCCTGGGTCAGGAGTATCCCCTGGAAGAGGAAATGGCAACTCCCTTGAATATTCTTGCCTGGAAAAAAATCCAATAGACAGAGGAGCCTGGCAGGCTACAGTCCATGGAATTGCAAGGAATCGGACACAATAGAGAGACTAAACATGCGCAAATGCCAGATGCTATGCTAGGATCACATGAACATGTGAGGCAGAATTATAGTCCAGTGAAAAAGATGGGGTAAGCTAGAATCATTAGACTGCTTCCCAAAGGTTGTGTATATGCAGTTGTAGATGAGATTTTAAATTGCTGCATGTATGTTACAGGACAGAAAAGCTTACACGTAATTTCTATATTTTGCCACACTGAATTTCCTCTCATGAGTTTAGTGCAATGTTTGTTGGGGGTGCTGGCAGTCTAAAGACGCATGGGATTCAACCATGGGATATATTTTCCAATTCTATTAATGAATACAGATTTAAAGCTATAGTAGTTAACTAATTTCTTGAGGCCATGTTAATTTATGAAGACAAATGTGGGTAAAGAATCCGCCTGCAATGCAGCAGACCCAAGTTCAATCTTTGGGTGGGGAAGATCCCCCTGGAGAATGAGATGGCAACCTACTCCAGTATTCTTGCTTGGAGGATCCCATGGACAGAGGAGCCTGGTGGGCTACAGTCCATGGGACACAAAGAGTCAGATACGACTGAGCAACTAAACCACCACAAGAGACACATATGAGACATATATATATAATATATATATATATATCCCAGTTACTCGCCCACAGAAATATGCATTTTCAATTATAAATCTGTTAAAATCCTAACACTTTCTGAATCAGAAAACAGCCCTTGAATGGATAATTCAGTAAGTTGAATAGAATTTATTGAGCTTTTTAAAGACAGTTTCTATTTTTTAATACTATTTGATGATTAATGATACATTGATTAAGAATTAACAGCTATCTTGTTTATACAATTCATTTAAAGGGCTGTTAAGCCCCAAGCTATTATTTAAAAAATTATCTAGGCTCAGTTCAGCAATCATTACACTAAACATCTTAGCCAATGGAAGTTCAGAAAAATAAATACCACTTCATCAACAAAACATGGAAATGCTAATGGACAGCTGGCAGAGTCCAATCAGCTATCTCTACAGAAAACTGACAACTTTCGTAGTATCTGTTACATTTTGCTAGTCAACCCTGCTTATTTTATTTGCTCTCTGGAAAAGAGAACAGAAGAAGAGATATTAGGTGAATGTGCAAAACAAACAAAAAATGCTTAGGGTGTGCATATGTGGTATCAGTTTGTAGGAAACAAAGGCTATAGTTATTTTTGCTACTTATCCTAAAATCTTTGTGGGAGAAGTGTGAAATTTACTCAAGTGGAGGGGTCTTAATTTGGATGTTCTAATGCCAGGTATTCAGATTTTTAACAAATAAAGCTAACGCGGAAGGTAGAGGAATCTGAATAATTTGTATGGGAAAAGTTACTACAAAATCCTGGCTTTATTATTTTGCATTTATATAAGCAGCTGTGTAGGAATTTAATAATTTCATCCAAATATTCTTTTTTTTTTGAAGGGCCCAAAGATTCTTTATTGCTTTTCTGCTATTTTAATCTCTGATTAGTTCAGCTGATCATCGAAAATGCTCACCTAGCGGAAAGCACAAGAAAGGAAAATTGCTTTTTAGATTTAGGATTTTCTTTGTTTCACACCCATCCAAGTTCTATAGTTAGTTACAACCTTTCCACCCTAGCCAACCCCTCTCATCATCCCACCACTCCACACCCCTTACACACATAGGGAAAGTAGCAAAGGAAAGGAGAGAGAAGAGAAGAAAGAATTAGACAGAGAGGGGAAAAGACCAGTTATTTAATGTGTTTGCCTACATGGCATTCTACCTTTGAACCTTCCAAATGCAACTTCATACATTGTCTTTTGACATTATGCAGTTGGGAATCCTGAAAGCTCTCAGTTTAGACAACTAAATTATTGCTTGTCAATTTAGCTTGGGATGAAAGACAGGTGTTTTGTTTCACAGTTAAACTCCATTTAGAGCTTACATTGGCTCTAAATTCAATCTCAGCTTCTTGCTGTGGACTGGCACTGAAGTGTATCACAGTAGGAATTATTAGTTGGGGCCCCAACAGTAGTCAGTCCTCGTAAGATCCTCCACCTCGGTTCCTCTGGATAGGCACACCTAACACGGTTAAAAAGCAATTGAGATAAAAACTCCTTCAAGCTCCAATATTAGAGCTCTTGCTGTATTTCATGACCATTTTGCCTCCAACAAAGAACTAAGCTGAGCAAAGTTGAAAATCCTTATTAGCCATCTTATATAATGATGCAGTACTTTATGGGTCTTTAGAAAATATTTGTTAGGATGGTGTTTTAATTTATTGAACAGTTACCTATTTTTATATTTCCGATTCAGTGAAGTAATGTGGTGGATTTTCTCTTAACAGGAAATTTTCCATGAGAACATATGCATTTGTTATTCTGATTGAAGAGCTTAATGCAAAAGGCCCAATAAAGTGGCTAAAATTATCTCACTACAAGTTGAAAAATAAAGTCTTTCTATAAGCTTCATCTCTATATACTTTTCCACCCTGCTTTGGTTTTCAACATTTCTGGTATCATCTATTCTAAATTCTGAAGGTGTTCAGAAGGCTGAATGCCAAAGAACTGATGTTTTTGAGCTGTGGTGTTGGAGAACTCTTGAGAGTTCCTCGGACTGCAAGGAGATCAAACTAGTCAATCCTAAAGGAAATCAATCCTGAATTTCATTAGAAGGACTGATGCTGAACTCCAATACTTTGACCACCTGGTGCAAAGAGCAGATTCATTAGAAAAGATCCTGATGCTGGGAAAGATTGAAGGCAGGAGGAGAAGGGGACAATAGGGGATGAAATGGTTGGATGGCATCACTGACTCAATGGAATGAGTTTGAGCAAGCTCTGGGAGATGGTGAAGGACAGGGCACCCTGGTGTGCTGCAGTCCATGGGGTCGCAGAGTCAGACATGACTGAGTGACTGAACAAAAACATTCTAATCTATGTGATAATGAAAACCAATCACTCATACCTATTACCAAAATAAAAGAGAACTCTCAGAAAGTCTAAAGAAACCAAGCCATACTTCTAGAAAAATTTCACACTGTGCTTTCTACAGTGGAAATTGACTGGTGGATTTGTCATTTATCATGAGTGGGACTAGTGTATACATAGATCTGATAATACTTAGTAATTAATAGTAATTCAATATATTTTTAAGTAAGGAAGGATTAAGGTGAAAGCAGCTTTAGTTCAATATCTATCCCAACTCCATCACCATTTTAAAGATAATTAGTTAAGCAACTTACTCAAGATCAAAAGATGAAACTAGTTCATGGCAAAAACAGAATCAGATCCAGGTTTCTGTTTGAAAAATTTGTCCTCATTCTACCATGTATTGCTAATCCTGCTCACAGCACCAATTGTCTCACTGTATCTCACTGTGAGCTCTGTTCACTGAACCCATGGTAGGCAAGGTGCCCGAGCTAAGAGCCTGGAAGAATATGCGAGGAGTCATAGGAACTGCAGACACATTTATTCTCTTCTGGCTGGCACAGCAGCCATACCAGCAGACATAATGTACACGCACACAACCCTTCCTGGCTTTTCCAAGTGAAGCTTACACAGGCGTACTGTACAAAGTAACCCGCGAGCAAACGAGTACCTCATGATGCACATGCACAGAGAGCTATGAGTAAACTCAGCTGTTACATAACCGTGCAAAGGCATTGTTTACAGAACACGGGGTGAGAGGGCGTGAGAGCACGGAGTGAGAGAGCCTAACTGGCGCCATCATGTTAATTTGTTAATTTCCCCACACACTGTACTGTCTTGAATTTTTTACACATATTATTTAGCTCTCTTTCTGGGGTCCATGAATCTTTTATGATCAAATCCTGGGTCCTTTAACTTAGAGAATATTATAACTACATATTTATCATGTAGACTCCATTCAACTTTGAACGTAGTAATTACTTTTATCTTTCCTGAAAATGCTTACGTTAGAATGATGTTTCAGTGCAAAAGTTCTACATGAGCTTTAATAAATTAATACATTTCTTTCAATGAGCTTGTAACACATCTTGAAGATAAAAGCACTATCTTATTTATTATGTCTTTCATGGTCTAACACAATACCTTGTCCATCAGTTCAGTTTAGTTCAATTCATTTCAGTCACTCAGCCATGTCGACTCTTTGCGACCCCATGAATTGCAGCACGCCAGGCCACCCTGTCCATCACCAACTCCTGGAGTTCACTCAGACTCAGGTCCATCGAGTCAGTGATGCCATCCAGCCATCGCATCCTCTGTTGTCCCCTTCTCCTCCTGCCTGCAACCCCTTCCATCATCAGAGTCTTTTCCAATGAGTCAACTCTTCACATGAGGTGGCCAAAGTACTGGAGTTTCAGCTTTAGCATCATTCCTTCCAAAGAAATCCCAGGGCTGATCTCCTTCAGAATGGACTGGTTGGATCTCCTTGCAGTCCAAGGGACTCTCAAGAGTCTTCTCCAGCACCACAGTTCAAAAGCATCAATTCTTCGATACTAATGGATAATGGTTGAATTTCTAATCCTGTAGTATCTGAAATGCATTTGACTAGTTATAAACTATATCATTATCCTTTTCATTATAGGGGACTGGAATGCAAAAGTAGGAAGTCAAGAAACACCTGGAGTAACAGGCAAATTTGGCCTTGGAATGCAGAATGAAGCAGGGCAAAGACTAATAGAGTTTTGCTAAGAAAACGCACTTGTCATGCTTTGCCAACTAAGGTCCGTCTAGTCAAGGCTATGGTTTTTCCAGTGGTCATGTATGGATGTGAGAGTTGGACTGTGAAGAAGGCTGAGCACCGAAGAATTGATGCTTTTGAACTGTGGTGTTGGAGAAGACTCTTGAGAGTCCCTTGGACTGCAAGGAGATCCAACCAGTCCATTCTGAAGGAGATCAGTCCTGGGATTTCTTTGGAAGGAATGATGCTAAAGCTGAAACTCCAGTACTTTGGCCACCTCATGCGAAGAGTTGACTCATTGGAAAAGACTCTGATGCTGGGAGGGATTGGGGGCAGGAGAAGGGGACAACAGAGGATGAGATGGTTCGATGGGCATCACCAACTTGATGAACGTGAGTCTGAGTGAACTCCAGGAGTTGGTGATGGACAGGGAGGCCTGGCGTGCTGCGATTCGTGGGGTCGCAAAGAGTCAGACATGACTGAGTGACTGAACTGAACTGATAGCAAACACCCTCTTCCAACAACACAAGAGAAGACTCTACACATGGACGTCATGTGTAGATGGTCAACACCGAAGTCAGATTGATTATATTCTTTGCAGCCAAAGATGGAGAAGCTCTATACAGTCAACAAAAACAAGACCAGGAGCTGACTGTGGCTCAGATCATGAACTCCTTATTACCAAATTCAGACTCAATTGAAGAAAATAGGAAAAACCGCCAGACCATTCAGGTATGACATAAATCAAATACCTTATGATTATACAGTGGAAGTGACAAATAGATTTAAAGGACTAGATCTGATAGAGTGCCTGATGAACTATGGACTGAGGTTCATGGCATTGCACAGGAGACAGGGATCAAGACCATCCCCATGGAAAAGAAATGCAAAAAAGCAAAATTGCTGTCTGGGGAGGCCTTACAAATAGCTGTGAAGTGAGGCTAAAAGCAAAGGAGAAAAGGAAAGATATAAACATATGAATGCAGAGTTCCAAAGAATAGCAAGAAGAGATAAGAAAGCCTTCCTCAGAGATCAATGCAAAGAAATAGAGGAAAACAACAGAATGTGAAAGACTAGAGATCTCTTCAAGAAAATTAGAGATACCAACGGAACATTTCATGCAAAGATGGGCTCGATAAAGGACAGAAGTGGTATGGACCTAACAGAAGCAGAAGATATTAAGAAGAGGTGGCAAGAATACATGGAAGAACTGTACAAAAAAGATCTTCATGACCCAGATAATCATGATAATGTGATCACTAATCTAGAGCCAGACATCCTGGAATGTGAAGTCAAGTGGGCCTTAGAAAGCATCACTATGAACAAAGCTAGTGGAGGTGATGGAATTCCAGTGGAGCTGTTTCAGATCCTGAAAGACAATGCTGTGAAAGTGCTACACTCAATATGTCAGTAAATTTGGAAAACTCAGCAGTGGCCACAGGACTGGAAAAGGTCAGTTTTCATTCCAATCCCAAAGAAAGGCAATGCCAAAGAATGCTCAGACTACCACACAATTGCACTTATCTCACATGCTAGTAAAGTAATGCTCAAAATTCTCCAAGCTAGGCTTCAGCAATACATGAAGTGTGAACTTCCTGATGTTCAAGCTGGTTTTAGAAAAGGCAGAGGAACCAGAGACCAAATTGCCAACATACACTGGATCATGGAAAAAGCAAGAGAGTTCCAGAAAACCATCTATTTCTGCTTTATTGTCTATGCCAAAGCCTTTGACTGTGTGGATCACAAGAAACTGGGGAAAATTCTGAAAGAGATGGGAATACCAGACCACCTGACCTGCCTCTTGAGAAACCTATATGCAGGTCAGGAAGCAACAGTTAGAACTGGACATGGAACAACAGACTGGTTCCAAATAGGAAAAGGAGTACGTCAAGGCTGTATATTGTCACCCTGCTCATTTAACTTATATGCAGAGTACATCATGAGAAACGCTGGACTGGAAGAAACACAAGCTGGAATCAAGATTGCCGGGAGAAATATCAATCACCTCAGATATGCAGATGACACCACCCTTATGGCAGAAAGTGAAGAGGAGCTAAAAAGCCTCTTGATGAAAGTGAAAGAGGAGAGTGAAAAAGTTGGCTTAAAGCTCAACATTCAGAAAACAAAGATCATGGCATCCGGTCCCATCACTTCATGGGAAATAGATGGGGAAACAGTGGAAACAGTGTCAGACTTTATTTTTTGGGGCTCCAAAATCACTGCAGATGGTGATTGCAGCCATGAAATTAAAAGACACTTACTCCTTGGAAGGTAAGTTATGACCAACCTAGAGAGTATATTGAAAAGCAGAGACATTACTTTGCCGACCAAGATCCATCTGGTCAAGGCTATGGTTTTTCCTGTAGTCATGTATGGATGTGAGAGTTGGACTGTGAAGAAGGCTGAGCGCTGAAGATTGATGCTTTTGAACTGCGGTGTTGGAGAAGACTCTTGAGAGTCCCTTGGACTGCAAGGAGATCCAACCAGTCCATTCTGAAGGAGATCAGCCCTGGGATTTCTTTGGAAGGACTGATGCTAAAGCTGAAGCTCCAGTACTTTGGCCACCTCATGTGAAGAGTTGACTCATTGGAAAAGACTCTGATGCTGGGAGGGATTGGGGGCAGGAGGAGAAGGGGACGACCGAGGATGAGATGGCTGGATGGCATCACTGACTCGATGGACCTGAGTCTGAGTGAACTCCAGGAGTTGGTGATGGACAGGGAGGCCTGGCGTGCTGTGATTCATGGGGTCTCAAAGAGTCGGACACGACTGAGAGACTGAATTGAACTGAAACTATATCAACTTCTTTGGGCTAAAATGGCTACTAACCAACCGAACTGTTAAGAGTCCATCTTTGCCTTTATGTCTAGCTGGGAGTATGGTGTTCAGATAGAAGCATGACCTAACCAAATATGTTTGATTTGGCTATAGACTGTCTAGTGGGGGAGATGTAATTAAGAATAGTTTGTATTTTCTTGAACTCTCAAAACTTGTCCTGATTAAAATAGACAAAATGTCTGACTTCAGTCTTTAAAATAAATGACCAAGTATGTTTTTCATGTGTCAAGTGGAAATACCAGTACAAGACTATTGTGAAAAATCAAAGATTAGAGGTGATGGTAATAAAAATGTCAAAAGCATTACATAAACAGAATGACACTGAGAGTAGTAATCATAACTAACAGAAAAATAGTAAGCCTGAAGTTTACTAAGTATTCTGGGGTTAAAGTAAGAGTCTTGGGTCATTTATTAACAAACAAATAGAAAGAGTTCTTCAGGTTCTAGGGCCAGTAATACAAGACACAAAACACGCATTAATTGACAATCAAGGATATCTCTACTGACCTTTCGTTCTTACTCGGTCTATAAAAGAGAACTTCATTCAAATGCATGACTGACAATGAAATGGAAGTTTCACCACATTGTCCTATTGTTGACCTCAAAGCTGACCTCCAGATCACCCCTCAGTCAAAATGTTAAAGGACTCACTGGATGCAGTTTTCAGCTAGATTCAGCTGAGTTTTCTAAAGAGAAAGCCAGAGTATTGTATTTTCAGTGGTTGCTTTTTAATTGTGTGATTGAGGACTCCTATGGCATGGTTAACTTTGACGATATCATCAGTTTATCAGCCTGCTGCCAAGATGTATTTCATCGTTCATTTTCCAGGTAGTTCCTAAACTGTTAGGAACAAGCTATCTACTTTTGATTTAATTGCAAAAGATAGTATTATTGGTCTGTTCTGCAAGTGACCTCTAAACCAATTTTAGAATTTATCTAGAGAGTTAAGTTAAGAGGTTAGAATTAGAACCCAAATAAAGGGTGTGGTATGGTTGAATTTTTTTAGCCTTAACTACTTTTGTTCTATTGAGGACATATCAATTAAATACTGAAGGGATTAGCTGTTGGAAGGAATCAGGTCTACTGTAAAGTACATGGTCAAACAAATTGTTTGCTTTTGATAATTTGTTTAATCAAATATTTCCTTCCGCTTTTTAAAAAATTTGATGGCTATAGGATTACACAAGCACAATGTAAAACATCTAATTTATTAAGCAGTTCAGTCAAAGTTATTCCATGGAATTATATATGCCAGTTGATTTCCTGCCTTTTTATCATAAACATTTAAGTCCCCATGGTTTTGTGAGATCCTGAAATCACATGGACTAGTAGGATTCAAAATAGTAAAGACAGTTTACATATATATATACTACTATTTTTGTGTCTACAAATACATCTTAATTTTTTTCAATTCAAGTATAGTTGATTACAATGTTATGTTAGTTTCAATTATACAGAAAAGTCATGTGTGTGTGTATCTGTGTATGTTTGTGTGTGCTTAGTAGCTTAAAAGTTTGGCTTTTTGTGACCCTATGGGGTTTTTCCCAGCAAGAATACTGGAGGAGGTTGCCATTTCATCTTCCAGGCCCAGGGATCTAACCTTGTCTACTGCATGGGCAGGCTGGTTCTTTACCACTGAGCCACCAGGTCCTTGATTGTCATCTATTTTATATATACTAGTGTATATATGCTAATCCCACCTCCTAACTTATCCCTTTCTCCCATTCACCTTTGCTAAAGCAAAGTTTATTTTCTGTGTCTGAGTCTGTTTATGTTTTGTAAATTAGTTTATTTAAATTAAATTTAAATTTAAATGTGTGATTTCATTATTCATTTTCTTACACGTGTATAAATGTTTTCATGCAAAATGGCCTGTGAATTTTTTTGACATGAAAGAAGATAAAAAAACACACTAGTCATAGCAAATACCTTCTTCCAACAACTTAAGAGAAGACTCTACACATGGACATCACCAGATGGAAAATACCAAAATGAGATTGATCATATTCTTTGCAGCCAAAGATGGAGAAGCTATAAACAGTCAGCAAAAATAAGACCAGGATCTGACTGTGCCTCAGATCATGAACCCCTTATTGCCAAATTCAGACTTAAATTGAAGAAAGTAGGGAAAACCATTAGATCATTCAAGTATGACCTAAATCAAATCCCTTATGATTATACAGTGGAAGTGACAAATAGATTCAAGGGATTAGATCTGATAGACAGTGCATGAAGAACTATAGATGGAGGTTTGTGACATTGTATAGGAGGCACTGATCAAAACCATCCCCAAGAAAAAGAAATGCAAAAAAGGCAAAATGGTTGGCTAAGGGGGCCTTACAAATAGCTGAGAATAGTAGAGAAGTTAAAGGAAAAGGAGAAAAGGAAAGATATACCCATTGGAATGCCGAGCTCTGAAGAAAAGCATGGAGAGATAAGAAAGCCTTCCTCAGTGATCAGTGCAAAGAATTGGAGGAAAACAATAGGATAGGGAAGACAAGAGATCTCTTCAAGAAAATTAGAGATTCCAAGGGAACATTTCATGCAAAGATGGACACAATAAAGGACAGAAATTGTATGGACCTAACAGAAGCAGAAGCTATTAAGAAGATGTGGCAAAAATACACTGAAAAACTATACAAAAAAGATCTTCATGACCCAGATAAGCACAATAGTGTGATCACTCACCTAGGGTTAGACATCCTGGATGTGGTCAACGGGGCCTTAGGAAGCATCCCTATGAACAAACAAGGCTAGTGGAAGTAATGGAATTCCAGTTGAGCTATTTCAAATCCTAAAAGGTAATGTCATTGAAGTGCTGCAGTCAATACACTGGCAAATTTGGAAAATGCAGCAGTGGCCACAGGACTAGAAAAGATCAGTTTTCATTCCAGTCCAAAAGAAAGGCAATGCCATAGAATGTTGACATTCAAACTACCGCACAATTGCACTCATCTCACACACTAGCAAAGTAATGCTCAAAATTCTCCAAGCCAGGCTTCAATAGTACATGAACTGTGAACTTCCAGATGTTAAAACTGGATTTAGAAAAGGCAGAAAACCAGAGCTTAAATTGCCAACATCCATTGGATCATTGAAAAAGCAAGAGAGTACCAGAAAAGCATCTACTTCTCCTTTATTGACTATGCCAAAGCCTTTGACTATGTGGATCACAACAAACTGTGGACAATTCTTAAAGAGATGAGAATACCAGATTACTTTACCTCTCTCCTGAGAAATCTGTGTACAAAACAGTTAGAACTAGACAAGGAACAGCAGACTGGTTCCAGATTGGGAAAGGAGAATGTCAAGGCTGTATATTGTCACCCTGCTTGTTTAAACTAAATACAGTGTATGTCATGCAAAATGCTGGGCTGGATGAAGCAGAAACTGGAATCATGATTTGTGGGAGAAGTATCAATAATATCAATAAGTAGATGATACCCCCCTTATGGCAGAAAGTGAAGAAGAACTAAAGAACCTCTTGATGAAAGTGAAAGAAGAGAGTGAAAAAGTTGGCTTAAAACTCAACATTCAGAAAACTAAGATCATGGCATCCAGTCCCATCACTTCATGGCATATGGATGGGGAAACTATGGAAACAGTGAGAGAATTTATTTTGGGGGGCTCCAAAATCACCACAGATGGTGACTGCAGCCATGAAATTGAAAGACGTTTGCTCCTTGGAAGAAAAGCTATTACCCACATAGACAGCATATTACAAAGCAGAGACATTACTTTGCGAACAAAGGTCCGTCTAGTCAAAGCTATGGTTTTTCCAGTTGTCATGTATGGATGTGAGAGTTGGACTGTAAAGAAAGCTGAGTACTGAAGAACTAATGCTTTTGAACTGTGATGTTGAAGAAGACTCTTGAGAGTCCCTTGGACAGCAAGGAGATCAAACCTGTCAATCCTAAAGGAAATCAGTCCTGAATATTCATTGGAAGGACTGATGCTGAAGCTGAAACTCCAATCCTTTGACCACCTGATGCAAAGAGCTGACTCCTTGGAAAAGACCCTGATGCTGGGAAAGACTGAAGGCAGTAGGAGAAGGGAATGACAGAGGATGAGATGGTTGGATGGCAACACCAACTCTATGGACATGAGTTTGAGTAAGTTCTGGGAGTTAGTGATGGACAGGGAAGCCTGGCATGCTACAGCACATGGGACCACAAAGAATCAGACCCAAATGAGTGACTGAACTGAACTGAACTGAAAGGAGGTATTCTTTTTGTTCAAAAACGTTGGAAAAATAGCTTTAATCAAATGACAGTCTTCTTTCAGTCTTTAGTCACTACACCATAAATTAAGTACATGTCTGACTTCCTTCCACAGGAAATTCTCTGCCAAATAGTCACTTTGGGGACTTTATAAACATAAAACTCATTTTTTTTTTCTCTTTGACCTATAAGCCTTGACACATCTGAGCTATCTCTTAATTATCTTTAGGAAATGCAACATTTGTTAGGTATCCTGATCGTGCTTCTGTGATCATGGGGCACTTATGTGTGAATGGAAAGTTCTATCAATTTAACGAATGTCAAAGTCATCACAATGTTATTTTTATAACATAAAAATAAACCTTAAGCTTTGTATTCACCAGTTTTCAGAAGAAAAAGTCTAAAATCATTGAAATATTATTTAAATTTTATCACAATTTGGTCTCAATCCTTCTCTACCTTATATACTAGAGTTGGTGCTGGTGAACTGCGTCAACAAAAGGCTGGATAGTAAATATTGGGGGCTTGTGGATCATACACTCTTGCAGCTACCATCTCCCTCTGCTGGATAGAGCAAAGGCAGCCATAGACAACATGAATAAAATGTTGTTGTTGTGTTGAGTTGCTGTGTTCCAATAGAATTTCATTCATACAAACTGAAACTTGAGGGTCACATAATTTTCACACATCATGAAACAAACAGTCCTATAAAGAAGTTATAATGATTTTTTTTCAACTTTTAAAAAATGTTAAGAACATTCTTACCCCATGGACTGTACAAAAATATATGGAGATCTAGATTTGGCTAGAGGACTGTAGTTTGCACTTTCCACACCAGAGCCCTGGCATAGTTCATATTTTTTCTAGAACATGCCCTGAGGTTCTGTGCTTCATACTTCTCCTTATAGAATTTTTATATCTCATGTTTTCCTTTTTTATTTTTCTTTTTCAGTCACTAAGTTGTGTCCAACTCTTTGTGACCCCATGGATTGCAGTATTCCAGGCTCCTCTGTCCTCCTATCACCCAGAGTTTGCTCAAATTCATGTCCTTCAAGGCAGTGATGTTATCTGACCATCTCACTCTCTACTACCCCCTTCTCCTTTTGCCTTTAATCTTTCCCAGCTTCAGGGTCTTTCCCAGTGAGGTGGCTCTTCACATCAAGTGGCCAAAGCATTGAAGTTTCAGCCTCAGCATCAGTCTTTCCAATGAATATTCAGGACTGATTTCCTTTAGGATTGACTAGTTTGTTCTTGCAGTCCAAGTGACTCTCAAGGTCCTTCTCCAGCACTGCAATTCAAAAGCATCAATGCCTTCTTTACAGTCCAGCTCTCACATCCACACATAACTACTGAAAAAACCATAACTTTGACTGTATACCTTTGTCGGCAAAGTGATGTCTCTGGTTTTGAATACACTGTCTAGTTTTGCCATAGCTTTCCTTCCAAGGAGCAAGTGTCTTTTAATTTCATGGATGCAGTCATCGTCCGCAGTGATTTTGGAGCCCAAGAAAATAAAATCTGTCACTGTTTTCACTTTTTTCCCTTCTATTTCTCATGAAGTGATGGAACTGAATGACATGATCTTAGTTTTTTTAATGTTGAGTTTCTTTGCCTAACTAAACATTATTCATATGAAACTGAGATCAAATGGCACCATCTCTGTGAAGCTTTACATGATTATAACTCAACCTTTCATGCCAAATCAAATTCCTATTCCACTGGATTCCAATAGTACTTTGCACATTCTTGTTACAAGAACAGTGGAAACAAACAAACAAACAAAAAAAAAACTGAGAAGGCATCTGTTAAATATTTCTTGAATAAATCAATAAATGAATAAATGGTAGAGATACAAATTAGTAACTTGTCACAGAATTGTTCACTGTGCTATTTCCATAGACTGAATGTTTACTTCATATGGGCAGCTACTTGTCCTCTTCTTTCTACCTCCAGGGCCTGGAAGGTGTTTGGCATGTGATCATATATTAGTACCTTTTTGCTGAATTAATGTTTCGAGGGGATATCTCAGGGATACACCTATGGAGAAAGGATTTTATTCTTCATGGATAGTCTTACATTTCTGGGTTGAAATAGTTCTGATTCTTTATAAAATTGCCTTACCTAGACCCCTAAAGCTCCTGTCATTGCTTGTAGACACATGCTTGTTTATGTTTGGCTAATTAAAATTAATCACCCTAGTTCTCCCTTCCCTTCAAGGTTATTACTTCCCATTAACTTCAATGAAGCTTGTTTGACTTCAATGGAAGTTTTTACCTGCATAGGGACAGTGAGGAATCAGGACAAATATCTTTAAGGCTGTCATTTGTCACAATGAACAAAAGAAATACAGATCCTTAGGCATGAGACACCGTAGCACACTTCACGTGCCTCTCTTAATTCTATCCTTGCTGACAACCCATGACTGCCACATAAAAGGAAGCAGCAGAATTATAATTGAATGCTTCTGAAATATCAGAGACAGAACCTCTGAAAAGGAGGCTCACAAACTTATTCTTTGGCAAGGTTAGTGATTTGAGTACCTACAAAAGGCCAGAATGCTGTTGACGGCATTTCCAATGCAGAGTATATGCATTCACTTTGAGCCAGTGTTGAATACAAAAACATGGTAGCTTAACTTTCTTCCACCAGCACATGGTTCTTTGACAACCCTCCACTATTCAGAAAACTCCAGAGAAACAGAAAGTTAAAGAGGGAAAGAGGCATCTGAGCAGTCACAGCAATATCATAGCATCCTTTCTCTACAAGTCGAGCACTTTCTTCATCATATATTTCACATAGAGAAAGGCAAAATAGGGTGCCAGCAAGTTGACAAGTTTCAAAAGTTTTAAGGTTCTCTAGATATAAAAATGTAAGTCAAGCTAGGCTTTTTGTTTCTAAAGGCCACTAAGTTGATTAATTATCATAGAAACAGCTCGGCATCTCTCCAGAGATGACTGTTTCAGAATCCCCATCATACAATCATAACTATACCATACAGCAACCACTTCAACTGAATTTTTATAACTTCTTTATAGGACTGTTTGCCAATATTAAATGATACCGTGTGTGTGTATGTGTGTGTCTGTGTCTGTGTATAATCTCCCCAGCTTTAAGACTTAACACTCAGTTCCTTTTTGACATTCTTTTCTCTTTGGAATTAAATAGAATTGTTAGCTGTATACCCTCGGAAGAATACACAGCAGGTGATCACATGGCAACCCACATCCACCCAGATGGAGACAAGCGTGTAAGGAAAAATTGATATTTATTGAATTCCAATTCCTGCAGCTTGGGTTTCATATATGTTATCTCATTTAAATGTCCTAAATTGTTCATAAAGAAGTTGTTATTAATAGAATTCATATTTGTAATTTATAGTTAAAATTTTAATTACAAAAAGAAGTGTTCCCTAAATTTCATTCATCCTCAGCTTTCCTGGCTAATTCATTTCTCCCCATCTAAACAAAATATTTCCTCTCACCTGAAATTTTAAGATGAGACTTAAAATTTCCTAAATTTAAGGTGAGACTTAAAATGATGACTCATCATTAAGTCATCCCTTTAGTTTAAGACACTCTCTGCAAAAGTCTTTTATTAAAGTGTACATTACCTGGGTCAGATAAAACACTAAGACACTACAATGCACTGAAACTTTGACAAAAATCAAGTAGAAGATTAGAACAGTGGTGCCTCTTGGAGAAAACAAGATAAATGGGGCTCTGGAAGAAAGCTAGATCTTAGATGCAGAAACAAGGAACCATGAGGTACATGGAATTCTAGCCTATGTAGTGTGGTGTGCTCACGCCATTTTCACCAGTGATTGGGGACTGCCTGCATAACAAGCATTCTGCTTAAGGAGTGCACCAAAATCCAATTCCACCTCCTTCATAGTTCTGATGAGGATGAAGAGCGATGTAGTGAACCAAAAAAACCCTTCTCTCTCTTTTCCACCCCTCAACCAGAAAGTCCTTTACCTTCTTCGGTGTGGAGCAACAGATAAGTACAGTGTGCACTTCAAGGCAGGTGTGTGCTCAGTAGCTCAATTGTGTCCAACTTCAGGACCCCATGGGCTATAGCCCACAAGGATCCTCTGTCCATCGGATTCCCCAGGCAAGAATACTGGAGTGGGTTGCCACTTCCTTCTCCAGGGAATCTTCCCAACCCAGGGATCGAACTCATATCTCCTGCTGAGCCACCAGTGAAGCCTGTCAATCACCATAATCAATCATAAAGCCTGAAGCTGGATTTGGATGGGAGGCTGAGCCAATCTTTCAGTCAGCAAAGGAGAAATTTCTATTGGCAGAGGTTTTGAGTTCCATTTCTCAGATCCACAGAGAGATATTCTCTGAAGAATTTGTTTCTTATTGTTTTAACTTCTGTTTATTTTCCTCATAGTGTAGTACAGCATATCTCCTCTTAACCTCTTCTGCCTCTGATGCCCATGGAAGTGTAGTAAAATCCACTGCATATGCATTCATGTGATTCTCTCTATATAGGTTATCTCCTCTGATCCAAAAGCAAATGTATTATTTCACACAGTGTTTCCCAAACTGTACTGATGAAAAGGGCTGTGTGTTTGTTAGTTGCTCAGTCATGTCCGACTCTTTGCAACCCCACGGACTGTAGCCTGCTAAGCTCCTCTGTCCATGGGCTTTTCCAGGCAAGAATACTAGAGTGGATTGCCATTTTCTTCTCCAGGGTATTTTCCTGACCCAGAAATTGAACCTGGGTCTCTGCATTGCAGGCAGACTCTTTACAGTCTGATTCACCAGAGAGGCTGATGAAGTGTTACCTAGGGTAATTGTTAATAATACAGATCCCTGGGCTCTAGAACCCACCACTACTAAGAGAGGCCTGACAGTTTTTGCATATGTGACATATAGATGATTTTCACCCTCTGAGAGTCCAGACTTGCTGCTCCTCTTGCATTTCTTGCCCAGGGAGGGCACACACTCAAAAAAATGTCATAGACTGAGTGAATAAGTCTCTTAGTTATTGTAACACCAAATGGCCAGTCTTTTCCTCCAACCTCCATCTATTAGTCCTCAAAGTCTGCTGACCTTAATCCTTAAGAATCATGAGTCCCCTCCTCTCCTTTCTCATTCTATTCTCCTAATTGAGGTGCTCTTCCTCTCTTCCCTGAAGGAAGTACAAATCGCCTTAATTCACCTTCTTCTCTGGCCTCTCCCATGGTTATCTAATCTATAAAGTTTTATCAGCATATTTAGGAAACAGGGATCACTCCATTGCTTGAAAATCTTTCAACAACCCACTCTTCTTCCTTTGAACCTGAAATAGAGTTTCTAATGCTCAGATCCTAGTATTAAATAGCTCCCTAAAACTTATAGAGATATAATTTGTACTCAAAGTTCTTCAAAACCTGGCCTCAACCTAACATTTCAAGTTCACCTCTAGTCTCTGTCTGCATCTACTTCAGTGCCTCCAACAAGCCCTTGCACAAGCCCATCCCTGACTCCCTGAATTCTTTCAACAACTAGGCCCTTCATATTTCTCTGTATTTTTGCTGAGGCTGTTGCCTCTCCTTTCTATACCCATTTCTCCTTCCCCCTTTCCTGCTCTACCCAAGGAGAAAATTCCATTCCAGCCACAGGGTGATTTCCTCACATTTTTGCTGGTCTCTCTCTAGCCATTTTAGCACGTTTCAGTTCAGTTTGGTTCAGTTCAGTCGCTCAGTCGTGTCCAACTTTTTGTGACCCCATGAATCGCAGCACGCCAGGCCTCCCTGTCCATCACCAGCTCCCGGAGCTCACCCAAACCCATGTCCATCAAGTCAGTGATGCCATCCAGCCATCTCATCCTCTGTCATCCCCTTCTTTTCCTGCCCTTAATCTTTCCCAGCTTCAGGGTCTTTTCCAATGAGTCAGCTCTTCACATCAAGTGGCCAAAGTATTGGAGTTTCAACTTCAACATCAGTCCTTCCAATGATCAGCCAGGACTGATCTCCTTTAGGATGGACTGGTTGGATCTCCTTGCAGTCCAAGGGACTCTCAAGAGTCTTCTCCAACACCACAGTTCAAAAGCATCAATTCTTTGGCACTCAGCTTTCTTTATAGTCCAACTCTCATATCCATACATGACTACTGGAAAAATCATAGCCTTGACTAGATGGACCTTTGTTGGCAAAGCAATGTCCCTGCTTTATAATATGCTGTCTAGATTGGTCATAACTTTCCTTCCAAGGAGTAAGCGTCTTTTAACTTCATGGCTGCAATCACCATCTGCAGTAATTTTAGAGCCCAGAAAAATAAAGTCAGCCTCAGGTTTATCTGAGCCCAAATCAGAATTCTTCTAAGACTTGACTTATTTCTCTCCTTTGTGGCGCTGTGACATTCCCTGCAATCATGGGATCAACTAGATGCCCCTTAGAAGCTCCAGGTTCATTCTTGTCTGCCCTGGGACTACACAGCCACTGCCAGGAGGGTGAACTGGTAAAATGAATTTCTCCTACTGGTCAGTGCAGTACTTTTTTTGGTGTGTCACATCTGAATGATGTGATGCTGAAGTCAGACACAGGAAGACACAATAGTCCTGTGCCAACCTTTGGTTTGAGCCATATGTGTAACAATGCATTATATCTCATATGCCCATGAGATTTAACAGATCAACCACAGTACCACCTTGAGTCTGCTGTAGCTAAGGTTGATGAGGGTACAGATGTCATTTTCCCAGAGTGACACCGTTGTCAGCATTCTGAGAAGTCAGCCCATCCCTTCTACACACTCTCTGCCATGTACCAGACAGTCCTCCAGGTGGTCACAACTATCTCCTCTGAAGACTTCAAAGATCATTGCTCTACAATGCCAATAGGTCCTTCCCATTAATGTTCTGATTAATTGCTTTTTTCACATTATGTCAAAGCACCTAGGTAGGTTTAAGCCAGGCTGATCCAAGGACAGACATTTTTTAGACAAATAGAACCATTCTTGCTTAATCTCTTGTCCTTTGTGTACTCTCCCTGCTGGTGGAGGTGTGTGGAAGGCAGACAAGCGTGATAGAGATCACATTCAAAGAATGCAATGATGACAGTGTAATTAGTTCAAGAGAAAACATGGATGGACTATGTATTGCTCTCCATGCGCACCATGGACTTCTGACCTGTAAAACTAACATAATCAGGAAACAAGGTATTCTTCACATCTTCTTACATACTCTAGGCAAGACTTATACCTGTGGTTGTCAACAGAGGTTGTTTCAGTTAAACCTGTGAGATAATTATTGGAAACCAGTATTTATGGGAAGCACAGTGGCTGATGAGGTGACGTAAGGAATGTTATAATCAGCACTTAAAAAATGGTACAAGGGAACTGCAGACCCAAGAAGGTCAATATTATTTCACAGATACAGATTCCAAAGACTCATGACATTGTAAGTAATAAAAGCATTATACCCTTTTTCTCATCATGAGAGTTCTCATTTTTGTCAGAAATAGTAAATAAAGAAAGAAAAATATGAAGAGAAGTATCTGTACCTGAACAGGAAGAAGTGGTGCTTGGACACTGAATGATTTTCATGTATACCAATTACACGAGGAAAATATGCTTAAGCTTTCTTCTCTATCCAGTTTTCTAAATTTTAGATGATTGGTTCTTGAATTTTGTAATACTATTTAAATGGTTATATAGAAAGAGATTTTTAAATTTATTTTTAATTGGAGGCTAATAACTTTACCATATTGTGATGGTTTTTGCCATTCATCAGTATGAATTGACCACATGCATACATTTGTCCTCTCCATCCTGCAACCCCCTCCAAACTCCTTCCCCACCCCATCCCTCCAGGTTGTCACAGAGCACTGACTTTGGGTGCCTGCGTCATACATCAAACTACCACTGGCTCTCTGTTTTACATATGATAATGTGTATGCTTCAGTGCTATTCTCTCAAATCATCCCACCCTTTCCTCCTTCCACTGAGTCTAAAAGTGTTCGTTCTTTATGTCTGTGTCTCCTTTGCTGCCCTGCAGGTAGGGTTGTCGGTACCATCTTTCTAGATTCCATATATGTATGAGTTAATATAAGATATTTGTCTTTCTCTAGAAATAGATTTCTTTTTTTGAACCTGAGGTACAGCATGCCTTAGGGGCAGCCCTGTTTGTTCATCTACTGTTCTAACCAACTTATGTGCAGCATCTATTTTCATATTTAGAATAGCTCTATGAGGCTGTTATTATCACATAGAAAACAAAACCTAGAGGAGTTAAGTAATTTGCCCATGCATGTAAGGATGTGTAGGGTTCAGCTGTTCAGTTGTGTCTGACGCTTGTGACCCTGTGGACTGTAGCCCAACAGGCTCCTCTCTCCACAGGATTTCCCAGGAAAGCATACTGGAGTGGGTTGCCATTTCCTTTGCCCATGCAGTTAGTAAATGACTGAATGGAGATTCTAGTTCAGGACAACCTAATTCTGATGTATATGTACATGAACCCAAGAAAAACGGAACAAAACTGCAACCCAAATTGTATTTCTTGGATTTAGGATAACTCTTATATTTATCATGAGGATTATCATCATTATTTCCACCATCGCTATCACTAATGAAATATTTGTTGAATATCTGCTATGTGCCAGATACTGTTCTAAGTACTGAATGTGCATCAAGCATGAAATAATTTTAACAGCCAAATGAGGGCATATTGATAATATTCCCATTGTACAGGTAGAGAAACTGAATCCCAGAATAATTAGGTAACTGGCTCAACGTTAGCCAACTATCATGGGTAAAAGTGAAAGTGTTATTTGCTCAGTCATGTCTGACTTTTGCAACCCCATGGACTATAGCCCATTAAAGCAGGTCATCATATAAGTTTCTCTGATTGCAGCCCAAGCAAATCAGAAGTAAAGATGCTGGTTTGGTTCCTTTAGCCTGAATTTCTGAACTAAATTGGTACTTGCCAGACACAAAACATCATAAACCATAATATATGACTGAAATGATATATAATTTTACTCTGTGGTGGTGATTCTTTCCATTTATTTTCACACGCCTTGGCACAATTTGAAGGCTTAGTATTGCCAGTGCAAGGACACCTCTGGGTCTTGAAGATACAGCCTTACTGGGAAGATTCGTACTGTCCAAAGGGTGAGCTTTGCAGCCACAGCTTCAGTTGCCACTGAGTGAAAACACCCCAAAATGCAATGCATTTTAATTCTAGAATATGAAATCACTCATTCATAAGGAAGTCAAGTGTGTGACCATATGTATGTGTATGTAAATATGTGTCTATCCCATTTTTTTCATATTGACTTTTTGCTTATTTTGGTACTTTCTTTTCCATGTGCGAATAGAGAATTTTATAATTGAAGGTATATATTTAGCCATAACATAGACATGAGGAATGTATCAAATATCACTTTTGAAATAGATACCTTGGCTTAGATACAAATGCAACCCAATGTCCAATATCTAGCTGAAAATTGATAACAGCAGTCGATTAGCCAAGCATGAGGAACTATTTGGAAAAATTCAAAGAACTGATTCCAGATTCCAATTTTCATTTAGCTGCCTACCACCACATTCCTTATCATTTGATATTTTTCTTTCACTACTTAAACAGCAAATATTTTATGCTTTCAAACACTGATAGCAATAAGGTAACTGCAAAAAGGCTGTAATAAAAATACAATGGCTTAAAGAGTTTCAAAAGATAATTTTTATCTTTTCTTTAAAAAAAGGTTCTCATTCCAAGCAAAAAATGGATTCATTTGCCTTTATCAACTTCTTGTTTCAAATTCCACTGATTGTTTACAAATGGCGAAAAATGTCTCTAGCCTATTCTATATTTCATCCCAGGTGACTGAACTTCACATTTTGCTTTCTAAACAGGCAGGTAGAGGTACAGTAATGAGAACACAAAGAAACGCGTTTATAACTTGGTGCGTTATGGCACCGGGTTCAGAGCAGTGCTGTAAGCCTTTGTTTCTGACTTATGCAGATGAACTCTATCTAGCATTTTCTAGCACTGCAACCAAGCAGAATCTGAAGGAGGGGAAAAAAAAGAAAGAAAAGAAACAGAGATACAAAAAGGAGAAAGAAAGAAAATGAATTAAAACAAAGCAAAACTCTTGGGATGGTTCAGGCTGCAGGGTATTTTCCCAGAGTTCTGTCCAAGAATAATCTAGTAAAAATGTGGACAGAGAACCACCGACCCCTGCTTTCCCCCGAACATATGCAGCTCTGATCAGTCTGGTATTTCAAGAAAAACAAGGTCTTGAACCCGAGTCCTCAGACACATAACAAAGCGCACTTCACAGCTGTGATGCACAGCGACGAGCGGCTCCGAGGCCTGAGTAGGTCCCAAGACAATGCCTCCTTTATCACCCAGAGGACAAATATCTAGACAGCAATATTTTCTGCTTGAATGCTTCAAGCAGCTCGTGCAACTCCTGACTGAAAGGGAAAACTGAACTCAGAGTGTTTGCTGAGTGATTATTTTAATTTACTACTTGATGTAAATCTAAATGAACTGACACCCAGCTCAAGATGGACAGAAAACAATCATCACAGAGGGTGGGGGGCTGCAGGAATAAAAGAGGGTGCAGAGAGGGGCCGATGTTACAGTAGCAACTGAGGTTTAGCACAGGTTTCGCCAACTTTTGCCGCGGCAGAGTAATAGATGGGGGGCAGGCTCCGAAATCGTTTCCTTTTCTCGATTACCATAATAAGTTCGGTAATTTTGCTCTGTTTATTTATCAGGCAAGGATAACAAAGGAAGCAGAGGAAGTCTGCTCTGGAGGCACCATGACAAAGCACCAGACAGAAAGCGATCACGTGTGGGGAGATGAACAGAGACACCACTCCTCAAGCACCTGATTATTCTTCCTCAGTATTTAGAGGCAAAAATTATCCATAAGAAAAACAACTGCAGGCACAGCAACACAAGCAACACAGATGAGAAAATTGGGTAAGATGGGGATCGAAGAAAATTGAAGGGCAACTTAACAACTAAGTTTTAACTCCTTATGCAAAGCTCTCTTTCCTTCCTGTCAGTTACTTGTCCAAACTTAGTGGTGAGATAAAAGATTTTTTTTAAAAGAACTGTCTGGTTGATTTTTTCCTTCCTTCCTTCTGTCACATTTGGCCCTTAGCGTGGAAAGTTCTTCTGATACAATGAATATTTCTGAGAAACTAGATGGCAAAATCATAGCTGTGTCTGGTTAAGATGAACATCAGATTTCTTTGTGGTGCTCGTAAGATGTTACACAAAGCATGATCTCTCTTTCTCTCTCTCTTACGAAACACTGCATTAAATAGTCATAGGACCAACATATAGATTCCTATTTCCAGGTTTGTCTCTTCTGTCTAAAAAAGACTTTCCTTTCAGCCATGTCTGCCTGGCATCCCCTTCAGAAAAGAAGCAATGTTTGCTAATGAACATAATCCTAGTTATTTGTAGCACTGTTATAAATGACACAGGGTATATATATATAAAAATCTCCACTCATGATTCTGAAAATATGTCCAATAGAAGAAAAATACATCACCCCTTGTTTCACACAATCACAATATGGAACCAAATTATGATTTCTATTTTTTTCATTTGTCTTTACCAGCCAGTTTAAGAATAATGTTTTTGCATAGATCTGGAGATGTGTATATTCATATTAAACTTAAAATAGTAAGCTTATATGTTGCAAACTATACACGTGTGTAGTATTTATGCCATTATCTGTTTGGTGCATGCAGCACTGATATGAATGCATCCATCAGGTACAGTTGAAAACTCCCCATTTCCTGTGTATCTGAGTCCCTGCTTTTCTAACTAGGGCCCTAGAGTTCTCTGTAATAGCCTTGGGCACTACCACGGAGGCTACCATATGTGGTGAGTAAGGAGAAACCAGTAGAATGGGTCTTCTGCTTGTGTTTTTATCTGTTTTTATATGTTGAGGTAGTTAAAATTTTGACTAAGATTTTATTTCAGGGGTGGTAATGCAATATTTGCTTTAAAAAGATTTTTATGAAAAGGAGAGAATTTTCTTGAAGATCATTGTCATAGGTTGTCCCTAAAAGACTATGTGGAAAATAAATGGAAAAAACACAGTCACCTGAACAGATGCCATCACTGTATTAGATGCCTTGTGAGTTAGACATGTATAATGTCTCGTTTCGGAGAAGGCAATGGCACCCCACTCCAGTACTCTTGCCTGGAAAATGCCATGGACAGAGGAGCCTGGTGGGCTGTAGTCCATGGGGTCGCTAAGAGTCGGACACAACTGAGCGATTTCACTTTCACTTTTCACTTTCAGGCATTGAAGAAGGAAATGGCAACCCACTCCAGTGTTCTTGCCTGGAGAATCCCAGGGACGGGGGAGCCTGGTGGGCTGCCGTCTGTGGGGTCACAAAGAGTCAGACACAACTGAAGTGACTTAGCAGCAGCAGCAGCAGCAGCAGCAGCAGCAGCAGCAAGCACCATTTATGTTATAACGCTACAATATTTCCAACATTGCCTGATCCTTTCTCTGTCAATGACCATCTCTATTTGTGTATGTAGGTATACACATATGGTGGGGTTTCTACAAAACAGTTCTGAGTCCTCCTTCATGTTTGTTTTAGTGTCTTTCTGATGATGTCACTCTTATGTCTCTCTGTATGCATTATCTCAATTAGCAGCTGGTAGGTGAAAGATGCACTTGGGTGCTAAGGATACAGCCATGATTGGGATAAGATCCCAGAACTCAAATCGTGGGGTTAGTTTCATTGATGTTTGTTTTATCTGGAAAGCTTGGTAGGGTAGGTAAACTATGTCAAATAGACTGGGCTTGGGTATGTAAGCCATTTCTGTGATCCGAAAATGTCGTAAATGGTCCTCTGCCTCATTTATTGGGGGAATCCCATTTTAGGAATGAAAATTGAAATATCCCATTGTCAGCAAGGTTAAAGAATACCACCTCAATTACAATACCATGTCTAATGTGCCTGTGACATATACAACTTGCAAAATCTAGCTACAAAGTCTAACATCTTTCTTTAAAAAACAAAACAAAACAAAAACTGATGCTTAGAAACTAGAGCAGCTTTTGATAAGAAAATTTTTTTTCTACTTTTCTAGTACACGAAAAGGTTGACTCACGACCCAGTTTTTTTAATACCTCTGACAGTGTTGTGAAGAAGAAATTATTCTCTTGACTTAGAGCTTTATCTTACCGTGACTTAGGGACAAGGAGTAGCAGAAAGAGAAAAGAGGTGATTTGATTGAATAATACAGGAGAATGTATTTGATTGAATAATCAAAATAGGAATTTTCTTCTAGGTTATCATTCCTCACTCACATGAACTTGAACAAGCCCAAGCAGAAACTTTAATAGGCTTTTAAAATAGCTCTTTCATAATACAGTAGACCATACAATACTGTTTAGATTATTTTATTTCCATAATAAACCCTCATTAAGTATATTTATCTAATGATATGACAGTACTGAAGGGAAAGGGAATATAAAAAAAATATGTGCATGTGTTAAACATTAGTCCTTGCAGAAGATTTATAAATAAATTACAGATAATTTATAGAATCATGCCATATTTATAATTGCATGTTTAAAGCAATCTTCTTATGGTAATTGTATTGTATGGCTGACTCTAAGAAGAGGGAAATTATAAATTTATATTTCCTGAGTTTACTGAGATGTGCTGTCTTTTATAGGTAAAATCATATTGTGTAAAATTCAGAGTGGAAAATGAAGCTTCTATTTCAATGTGACTCATACCCCATTACTAAACACTCAGAAGACTCAGCATAAAAAAATTAATGTTCACTATTTCTCAAAGAGGTCATTGCTTAAATTCCAAATTAATTTTCAAACAAGGCTGCTACAAAAGAATCAATAAACTTTGTATGACAAAGCAAAACTCTGCCAGTGCCTTCAAGATAAGTGATAAACAGGTCCTCTTTTGAGAAGAATGAAGGATTTCAACTTCCCCTGCAGCTTTCCAATGAATGTTAGTTCCTTCTGAAATTATTTCAACATAAGAAACAAGATTGAGGCTGTAAAATACCTAAGGATCTAAGAAAATCAAACCCACCGGCCCAAATGCTTCATTTGTCAGGATGTTTCTTTTTAACACTTTGTGTGCTGTGCTTAGTCACTCAGTCGTGCGGACTCTTGACTCTTTGCAACCGCATGGACTGTAGTCCACCAGGCTCCTCCCCTCCAACACCTGGGACAGGAATAATTAAGTGAATTAACCTGTCATTGTGGTGAGAAAACAAAACACATTATGCTGTTCACTTTTAAAAGTATAACATAAGCTTATGGAGTAGGTTGAACTAGCTGTTAATTTATACTTTTGGAGGAGAGAACTGATGGTTAGGAGATACGCCCAAATAAACTCATTCTTTCAAAACATATTAATATTTACCAATCGTCTACTCTACTCCAGGCATGGGTCAAGGTTTGGGGAAAGGTTTATGAGCAAAATAATATCTCTGCCCTCAAGGAGTTTATATTTTTGCTTTAGAGACAGAAAGGCAAATGATAAAGAAAAACTGTTTAAAGTACAGAAAAAAGTGAAAAGGGTGGGACTAGAAAGGGTAATAAGGGACAGCCCTTTAGACAGATAGTCAGGGACATCTTCTGTAAGAAGGAGACTTTTGACCAAGGATCTGGTTGAAGTGAGGAGTTAAGATGTAGCCATAAAGCATTTTACACAATGCAAAGGCCCTGGGTTGGGAATAAAGGTGGTATGCTCTAGGACAGCAAGTATATCAGATAAGGGTAAGAATGGAGGAAAGAGGTGGGAGAAGAAGTCAGAGATATCGGTGCTAGAGAGATAATTTAGGACCTCTTCGGTAAGAGGCAGACTAATAGTCAGGTTGTGCAGGATCATGCTGTGATAACAAGAAATGCCCAAGTCTCTAGGGCTGAAGACACCTGAGGTTTCTCTCTGGCTCACACCACATCTCCTTCAGTTATGTTAGAGGTTCTGCAGCACGTCAGCCTTGTCCTGAGAACCAGTGGGACAGAGCAGTCACTCTCAGGAGAATTGATGATCATGGTGTCAGGGGAAAAAAAAATTCTGAAGGGTCTCCTATTAGCAATTAGTGTCCCAGAGTAGAAGTGACACATTACTTCCTCAAACCACTCGTTGGCCAGACCTAGTCGACACTCAGCGATGGTGAAGGTAGGAAGAAGAAACAGGTGGGAAGGAGTCACGGTTTTGCCATGTACCCAGTGAATGGAGAGCTATACATATCTCCCAACATTGCATTAGTGAGTCCTGGGATAAGAATACTGGGTTTTATTCCAGGGAGACGTGAAGCTATGAGAGGTTGATGAACTCTTTCTGCAGGATCCTCTGTTCGTTCTATGAGAAAGAGAGAGTTAAGGTGGCAAGAGGGAAAGAGAAAGACCAGTAATTAGATGATAACAATCATTTAGGTGAGAGAGGATAATGACGAGGTAGAGCAGTAGTAGTGGAGGTTGGATTTAGGATGCTGTGTTGAGTAGAGTTGTGCCTAAATGTGGAAAGAGGCTGCTGAAATATAGTGGGAAGTGATGGAATCTGTGGCCAAGCTCTGCAGAGCATGCCCATAAAGGGATGAAAATTTATTCTTAAGCCATTAGAATCAGCCAAACAAAACACAAATTTGCAACTTCTGTAGCAAAGTGTGTGCATCCTAGTTAAATAAAACTAATTTAAGTAACAAATGAGTAACTAAAGCAACCAATTCACTAGCCCTGGATCTGAAGGATGTTAATGACACTTGGGTAGATAAATAGTAGCACCTATGCTTATAAAACAAAGCACTCACCAGCCAGGTAAAAACAGCTTAATCAGGAAGTGACAGACTGATTTAACGTCTATTCAAAACCCATTGTATGATTTCCACTTCAAAAAAATTGAACTGGACTATGTGAATCTTGTGATTTTAGGTTTAAGACAGGCTGCTAAGTCCTCTCCATTACCGAATAGTAGGTCTATAAACATTTGATCTGCAGAGTTTAGTGTATAAAGAACTTACTCGGCATGTATGAATGACAGTTTCTCTGCGCCATTAGATCTAGAGTGGGTGATGGAAGTCGACATTTCCAGCACGTGCTCCATCTGAATGTGGGCATTCTAGGGACCACAACTTGAGAAATAGTGGTTCTGCTTGATTTTTAAAACCTTTATTAAACATGGAAGGAGTTTATACAGTCTTGCAATTCCTGATAAATTCTTGTACTATTCTTGGATGTAGTCAACAGTCGATTTTACTCACACTCAGCAGTGAGGGAGAAGGCTTTGAGGGAAATGATCCATCCGATGCTGTGGTTTTTCCCTCTCTCTTATTTTATTGAATTCTTACAATATTCCTGGCACAGTATTAGGTTCTAGAAACATTGTGCTGATCAGAACAGATAGATGCCTGTCTTCCCATAGTGTGTATTTTATTTTCTTAATTTTTATTGAAACATAGTTGATTTTCAATTCTGTGCTATTTTCAGGGATACAGCAAAGTGATTCAGTTTTATATTTATAAAGAATATATATACATATACTTTTCCATTATAAGTTATTGCAAGATATTGTGTATAGTTTCCTATGCTATACAGTAGGTCCTTATTATTTATCTATTTATATATAGTCATGTGCATGTTTTAATCTCAAACTCCTAATGAATCCGTTCCCTGCCTTCCCCCTTGGTAACCATAAGTTTGCTTTCTGTATCTGTGAGACTATTTCTGATTTGTAAGTAAGGTCGTTTGTATCATTTTTTTATTCCACATATAAGTAGTATTGTATGATATTTGTCTTTTCCTGTCTGGCTTACTTCACTTACTATGATAATCACGAGGTCCACCAATATTGCTGCAGATGGCATTCTTTCTTTCTTTTTTATGGTTGAATAATATTCTGTTGTACGTATGTACCACATCTTTATCCATTCATCTGTAAATGGACTCTTAGTTTGCTTCCATGTCTTGGCTATTGTTAATAATACCACTGTGAACATTACGGTTCCTGTGTCTTTTCAAGTTTTTTCTAGATATATGCCTAGGAGTGATATTGCTGGATCACATGGTAGCTCTATTTCTAGTTTTTTAAGGAACCTCCGTACGGTTCTCCATCAACTCACATTCTCACCAATGGTGTAGGAGGGTTCCCTTTTCTCCAAAACCTCTCCAGAATTTATTTGTAGAATTTTCGATGATTGCCATTCTGACTGGTGCAAGGTAGTAGCTCATTGCAGTTTTGACTTGCCTTTCTCTAACAATTAGCAATGCTGAGCATCTTTTCACGTGCCTGTTGGCTATCTGTATACGTTCTTTGGAGAAATGTCTTTTTAGATCTTCTGCTGAAGTGTGTATTTTAGAAGGAGCTTTATTTCTAGTTAAGAGAAGTGAGATTAACTCTACTTCAAAGAAGAAACAATATTCACTGCTCCAGCAAGAATATTTTCATCCTAGTTAAATGGTATTCATCACAAAAATGGGTGTCAGAAACTGTAATGTCGACTCAATATTTGGTTGAATTTAGAAAAGTTATTTTGTTTGGATATACTCTAGGTTCAGAAAGAATCAGATGGCTCACCACAGTCTTGTTAAAAGCACCTGTCTTCCTCTTTTGAAATTCAGGACAAATAACATTTTGTTTCATAGGGATTTCACAAATATTCCAGGGCTCTCCATACCCCTTTCTCAGGACATATACTCTTTCCATATATATGGGGGTCAACTTAGGGGCTAAGCGAGCAACATAAGTGAGTGATGTACATCTGATAAAAATGCACATGTGTGAATGTCTTACGTGAATGGCTGCCAGGTACCAAAGCAAACAGAAGAGAATTTAGCACCATATGATTGTTGGTGAAGGAATTTGGGCACAGTACTTCTAAACTAAGTGTGTGATTTTTTTTAACAGCTGAAAACCTGAAATATTAATATAAAATTTTCCATTTGAAAGCATTAGTTCAAAAATTTCAAAATATTAGATGAGCCAAATAAAGCGTATCAATAAGCCATGTATGATCTATGGTTCCCCAGTTTGTGGCCTCTATCTATACACCATAAATATGGCAATTGTCACTTAATGAATTCTTGCAGCATTCTTAATCCCAGTGAGGTTGTAAATTCCATGAAGGCAGAATCACTTACTCTCTGTATCAACCAGCACAGTGTTGATCACATGATGGGTGATTAGAAGGTAGTGCTCTCTGAGCAGGGACTCAAAACCAGATTGCCTGGTTTTGAATCTTTGCTACCCAATTTACTAGCTATGTGACTTTGGGCAGTTTTCTTAATTTGTTCATGTTGTACTTTCCTCAACTGTTCAATGGAGATGTATATATATAGAGAGAGAGATTTATTTTGACAGTTAAATGAGTTCATATTTATAAAGCACTTTAAATAATGCTTGGAACAGTAAGAACCATAAGTATATGTTTTTAAATAAATTAAATAAATAAATAATTAATATATTTTATTTACAATTGAGGGATCTACTTATGCTTTCAGTTGCATTCAATGATAAGAACTCATTTAGAAAATGAGTCCCTTTTTATATTTATATACTACTGGAGTGGGTTGCCATTTCCTTCTCTAGGGGATCTTCCCAACCCAGGGCTTGAACCTGGGTCTCCTGCACTGTAGACAGACGCTTTACCGTCTGAGCCACCAAGGAAGTCATATAAAGAGCCACAGGTTTAAATATCTGACCCAAAGAATTAAAAAAATGTAAACCTACCATAAATCTGTTTTGATTTTTTTATACTTTTGCTTTTTAAGGTTTAAAAAAATATATTTCTGAAAGAAAACTAACAAGGTACATGAAATAGTCTTTGCTTTTTAATACCAAGCCACAGGTGTGAATGCTTCTAAACAGCTGATGAACATCTGGGCCACTTAGTGCACTAGTTTTGAAGGTTTTCCATTATTTATTCGTTATGTGCTAGCCCATTAAACCATTTAGTGATTCCTCATAAATTAAAACAAACTGATTAATTACATCAAGTGTTCTAATAAAAACATTTTTAGTACCAAGAATTTCTATGCTCTTTTCCACACTGGACTCACACTGATATACAGGGTGTGTGTAGATTTTCTGCACTTAGAGAATTGGATATTGAGTCATAATTTAAGATGTGCTTCATGTTTTAAAGAATGCCTCCTACTGGTTTCTGTTACTTACAGAAAAATTATTTTCACCAATAGTTAAATAATTCAAAGGAATATTTTTGTCCTCTGGCACAATGCTCAGAAAATCTGTAATAGTGGTTATTATATTTAATCCTCACAATGCTCCCACTTCCTCCAACTTTACTACTGAGGAAACTAAACTTTATAAATGTTAGATAATGAAAAAGTTGACCGATTTCACAAAGAGAAAATGCCACAAATGGAACTTGAATCTATGCTGTGTGTGTGTTAGCCCTCAGTCGTATCTGACTCTTTATGACCCTGTGGACTGTAGCCCACCAGGCTCCTCTGTCCCTGGGATTCTCCAGGCAAGAATACTGGGGTGGGTTGCCATTTCCTTCTCAAGGGGATCTTCTCAATTCAGAGATTGAACCCGCATCTCCCACATTAAAGCAAGTACTTTACCACTAGTGCCACCTGAGAATTCTGAATCCAGCCTGGTTATGGTCAAAAGAAAAATGTTTTGGAAACTGTTCAAATCCATACATTGCGGTTTGGGGCTTATACAGGTAAATACAAGGTGACGTGACACCTCAACACAATGAACCAAAGGTATTTATTGAGCAGTCAGTATATGCTAGGAGCTATTTAATTCTCTAACTCTTGTTATCTGTTTCTATGCAGCTGAAGTTAAGAATATTTTTGTCAATAACATACATGGAACATTGCTTTTCTGTAGAGAGCAGTGGTTCTCAAACTGTGGTCCCTGGACTAGCAGCATCAGAGCATCTGTGAACTTGTTGAGAATGAAAATTTTAGGCCCCCACCCCAAGCCTCCTGAATTGGAACCTCATCAGGGGTCGGGGAAGTGGGCAAGGTCCAGTGATCTACATATAAACAGGCCTTGAAGGTGATTCTGACATAGGCTTAAGTCTGAGAAGCTCTCGTAGAGTGGCAGAGAGCCCCAGCTAAGAAATAGATGTTTGTAAAGAAACAGAAGGGTCCCTGCACACAAGACTCCTGTAGAGACCAGGACATCTGCAAATAAACTGCTAACTGGGAGAAATGAGAAAACTTCGCAGAGACCTGGTTCTCTGAGGGCAAGAGGCCTTCCTTGGAGCTAGGACAGAGGTAGATAGACCCTTACCAAAGTGCCAATCCTACTAGGGGTCTTATCTGATTTTCTTTCAGAAAGCTTCTGGTTATGGGCACACCACTTGAGGTGTAATCCTGTTCTAATCTAAAAAGCATACATCCCCTTTCCTTTACCAGTCACCCCTCCCCTACTCACAAAATATCCATCTCATAAGTTGTCACCCAATCAGCCAAGTCTGCCTGTGTAGCCACTTCAATGTATTCCTCTTTGCCTTCATTTCTCCTGCCCTTCCTGAACCATGGGGCTACAACCACCAAACCATTTGGAGTTAGACTTTGGCAATCACTCCCAATTTTTCACTCCCGCATCCTTCTGATGTCTCATGTGTTGAATGGGTGGATTTCCTTTCCGATCCCTCCTACATCTAAGTTTGTCAGATTCCAGGATCTGTAGCACCCAGACAAACACTGAGCTTACTTGAGTCAGGGAACTCTGAATTGTCTGGCTAATGTGATCAGTTTAGTCACTGACTTGACTAATGGCAAAAGCCACAGGACATATAATAGGCACCCAATGGGCCTGCTGTGTCCATGCTCTAACCAGTAAACCAGATTCATCCCCAATATTTTTCATGAGCACTAAGCTTGGGACAATCATTCCAAGAGGGGGGAAGGGAAGAACAAGAAAACATGAGATTGCTTTTTATTTGTCCAGATTCTTGCTTTGCACTTCCATGGCTTTTTTTATATTCTAAGCACAAGGAATACCATTTATTTATATGTTTGGAGCAGACAGCTACTTTTAAAAAATTAATCGCAGCTTTTCTAGAGGAAGAAGGATGGTCAAGATGAACCACAGTAGTGCCTTGCAGCCTTAAAATGCCCCGTCTTTAAAGCTTTGTTTGGAATGTGGCACATGATAATTGACAGACTTGACAAGCATTCTAGTTTCATGGGCTGCGTGTCAGGATTCCTGCCCTATATTTCCATATCACCGAACACTGCCAGTATGTCCTTGAACTAATTTAAAATCTCCCTGGGTTTCAGGTTCCCCATCTTCATTGAAGGCCCCACATCATTTGCCTCGTGCTTGCAAGATGTTCCTAAGCATTCAGTATGCTGTCCTACTGCCTTGAGAGATTTCTTATCTCTTTATCCACAATGTTGATATCTATTTGCTTATCATTTAGAGAGAGCAATTCACATTGTATATCTCTTCCTCCCAAATAACGTGAATTGCATCAATCGGTGAAAAAAAATTGACATCTGGTTGTTTTAGTGCCAGAAAGCCAGTTTGACTTAATAATTTTTTCAGTTTTTCAACTTTCTGCTTTTTATACTGTATAAGCAGGAAAACAGCTCAAATCCTCATAAGACTTTTAAGGCCAGTATTTAAGGCTTTGAGGTTCTCTCTTCCCCCCCAAATTCTGTGAGTTTTAATTCATTCTCTGCGGAGGAGGGAGTTGCAGCATATTTGATAATATCAGACTCTAGTACTTCCAGCTGATTTGTTACATAAAGAAAATCTTTTAAAATGACTGGTATATTTTAAAAACAGACATCTATTTCACATAATGCAGTAAGATAGAACGGAAATCTTATCTTGCTGTGGGTATGTAGAAACAAAATGTAATTGATAAAGATAATCAGACGGTGCCAGGTTGTTTTAAATAGTTACTAAAAAGAAAATGTCTGAATTCAAAAGAGATTCAAAAAAATTTTTTTCACCCGGTGCTTTGGAAAGAAACAACCTGTGTTTCTAATCTTGTCTACATTAATTGTTACCGCCATGGTCAAATAGCCCCACTAGACTGAAAATTGTGAAGAATTTTTTATTTGACTTGATCATAGAGGAATTAGCTCCCTTGGTGAACCAACCTGAAAAGAAGCTAGTTTGGGGAAATAAGCAGCATTGATAGGAAAGAAGAAGTTTGAGGCAAACATATGGCTGAAATGCTCTAGTCGATTTCAGATCAAGCTGAGAGAGTTGAGATCCTTTGGTTCAGGGATCCAGTTCACTGCACATTCCTACTGTGCCTGACTACTAATTGCATCCTATGTTTGTCAATCAAATATTTGCAATTAACAAAAATATTCCCTTAAGAGACATGTAACAGAGCTGGCAAAGGATCTGGTGCTTTGCTAAGTAAAACTAGCTGCACACAGAAAATTTTTTAAAAAGTATATGGTATTAAAAATATTCTGCTGCTGATGACACCACTAGACACTCCCAGTCAAAACATTAACAAGCAGAATAGGTGGCATGGGGGCTTTTCAAAGGGATTGTGTTCAAAGAACAGAAACTTTGATCTCCGTGTCTCTGACCCCTCCTCCACCTCTGATTCTTCCATCTACAAGTACATATAGTGGTTTAATTTAACTCTGTGCATAATTTGCCTAAGGATAAAAGTTGATCTAGATTTTTTTAACTCCAATTTTACAAATGCTCCACTTTCTCCCTCACCCCTCCTCCCCACACATAGATTTCAGGAAGGAAGGCTAGAGAAGAAGGTGACCGGAATATTAAGAACTCTGAGATATTCGAGGAAACACTAATTTGTAAATTGGTAGAAATGCCAGTAATTTGTTGGGAATTGAAGACCTTCTGTATTTGAGAGTGAAGCTTGGCAGCTGTGCACTGTTGTTTTATAAATCAATATTACATCTGAAGGTGCTGTTTGAATGTTTGTGTCATTGGGGCTTGTCTCCAGCATAGTTCTGTGATAAGAAATGTTCAAACAAAACAAACACAATCCCTTCCCAGTCCTTTAGGATGAAGTCCAAACATAATTCCACAACAGGGATATAACATTCAAATCAACTACAGAACTTCTGTAATTACATAAAGCCCCTCGACCACAGAAACGCTATTGAATTGGAGATGCGTTGCAATATTCCCCAAGACAGGACTGTGTGGCTGTCAGATTAACAAAAGTCAAGAGGAGGTGAGACAATGCTCACCATTGCAAAACGAGGTTCCTGCATAATGAACAGAATATGCATGCCTGTTTAGGAAATTAAGGTGAATCCAAGGTGACTTGGGGTCACAAGAGGAGTCACAACGGTCACTAACTGGAAAAGTGAGCATTAAAAATTAGTCATTTGGTTTAAATAAATTCATCTCAATCTTTATTAGGTACCATATAAGCTTAATCAAAAATAATTGCTTGAGTGAATTTTTCGGTGTTATCTGGTTATTATCAGGCTCCAGGCTTCTGGGATTCTGCGCTGTGATTCTGCTTGCTGCAGGAGAGTTAAAGCTGAGCTGCTTTTTGATGGTTGTCAGTTCTCCCTATCATTTAGATACATCCACGTGCACAGTTGCAACTGGGGTGAGCCATGAAGAATGGGACGTTTAACACAAGCACAATAGTTCAGTTTCATGGGTAAATTCTGAGATGTGGTCAGGTGGGAAAAAATGAAGTATTATTGTCACTCTCATCATACTTCCTCAAAGAACTATTGCCCTCACAGATGCTATGAAGAAAACCAGACCAGGGCTTCTAAAAACTCAGAAACAAGCCAATGATGGGGCTAAATGTCTCAACTGTTCTGGTTTCCAAACTTTTTTTTATCATATCCCCTATCAGTAAAATATTTTTGAGTACCCACTTCCAGTATGTCTATAACTGTGCTAATAAATTAGATATATTATAAAACATTAGCAAAACAGACAAATTTAAAGAAAAGGCTAAAAAGTAGTTATGAATCAATGCTTTCTGAACTCCATCTTCTGTGCAGACTTAGATTGGCACGTTTCATTCTCAACAGAGGTGTGACAGATGAACTTGGCAGGGCTCCAGTTGTTCCTGAGTGGTCTTGCTCTCAGCTGGACTGGAACAGAGAAGCAAGTGAAAAACCCTTGTTTACCATCACAGAACACCAGCACTAAGCTGAGGATTAAGTGGGAAAATGGTTGCACTTAGATCTGCAAAACTGCATAGAGAATACTGTTGGTTCATTTTAATTCCAACTGCACAGAGGCACAGAAACTAAGAGCTCACTAATAACCAAATAAAAATGAAAATATTCTTCCAAACAATTTTTTTCTTTTTTTTAAATTTATTTCTTTATTTTTGGCTGCACTGGATTTCCATTGCTGCAAAGACTTTAGTTGCACTGAGTCGGTGGGGGCGGTCACTGTTTGTAGCAGTGTTTGGGCTTATTGTGGTGGCTTCTCTTGTTGAGGAGCACAAAGTCTAGGCAAGCAGGCTTCCGTAATTGTGGCTCACAGGCTTAGTTGCTCTGTGGCATGTGGAATCTTCCCTGACCAGGGATTGAACCTGTGTCCCCTGCACTGGGAAGCAGACTACTCTCAACCACTGGACCACCAGGGAATCTCCGAGCAACTCTTTTTGATTAAGCCTGAGTGCCATCTAATAATGGTTGAGATTGATTTTTTTTTAAGCCAAATGAATACTTTGCTCAACACCTATAGTGTAAGAGAGAGAAAAGGCAATGCAGATGAGTGTTTGTGTGTATGTGTATGTGTGTCTGTGTGAGTGTATGAAAAATCCCAGGAGAATCTTAGGGGTGGGGAGAGAAAGGAAAACTATCTTAACTTTGGTAGAGAACCTTGGCCCTGCTATTTGCAAGTTGTGTGACTTTGAGGCTCATGTTTTAGTGACCACATAGAACTCAGTTGTTTTCCTCTTCAACTACTTTTCTATCACATAGGGATAATGAAGTCTATTTTCAGAGTCATTTGAGCATCAGGAATAATTTATAGAAAGCAACTCCCAGAGTGTTTTGTAGCAACTGCTCAATAAATAGTGACTGCTCCTGTAACAGAGCTGGAAGAGATGCTAAATCTTAGACTTTGCCAAGAATATTCATTCTGGCTTCAAGTGAAGAAGTTTTGAATTCATGATACTATTTTTCTTTTACAATTTAAAGTCCTTTGATTTTCATTATCATATTTAATCCTCCCACTGTGTTTGAGAGATGGCTAGAAGTATAGTTATCCCCATTTCAGATATCTAGAAAGGTTAATAAATCATGGCCATAGAGTGGTGAATCTGAGCATCTAACTCAGGACTCAATTTCTGGACAAGGTGGAATGGAAGCAGACATATTGGGTACATATTACTTTTTGTCAAATAACCAAATAGAGTATGTGTGTGTGCATAGATACACACACACATATATCGGCATGCATGCTCAGTTCCTCGGTCATGTCCAACTCTTTGCAACCCCATGGACTGTAGCCCACCCGTTTCCTCTGTCCATAGGATTTTCCCAGTAAGAATACTGGAGTGGGTTCACCTTTCCTACCCCAAGCGATCTTCCTAACTCAGGGATCAAACCTGTGTCTCCCATGTCTCCTGCCTTGTAGGCAGATTCTTTTACTGCTGAGTCCCAGAGGAAGCCCATATATATATACACATACATATATGTATGTATATATGTATGTATATACATATGAATGTATATATATACATACATATATGTGTGTGTATATATATGTATATGGGCTTAAAGATTTTTTCATCTTTTAAGTTAGCTCTTTTAGTTCAATATTTCCTCTATCTCTCTTCTATCCATAATCTGGCAAATTATTTGATAATAAAGTTAGTATAACATGATGAACTGAAGAAATGAGTAAAGCATCTGTTACATGTGTTCTCACTAAAATTTGCTTTGGCTGTTATTTTGAGATATAATAAGAAGTAAATATCTATCTTTTGCTAAATATGTTTTTTATTTTTCCCATCAACTTAAAAATTGTATGATGTTTCCCACAAAATTAAATTTTAGTGGGAGAAGGAAAAAAGAAAAGAAAGACAGAAAAGCAAACTAGGGGCAAGTTTTATATCCAACAACAACACCTTTGACTCTCCCATCTAATAAATTATGCTTCAGAAAATTCAGGGCACTTAAGAAATATTGACTGGCTTCCTTGCTATTTCTAGATAAGACAGAGAGATGGCTGTATACTGTCTTGATTTTTTTGTCTGCACTGGGTTGAACCGTGGTCCCCAAAACTCATGTCTACCAGTATTTCAGAATGTGATCTTGTTTGGAAATAGGATCTCTATATATGTAATTAGTCAAATTAAGATCAGATGGTAATGGATTCAAGTGGGCCCTAATATTACAATATTTAAAACTGTTCCATTATTCTATTTGTTATGGTGATCTGTGATCAGTGATTTTTGATGTTACTACTAACCCATCACTTCAAGGCAAATAGATGGGGAAACAGTGGAAACAGTGGCTGACTTTATTTTTCTGGGCTCCAAAATCACTGCAGATGGTGACTGCAGCCATGAAATTAAAAGACACTTACTCCTTGGAAGGAAAGTTATGACCAACCTAGACAGCATATTAAAAAGCAGAGACATTACTTTGCCAGCAAAGGTCCGTCTAGTCAAAGCTATGGTTTTTCCAGTGGTCATGTATGGATGTGAGAGGTGGACTGTGAAGAAAGCTGAGCACAGAAGAATTGATGCTTTTGAACTGTGGTGTTGGAGAAGATGCTTGAGAGTCCCTCGGACTGCAAGGAGATCCAACCGGTCCTTTCTGAAGAAGATCAGCCCTGGGATTTCTTTGGAAGAAATGATGCTAAAGCTGAAACTCCAGTACTTTGGCCACCTCATGCAAAGAGTTGACTCATTGGAAAAGACTCTGATGCTGGGAGGGATTGGGGGCAGGAGGAGAAGGCGACGACAGAGGATGAGATGGCTGGATACATCACAGACTCGATGGATGTGAGTCTGAGTGAACTCCAGGAGTTGGTGATGGACAGGGAGGCCTGGTGTGCTGCGATTCATGGGGTAACAAAGAGTTAGACATGACTGAGCGACTGAACTGACTGAACTGAACTACAACATACTGAAGGCTCAGATGATGGTTAGAGTTGTTTTAGCAATATATGTATATTTTTTTAAAATTAAGGCATGTAGCTTATTTTTCTTGATGCAATGCTATTGCACACTTAATAGACTACAATATAGTGTGAACATAACTTTTATATGCACTGGGAAACCAAAAGATTCATACGAGTCTCTTTATTGTGATATTTGTTTTATTGTAGTGGTCTGGAATCAAACTTACAATATCTCCATGGTATGCCAGCAATCCATACATGAGAAATTGGATGGTATGACATATTTTTAAAAGGACAAGACAAGGCTGATCTTATTGTATTCACTTGTGTGTATGCAAAGATCTGTGGATCAGTTGTGTAGTTCTGATCTTGGCAGAGCATCCTTGCACATACAGGGGAAGGCTGGCTATTGATTCATCTAGGATCTTCTCAGCATGGATGCCTGGAGTAATATGCCTCTATTTCATTTGCCTCTCATCATCCAGCAGAAGGGCAGGCGTATTTTCTTGGTGATGACAGAACGCAAGAATAATCAAGTCCCATGTCAAGAAGACTTTTTCCTATATTTTTTTCTAGGAGTTTTATGGTTTCAGGACTTAAATTCAAGTCTTTAATTCATTTCAAGTTAATTTTTGTGAGTGGTGTAAGAAAAGAGTCCAGTTTCATTAGTTTGCAATGTGGGTATCTATTTTCCCAACACAATTTATTGAAAAGACTATCCTTTCCCCTTTGTGTATTCTTGGAGTCCTGTAAAAAATCAATTGACCACATATGCACAGGTTTATTTTTAGGTTCTCTATTCTATGTGGCTTTTAAAAATTCTAGTACCATACTGTTTTAATTACCATCGCTTTGTAATATAATTTGAAATCAGAAAATGTGATGCCTCCAGATTTGTTCTTTTTCCTCAAAAGTGCTTTGGCTATTTGGAAACTTATGTAGTTTCATACACATACTAGGATAGTTTTGTTGTGCTTATATGAACATTCCCTTGGAGTTTTAATAGAGATTGCTTTGACTCTGATCTGTATATCACTTTGGGTAGTACATTTTTCATAATCTTAATTCTTCCAACCAAAGAATGTGGGTTGTTTTTACATTTATTTGCATATTTTTTCAATTTTCTTTATCAACATCTTAGAGTTTTCAGGTTGTTCACCTCCTCGGTTAAATTTTGATTTCTTGGAGAAGACAGCAGAAGCACAGCAACAACAGCTGGAATAAACACGTGACTACATTAAGCAAAGGAAACAATTAGTAAATTGGAAATGCAACCTACAAAATGGGAACAAAAATCTGCAAACCATATATCTGCTAAGAAGCTAATATCCAAAGCATAGAATGGTCTTCTACAACTCAATAAGGAAAAAAGCAAATGATTAAATTAAAAATGGACAAAGAACCTGAATAGAAATGTTTTCAAAGAAGACATACAAATGGCCAATAAATACATAAAGGGTCCTCAACATCATTAACCATTATAGAAATGCAAATTAAAACCAAAATCACCTCAAACCTGTTAGGATAGCTATTATCAAAAAGATAAGAGATAACAAATTTTGATGAGGATATGGTGAAAGGAAAACCCTTATTTACTGTTGGTGGTAGTGTAAATTGGTACAACTATTATGAAAAAGAGTATGAAGTTTCTCATAAAATTAAAAACAGAACTACCTCATGGTCCAGCAATCCCCTTCCTGATATATGTCCAAAGTGGGGGAAAAGGATATCAGAGAGATAGATGCACTTCCATTATGCACAATAGCTAAGAATATATAATGGAATATTACAAAAACACAAGAAAGAAGAAAATCCTGCCATTTGAAGCAATGCAAATGAACCTGGAGGGTATTATGATAAATGAAATGAGCCATACAGAGAAAGACAAATACTACATGCTATCACTCATATTGTGGAATCTAAAAAAATATATTAAAGGTGATCTCATAAAAACAGAGATAGGATGATGGTTGTCGGAAGCTAGGGGAAAGAGAAAATCAAAGAGCACAGACTTTCAGTGTGAGAAGAATAAGTTCTGTCTGTCTAATGTGCAGCATGTTGGCTATAGTTAGTAATATGGTTTGTATACTTGGAAGTTGCTGAGAGTAGGTCTTAAGCATTCTTATTTCACACGTGAGTTCACTATGTAAAATGATGGATGTGTTGATTATCTTGATCATTCTATAATGTATATGCATAATAAACCAACATGTAGCATAATTTAAATATATACAAGTATAATTTGTCGAATTTTCCTCAATAAAATTGGGGGAAAAAAGAATGAGCAAGTCTAATCCCACTAGCCCTCTCAAACCTCTGTTTGTTTTATATTTATGCTTATCCCTTTGGCCAAAAGAAACCACAAGGATGGACTCAGTGAGTGTCGGAGACTAAAGTCATATAGAAAGGTCATGGGTTTAGGCAGGAGTAAATAATGGAGTAAGTAATCAACCTCCAGATGTTTTACACAGGCCACGAGACACTTTAAATCTCAGTGTTAAATCTCAGTGTTAAAATCTCGGATTCTGTAATGCAGGTTTAGTAAATGTTTTATCCACACCCCTGGTGGCTCAGAGGGTAACACATCTGCTTGGTTTGTGGAAGACCTGGGTTTGATCCCTGGGTTGGGAAGATCTCCTGGAGAAGGAAATGGCAACCCACTCCAGTACTCTTGCCTGGAAAATCCTGTGGATGGAGAAGCCTGGTAGGCTAGAATCCATGGGGTCGCAAAGAGTTGGACACGACTGAGCGACTTCACTTTGACTTTGACTTTTGACTTTTATCCACGAATGAATGACTAAAGGAATGAATGAACAACAGCCCTTCTCTGAAGTAGGTTGGACCATCTTGCTAATTTTGACAGGAAAAATTCTGCTTACTTTAGTCTATGAACACAAGAAAGGATAAGCATATTCTATTCCTAAACTGATTTTGCCTGTTTCTTTCAGAAAAGTTTCTCTTAATAAGACAGCATGATTTCTTGGCCACTCTTTATGTTAGAATAAGATGGAAACACTCCAAACATAACTACGAGAATATTCGGGGGAAAATAACAGATCAAATTGTGTTGAACCCAGCATCTAGCCTCAGCCTGATGCTGCAACAGATTAGCTCTGCCCCCGTCAGGCAATTATATGGGACTCGTAACACATCATCAGTCTTAAAACGCTCATTTTCATAACAAACCTCTGGTTTCACTTTCACTAGCACTGTTTTCTCTAAGATTTACCATATGAGGATAACAAACACTAAATAGAACAAATATTTCTGCTGAGTTAAAGCTCAGCCACTGAGCTCACATTTTCGTGGATCTATCTTAGTGTCTTTAGCTTCCCACCTAAAATCTATATTTCTTTCCAACAGTAGTTACAGCATCTGTCTGGCTCTCGCCTAATCCTATATTTTCCAGCAGCAAAGAAGGAAGGTGGGAATAGAAGTAGTCTGTAAATTTGGCTGGAATCGTGTCTTTCAGTATGTTGCCTCTGTAGAAACAAAAAGAGTCTTTTGAGCCTGCTGCAAAACACAGTTATGATGGTTTGAAAAGAAACCACAAAGTTGTATTCTACTTGGAGATACATGCAATGCAGCTAATGAAAGGAATCTGAAGTTTCAACCTTTAAAAAAAGTGTTATTATATTAGAATCTTTCCAAGAATGAGGTGGCTTAGGTCACGCTAATCTTAAGAGTTTCAACGCCAGGGAATAGATGGAAACCTCTCTTCCCTGCCAAGTTGTGTTTAAAGTTTTCATCCTTGGGAGTCAGCAGTCGGGTGTGATAAATAGCAATCAGCAGCTTCACTCTAGGCCCTGTAGCCTGCCCATGGGCTCTAATGCCGCCCACAGAGCCGCTTTGGAGGCAAATGATGCATTTTTAAGTAGCACATTAATATTAAAAAGAGTTCAGTGAGCAGATCAAGGACAAAGCCATTCAATCCTTCATAGGAATTTAAGCCTCATGTTAAACGCATGTTACTTCCTCATATGTGTCAGATTGCCCTGGCCTCAAAATGGATTCAGCCCACATGCATGTGAGGTTCATACATGTGGTAACATTGAAGGGTGACAATGTCTTGAAAACAGACGGGAGTCTTGCAGTAGGTGAACAATATAGGAATAAATCTCCATGGGAAGAAAATATTTCTTTTGCTTAAATAAACATACTGGCCCTTTTCTTCAGAGGCTACTTTGTCATCGTAAACTAGTCTCCTGTTGCTTGAATTTCCTTGCTCCTTTTCTCCTGGGAAAGTGGAGGAAAAAAATGATCTGTCACATTCCCCTCAACTGGCTTCCTATCTTACCTTACAACTGTCTCAGAATTTTGTTCTTCTTTGACCATGATTCAGAAACAGGAGGCAGACTCTAGCTTGGATCGTGCCCTTTCATGTCTTGGGTAAAATCCTTCAGAATCCATACAACATCCCTAGTGCCCTTGAGTCAGGTGTCACTGGCCTATCAAAGAACATTGGCTATCTGTCAACAGGAAATGTACCTCACTCCTCTGTGTTTGCTGATGGAAGAAATATGAAAAAGAACATTACATGTGAAAGTCATGTACATTAAAAAAATTTTATGAACTAGATATCAATTTGATGGCTGAGCTTCCCTGGTGACTCAGTGGTAAGGAATCTGCCTGCAATGCAAGAGCTGCAGGAGACACAGGTTCCATCCCTAGGTCATCAAGATTCCCTGGAGGAGGGCATGGCAACCCACTTCAGTATTCTTACCTGGAGAATCCCATGGACAGAGAAGCCTGGTGGTTTACAGTCCATGGGGTCACAAGAGTGAGGCATGATCACAGCTAAACAAGAAGAAGAAAACCAGAGGGTCTCTCTCCAGTGCTTCAGCGAATGTGCGAAAGATAAATAAGATGATCAAATAGAAAGAGAGGATGCCACAGGTAATGGTCTCCAAAAGCAGACCTTGAACAAAGAAAGGTAGAGTGTAAGATGTTTGCTAGGGATCAAAGAATAGGGTGGAAGCAGAACTGGGCCAAGAAAGAAGTCTAACTGCTCTATAAATCCAACAAATCCCTGGCCTCGCAGGAAGGAGCTCTGGAGAGAAACGTCTATGTCCCTGTGCGTGTGTGCCTAGTCACTCAGTCAAGTCCAACTCTTTGTGACCCCATGACTGTAGCCTACCAGGCTCCTCTGTCCCTGGGATTTCCCAGGCGAGAAAACTGGAGTGGGTTGTCATTTCCTCCTGCAGGGGATCTCCCTGATCCAGGGATCCGACCCACATCTCCTGTGTCTCATGCACTGCAGCAGATTCTTTACCACTGAGCCACATGGGAAGTCCACCAGTGTATCCATGCTGGACCAAAACGGCCCCCACCTCCTTCAGCCACTGATGTGAGCTGCCACCAGAGAGGCAGGACATCTAGGAAGTTGGTCTTATCAGTTGAGCCAGTGCTCAAGGAGCTCACAGCTGGAGGCAGTCTGCTCACTGTGCTCTCTGCAGTGGGAGATAAGTCCTTCCTTGAAGGGGCACCCGGGTAGCTCCTCTCTGGAAACCAGGAGCATGCGTACAAAGAGTAAAGATCATGTGAGGACATAGCAAGATAGCACCCGCCTTCAAGCCAAGAAGAGAGGCCGCAGGAGAAAATAGCCCTGCCAACACCTTCATCTTGGACTTCTAGCCTCCAAACCTGTGGGGAAATAGAGTTCTGTTATTTAAGCCACCCAGTCTGTGGTATTTTGTTTTGACAGCCCTAGAAAACTGATGCTTTCTTCATCCTCCAGGGTGGTATGATACAGATGGTGTGTTACAGTGAAAGCCAGTCACAAACCAGTTGAACATTTATTAATATCAGCAAGTAGGCACAGGAATTCAGTCATTCAGTGTGTGTTATAAATTGAAGGACTATGGTCCCCTTTATATTGTTACTGAAAAGGATGACTAGGTGCAGGTGTAGCATCTGTTGGTTGGCAGGATCCAGTTATATTTCTAGCTGAAAAGTGAAAGTGAAAGTCACTCAGTTGTGTCTGACTCTTTGTGACTCCATGAACTGTACAGTCCATGGAATTCTCCAGGTCAGAATACTGGAATGGGTAGCCTTTCCCTTCTCCAGGGGATCTTCCCAACCCAGGGATTGATTGAACCTAGGTCTCTCACATTGCAGGCAGATTCTAGCTGAAGGGAGACAACAAAAATCCTCCTGCAGAGACCATTGTATGGATGTGGTAGCACCCCATTACCATGGTTGAAGGCCTTAGATCCTCTAGGCTGAGGTTACTCTCTATACCCTGTTCGTGAAAGGGCAAACATACTGTAGTGTGTTTCCAGCCAATCCATATATCTTAATGCTGCTTATATTAATTTTGACAAACATTTTTACATCTATTATGCTGATTAACTATAACTTACACATGTCAATTTAAATTTATTAATTATAACAAATGTATTACTCAGATGGGAGACATTTATAATGAGAGAGACTATGAACATGTAAGAACCAGGGGTGTATAGGAAATCTCTTTTCCTTCCTTTAATTTTTCTGGAATCTGAAACTGATCTAAAAAATAAAATCTATTTTAAAAATGTGAGTTTTCAGAGATTAACTCAGTTTTTTTTTTTTTTTCTCACTATGTCTGTGCTCTTACTAACCATCTTTGTTTAGCCTAGCTATAGCATTGGTGAGCCTTAATATAATTCAAGAAATCATTATTTTGAAACCCAAAAATTAACTTTCTTTGGAAATATCTCTCTCATCATCTGAAAACACAAGGGATTTTTAATATTTTGTGGTCTTATTTTGTAATAATACATGCTTAAATTTCCCATTCTACTTACTGATAAATATTGAAAAAGATACATAGATACAGCAATGAGTACACAGATATATACATGCCTACATATGCATATATATGCATATATATGTAAATTAGGGCTTCCCTGGTGGCTCAGACAATAAAAAATCCACCTGCAATCAGGAGACCTGGGTTTGATCCCTGGGTTGGGAAGATCTCCTGGAGAAAGGAATGGTGACCAACTCCAGTATTCTCGCCTGAAGAATCCCGTGGACAGAGGAACCTGGAGGCCTGCAATCCATGGGGTTGCAGAGTCGGACATGACTGAGAAACTAAGCATGTGTGTGTAAAGCAACAAATAAAAGTTCTGTGAAGTCCTCAGTGCTTATTTTTAAAGGCATCTCCTCTTAAGAATTTGCCTTTGTATTTTTTTTTGTTCAATTAATGTATTCATCTGTTTGACTGCACCAGGTCCTGGGATTGCAGTTCATGGGATCTTTAGCTGAAGTATGTAGAATCTAGTTCCCTAACCAGGGATCCAACCCAAATCCCCTGCATTGGGAGTATGGAGTTTTAGCAGCTGGACTACCAGGGAAGTTCAAGCAATTTTTAAGAATGTAAAAGAATCCTGAGACCAAAAAGCTTAATAACCACTGCTCCTGGCAATGTCTTTTAAGGACACAAGCACCATGTTTATTTCCATCTTTATGTTTTATTACCTTTGTGTGTGTGTGTGCATGCTATGCTCAGTAGTGTCCAACTCTTTGCCTTGGATTGTAGCCCACCAGGCTCTTCTGTCCATGGAATTTTCCAGGCGAGAATACTGGAGTGGGTTGCCATTTCCTCCTCCAGGGAATCTTCTGGACCCAGGGACTGAACCCACATCTCGTAAGTCTCCTACATTGGCAGGTGAATTCTTTACCAGCTGAGCCACTGGGGAAGCCCTTTCTCCCCTTTACCTCTGCTAAAATCACAGAGCTACTTCTGACTTAGAATTGAATTGTTCTGGAATGAATAGTAAGTATTTTGAGGAAGAAAGTCAAGGAGGAAGAAGAAAATGTCTAGAGATGATGTCAACAAGATTAAGGGGAAGACTAGTAAAACTAATAACTAGTCTACTGGTGATAAACTCTATAGCTGTGTGATAGACTTCATGCTTCAAGTTGCCAGTTCTCACTTCCTTATGTCCAGGGCAGGGAGGCACCCTCACCCAGAGGATTGCCACACTCAGGGAAGGGGCGATCCAGCGCTCAGTGCATCCTCACCTGTTTTGCCAAGCAGCAGATGAACTTCCATACTCCTGTTGTGTGATCCAATGGTGTTCATAAGCCAGGAAACTCTGCAGGTGTTTCAACAAAGCAGCAGCATTTATAAGATGGCAGTGCAAGGTGTTTGGAGGCAGCTGAATGGCTGACTGCATGCGCTGTAACTGCTAGATGATGAGCAGAAGAGAAGGGGTTTACGCCTTCAGCCAAACTTTGTGAATCTTAGCTTTGGGACCAATATCCTGAACCATCATCCTGTCACAGCAGGCCTGCTCTCTGGGAAGAAGGCATGTCCGCAGAAGCTCGCTAACCCATTGTGATGAGTTAAGTATCTATGAAGCAGAGAGATCAAGTTAAGTTCGCTTTCACCTACCTCTGATTTAAAAACCTTTCTTTCTTTCCTTCCTTTCTCCTTCCTCTTCTACCTTCTTCTCTTTCTCTCATTTTATGTTAAAGAAAAGATGTAATTGGCCAGAAGTCATTTCCCGTAGTGCCAAACATTTGCAAATACTTTCAGAAGTAAGTGAAATCTAGTGAATCCAGCTCAGCTAGATGTGCTAGCACTAGGCTGTGAAGCAAGCACACCCACCAGTGGCTGTCTCACTTTCCAAATGACAGGGTGACTGTGTGTTTCCTTCCCTTCTTCCCATTCCCAAATAGTCAGTAAATAGATGTTACCTTTACTTGTCAATTTTTAATATGCAGCTTAATATCTAATACCCCAAACTGCAGAAGAGTTGGGGCACAAATGCTAGAGTTGCTGCAGAATTCCTAGGGGACATTAGATTCAAAGTAATTTGAGCTGCCTGCTTGTGCCATCTCGGATAGGAACCAGAGTCGATTCGATTCCATCGGACCCTCTCTGCCTCAACCTCCAGAGTTTTCCTGTGTCCTGGATTCTTTACTTCCACAAACATACCACATCCATGTCATCATCTTTCTGGAAATATGAGAGGGGCAAGAAGGCTTTGTGAGGGAAAATGGCCGATGGATGAGAAAAGTGATCTCAAGTCCATCCTTTGAATAAATGCTAATGCAGTTTAACCCAATTCATCCATGTAAGTTTGTTTTATTTGTGAAACACAAAGATTTTCATTCATTTCCATCCTCTGTACTTGTAGGGTCCTGCCTCCAGGGTTGAAGTTGGGAATGCATTTATATTTCATGAGAATGGCCCCAGAGGCTCTGCTAACTTTCCCAGAAGCCACTTCAGAGTGAAAGACCTGTGACTTGGTAATGCCTCACATGTGTTCATATTCGTTCCATCTTTCCCCTCTCAAGCACTGTTCAAGGCCCACCTGCATGTGCGCTCAATCCCTTCAGTCATGCCCATCTCTTTGCAACCCTATGAACTGTAACCTGCCAGGCTCCTCTGTCCACAGGATTCTCCAGTCAAGAACACTGGAGTGGGTTGCCATGCCCTTCTCCAGGGGATCTTCCTGAGCCAGAGGTCTCCTATGTCTCCTGCTTCGGGAGGAAGGTTCTTCACCATTAGCACCACCTGAGGAGACTTCTCCCTCTTAAGCACTCTTCAAGGTCGACTTAAATCGAGCTAAATCTTTTAGAAATTCTCACAAACTTCATCTGAGCTGCTTATTTCAAACTGGGGCTGATTCCAATGACCACATTACCAGGAGTTCATAACCATAGAAGATATGACTCACTTGGCTCCTGACTGAAGACACACTTAGAAGGGAAGTGTTCTCAAGGCCCTGGATGTCAGTTATTCATGTCTTCTGTCCAAGTGGGGTTGAGGATGCTTATTTTCACCTTCAAATACCAATTTACCTTCCTCAGTGCTGGAAAACATCTTCTCATTTTTTGATGAACTAAAAGGGACAGCAAGTGAATCTGCAGCATCCGTTAGGGTAAAATCTTCAGCAGTAACATTAGAAGTAGGAATAGCAGAGGTGGCAGTAATAGTATTAAAAACGATTACTGGCAGAAACTACCAGAAGCTACTGGAAGCTTTTCCATGCTACTGCTCACTCAAAAGTTGAGAAAGCCATAGTTTTCCTACCACCATCTTCCCTGCAATGAGGGGCTGCCCATGACACATGAAGAGAATTTTCTAGAAAGTTAGGAAGCCCCTAGAGAAACTTTTCTTCCTTTATATAAAAAGACAGTGAACAATGAGGCTTATATAAACTTTCCCATTCTACTGCCTTAAATATTCAGATCCCAGACAGAAGAAGAGCTGCAACATTGTGACCATGAAGGAAAAGTCAAGAAAATGACAGCAAAGACTAATCTAACTTTGTCAGGTCATGAAGACAATGCCAGTTGTCCCTAAGCTCTGCATTTCTTATTATGTTCATGCATGCTCAGTTATAGCCAACTCTTTGTGGCCATAATTTCTTTGGGCAAGAATACCCGAGTGAGTTGCAATTTCCTTCTCCACATGATCTTTCCCACCCAGAGACAAACCCTATGTCTTCTATGTCTACTACATTGCTAGTGGATTCTTCAGCTGCTGAGCCTTCAGGGAAGCCTATGAAAGAAAAGCAAATCTCAGCTTGTATAATCTGGTGGCCATCCTGAAGCTTAACTTTCCTATCTGTGATGTGGGGAATACAAGTATATACTTTGTAGTTGTGATTGTGGAAATTCTTCTTTTTAAGTCTGAGAATCAAGTGGTAAACTAAAAATTCTAACCGAATGTAAGAAAGGCATTGTTTGAGGAGGATGATAGATTGAATCATTCATGTTCTTAAATCCCTATTCAGAAGTATTAATTGTGTGTCTAATATTCACTGAGTAATCCTCTAGTTTTTGAAAGTGCACAAAGGACCCAGTCCTTAAGGAGTTTACAATTTATTAAGTGACTCCTTCATGAAGTCATCTAATTCCTGATATAACACCACAGAGAATAAAACAAAGAATTATTAAACTATTAATTGCTAAATTGCAAGATACTGAGTGCTAGTTCCACATAAATTTGAATAATAATCTTTAAGATATATTAAGTGCTTACTATGTTCCAAGCATTAGTCTAAATATTTTACATGAACTAAGTAATTGAATCCTAGGATAACCCTGTGAATAAATACATTACCTTCCACATTTTTTCTCGTGGTGAAATTGAAGTGCAGTGGGGTTATTTGAACTGACTACATTCACAGATGGTAAGTGGTGGAGCCAGGACTGTATCCAGACACCCTGGCTCAGATCCACTGCTCTCCTGGAAAGATCAAAATGTCAGACCACTTGTTTGTACCCTCTGCTCTGTGGCTTACCCAGCCTTGTGACTTGGGACACAATATTTATGAACCTGTTTTCTCATCTTCAAGATTAAAATAATAGCTACCTAACTGGATTATTTTAAAGATGAAATCAATAGTGTATGTAAAGCACCTTGTGAGGTAACTGGCGCATAATCAAGCCTTGTAAATGACTTCTCCTATTGGACCGGTGGATTCATTTGGAAGCCTTAACACCCAGTCTTTTAGGGGCAAGAGTGTCTTATAGCTCTTGAAATTCCAGTTCTGCTCAGAAAATAATCAAATATTTTTAGAAAAATTATTTCTACATCATTGTTTCAACATTGGCAGGATAAAAATCCTGTTAACTCTCTTATGAGACAGCTTTGTTTTTATTAAAAAAAATACATTTCTTGGTGTGAGTGATTGTTAGGAAAACTAGTGAAGTAATTAGTCACAGTTCATATTGCTACAGCGATGAAATGGAATGGGAATCGTTCTTCAATTATTTCATAAATATTTGTTGAGTACTCACCATGTGCCAGACTTGTTCTACAAGCTGCCACACCTACCCTCCACCCCACCACATAGTTTGTTAAGGTGCTAGCGTATCAAGGCCATCCCCTTTAAGGCCATGTAAAGAAGGGTCCTGTCACACAGAGATACATCATTTGTCCCCTGAAGCAGAGAATGATGGGATAGGTGGGTGTGGGGAAGGGGAGTGGCGAATTTCACTGATTCATTTCTTTTCATCAGATAACTATCTATCTCATAAAACTCAAAGAGAGAGGTAGAGAGAGAAGATGGATAGACTTGGTATAAATGAATGAATACCTCAGCAGAGGCCTGAGATGTTTCTCAAGGACAGGTATAGATGGGTCATAATACTATATGACTCAGAACATCTAAAAGGAAGTAGAAGAAAAGTAGGTTTTGGGGAAAAATCCCCAAAATGACAAGAAGGGCTACTACAGGAGAATCATAAGTATTCAAATAAACAACCTGCCTCTTAAGGCAAGTATGGCATATCAGTCAGGAACTTAACGACTGAGGATAAGCCTACACTCCCCCACCAGAGAAAGACAAGTTTCCTTAGACCATCATGACCAGACATTCTCCTGCTGAAGGGTGGCCTGGAACCAATCCTTGTCCAGAGAGGGACAGAAAAAGAGTGACTGCAAACTGTTCACATTTGTATTCAATCAGTGCGTGTCTTCTGCCTTCCTGTGGCTAATGGGAAAGGGTCCCTGTTAGAGCTGCCTTCTCTTAATCATCACATTGGGGGAGCTTCAATTATTTATATAGTAATCAACTCTGAGTGGAGAGTAACTCCACTTAATAAATGAACAGGGACTAAAAGGGACATCATGGCAACAAGTCACAGTGCCAGTTTAATAAAGGCCAACTGTGGGTTCTCCACTTTCACTTCCAGAAAGAGAGAGAAGTTGTGATGTAATTTACTGGGGCCTCTATTCCCCAGAGGCTATCTTCTTTTTTGTGTGAACCCAGACATGTCTCTTGGTCTCGTCCCTGTCTTGAGGGGCAAATTCCTGTGCTGTTCTTCATGCCTCCGCTAACATTCTCTCTGTTCTTTTTTCGCTTTGTTCTTGCAGTCCAGTCACACTCCTTGATTCAAGTTATGGAGGTAACTATTTTTTTTGGGGGGTGGGTATTACTCTAGCCTGTTTAAGTCTTTTTTTAATCCTGAATCTGTCAACCTTTCAACTTGGTGTCACCCATACAAATGTAATATGCATTCCATTTTTGGCAACATGGAAAGCCTTAATAGAAATATTGGGGAGACAGGACCAAGAGCACAGCCTTTTTCTTGGCACTGAATGTAACATTCCCAATTGTAATTGATATAATCACAAAAATACTATGGCTAGTCAACAAGGAATGGGCCAACCTAACTGTAAAACTGTCTTTGTCTTTACCCCATAGAATATAATCAGAAACCTTGAAAAATTTAGATTTGAAAAAAATCTGTTCTTCTGACTTATATAATTAAGCCATGGCACAACATTCATTTATTAAGCTTCTACCTTGTATCAGACCCTTTCCTACAACACAAGGTTAACACCTAGTGGCACAGAATTGCTATAAAAAAATTAAAATATCTCCTACCTGTCATCACTTACTTTTAGTGAACCAGTGAAGGCTTCAATACTGATAACTTTCTTAAAAATTATTTTTCACAAGATGTAAATGTAAAAATTAATTCTGAAACGTCTAAGATACAGATATGATACTAACATGTTTCGATAATGCACATTTCCTACTTTTTTGTCCTCAGAACATTCAGCTATTTCTTATTTTCTTGTACCAGTCCCATTTTTCACAAAATTTCCCAAAGGATAACGAGAATTCCACAATCTTTTACGTATGTTTTTTCTGAATTTCTGTATAATTACTCAAAACCAGACACCTGAGAACCCCAATGCCATTGGCGTATGCTGTCACAGAGTAATAACATTACAAAACCACCACTGTCATATATGCTACATCACTCTTAAAAGCAGTTTTGACAAGATTTTTATTATCCATTGTATCAGTCTCAAATTTCATTGCCAGATTATAAGACCTTCTGCTGCTGCTGCTGCTGCTAAGTCGCTTCAGTCGTGTCCAACCCTGTGCGACCCCATAGATGGCAGCCCACCAGGTTCCCCCATCCCTGGGATTCTCCAGGCAAGAACACTGGAGTGGGTTGCCATTTCCTTCTCCAATGCATGAAAGTGAAAAGTGAAAGTGAAATCGCTCAGCTGTGTCAGACTTTGCGACCCCCTGGACTGCAGCCCACCAGACTCCTCTACCCATGGGATTTTCCAGGCAAGAGTACTAGAGTGGGGTGCCATTGCCTTCTCCATCTAGAAATTGGTTTTTTTTTTTTTTACTTGGTTCAAATTATTCTTGTGTGTGTGCATGCAGGCTCAGTCACTCCGTTGTGTCTGACTTTTTGCAACCCCCATGGACAAAGTATTCTTACTATTTCTCAGTTCTCACCTCCTTCTTAATTAAGTTGGCTTGCACTGTCCATTTTTATCTCTAGACTTCTGTTTATGCTATTTTCCCACAGTGAAATGTACCCAACCCCCCTTTTCTCTCTGTTTAGATACCAACTCTTAAATGTTTTTCTTCTCCAAGAAGTCATCATCTACTATTAACATCCCACACTGATCTATCTCTTCCAATGCTGATTAGTCACTCACTGTGTGGTTCAACAATTTTCTAATTGTTTCTTCTATGTAAGGCTTATTTTATCAGTTACAAGCTCAATGCCTCAGAATGTCTTTGTTTTGCCCACTGTTCCTGGGAGGGGTTGAGTACATATTCTACTTGGTGCAATAGCTTAATTGATATACGATTAAGTACCAAATATAAGCCATGATATGTAAAGAAATTTTGAAAAAAGTGTAGCTTAATAGGTTTCCTGAATGTTTTATAGATAATCTCGCACAGGTCACACCTTCAAATGTTTGACTGCAATTGTCAGTTTTCACCAGTATTTTACATCACATTTGACAGAGCCATTTCCATAACCCATGGTATCTCTTTTCTGTCCTGGAATATGAAAACTTCCCTTGGGACATCTAATGAACCCTTTAATTCTAAAAGACATATCCAAGCAGGAGGATAAGTTCTATAAGCCCCAATAATTGTCTCAAAAATCAATGAATTCTTACAGTTTTTGAAATGCAAACAGGCAAAGATAATAGAAACATTTTTCATTGGGTTTTCAAGATAACTGAGTTCACTGAAAAAAAGAAAAAATACATGTGTGTGTAGTCTGGCATAGTATGTTTGCTCAATAAGCTATTAATACAGAAAAGAAATTGAGCCTCCATGAACCATGTGGATTGGAGTCTGACAGTTACAAACGTATCTAGTTAAAATAATTCTAAGTCATTCAAACGTCTCACCATGGAGGGTTTGAGGTGACCTTGAATGAGAGCTCCAGGCTTGTGCTCCCTGTGCAGTGCTGTGTCATAGGTGATGATTTAAGGTGACAGGAAAAAGAAAACTGCATTGTGCTGGTGGTTGAAAAAGAAATCACTGAGTAGCCTTAGATATGGAATAATTTGAATTTAGATATTACAAACCCTTAAAGGCAGAAAAGTTCAATGATAGCAATGACTGAAGCAGAAGTTCCTGGAGAGCATCTTAACTTTCAAATGCTTTTCCAATCTAGTCTGCTTCTTTGCTGAACTTCCCTTTCAGCCCTGGATGAGCTCCCTAGGAACTTACATGTCACCTCCTTAGATACAGACAGATACATTTGTCCTTCTTTGTCAATTGATGAAAAATGTGTTGATATTTCAAACATTAGACCTAATCTCTTGATCACCCTCACAGATCCTTCTGTGTTTTGTTTATTTTATTGGTTGGTTGATGGGTTACTTAAGGAGGTGATTAGGTTGACTTTTTACAATGAACATTGATGAACTTGATCTTATTTCAAACCTTATTTGAAACTCTGTGTCTGTTTAACACTATCAATCCTTTCTTCCTCTCTTTCCAGTGTGTTTTTAACATTTTTCTAAAAATATGCTTCATCTTCCACCAATAGAAGTTAAGAGGTATACACTTTTCTACTATAGACTCAAAATTAAATGAGGGCTTCTAATAACAAAACCCAGTGGATTGGCCTGACATTCATTCTTGTGGCAGATGAGATTTCCTAATAAAGTTAAAAAGACAACAATGAAATGGGGCCACATGATAAAATATGGAAATTTACACTCTTCTTTGGAAACTAGAGATAGATAAGTGGAAACTAGAGATAGAGATGACAATAGGGTCAGGAATGTGGGAAAGGAATTTTCATATATAATGTACAACTATCACAGTTAAATACTCAATCTCAGTAATACTTAGTACTATATAGGTACTAAGTCTGTTGTACTGTGTATTACCTCTTAAATGATTATGTCTTAATTAATCTAGCGTAACAAAAGTACAAAAGATTTTGTCTATATGCCAACTAACCAGTTCTAAGGTTATTTTCCTTTCTTTAGTCAAAGAACAAGCATTTTTGCATGATAGCAAACTTGAAACCACTATGCAAGGTAGGCATTATATTAATATAATTCCCCACATTACAGATGAGGAAACAGAAGCTCAGAGAGGTTGATCAATTTTCTCAAGGTAAAAATAACTAGTGAATAGTGGAGTTAAGGATTGGACCTACTGTTTATCAAACTAAAAACTACTCTTTCTTGTACTTCATGGTGACTTTAAAGGTAAATATTAAGAAAATACAAAAAGAAACACAAAAAATTGAGAGTAAAAACCTTGAAACATGAATTTCTATGGAGGGAAGAAGAATACCAATAAAGCAGGGAGAGTGTGTTCAGATGGAGAGAAAAATTGGATTGGGGAATTTGTCTTAAAGTCTCAAGTAATGTTCATTTCTACATAAGAAAAGTAAACTGTATCAATATTTCATCTAAACAAAATATATGCTATAGCTAATTTTAATAGAAAAACAGATATGCTATTTTTCTTAAATGGAGTCTGTGATCTGTTTTAATGATTTGATTCATTTGCCATTATAGGTATAGTCTAATTTATACATAGATCTGGTTTGCCTCCATTCATTTTTTTTAAAAAATCACATTAAACATCAACAAAAAGCTAGAAGTTCAATCTTAAGGATAAGTTTGATTGATATTTCCACTTTCAACCATTTCTTTTAGTACTAGAAATATACTCCAACAGCCTTAAGATACATTACCTGCATTTTTGCCATCTAGAACCTTGCAAAATAAACTTTAGTTTTAGCCTTTCAAGTCCTTAAGGAGTTTCAATGATATTTCAGAGATTTTGTTATTATCCAGATACAACTATGGAAAGTACTTTTAAACACAATCCACAAACATCCATGTAGGCTATCATGTTTGAAATATGAAGCTCAAAAAATTAGACTGTAAAATGAATTAGACCTAGCTGGAGTCCAGAAAGCCTCCTAGGGATGATGTCAGAGCCTTTACTCAAGAAACATCGAATCTCTTTGTCAGTGTACAGGAGGAAAAACCTCAGGAATTCTCCCTGGCTTTAATGCCCCGGATTTAAAATGTAAGTATGAGAAACTGAGCCCTCGACCATCTCCTTTCATTTCTTGACATCTTTATGACAATGTATGGTGCAGCACCTCACTTTCCTGCAATTACTGAGCAGACAGCACTGTAGGCAATGCAAGTTGCTCTTAAGTGCAGCAATCCATTCTGAAGAGATATACAAACATAAACTCTCTATCGTGGCAGGCTTCTATGAAACCTGAGCATTATCTGTGAATTTTCACTTTCTCCTTTTTAATCATCCTGTTAACTCACCTTCAGAACCCAGTGGCCTAATTTACTAATTAATAACTATTATTACTTAGTGGAATTGAAAACCGAAATTACTGCTTGCCTTAAATAGAATAAAAATTGGCAATCCATTCAGAGTTTTTCTGAGGGACTGCTTCATTCATTGCACAATCCTGGCAGCTGGGTTAGTGTCACTATCTGCTTATTCCATGGTGCTCATTTCTAGATGGGATGGAAGGGAGGTGGGGATTGTTTCTATAACACATTAAGATTAGAAGAGAAATGGTATATATGCAATATATATCTATAGGATCTTTATAGACAATACTCTTTCAACCAATGATAGCACAATTTTAAGATGTCTGTCTTTATTTGTGCTTGGTCATCCTAAACCAACCTTCTCTTCAGACCTGAGAAAGTAATTTCTAATCTCAGTTTCTTTCTTTATTAGCTAAATTAAAAGCCCTTAAAAAGAAATGGATGATGTAATTCATTGTCTTTTAAGACAACGAAATTGGTTAATGACCAAGTTAAATCCAGGGGAAGTTAAGCAGATACTATTACCATCAGCATTTTTTCTTTTTGTAGATGCCCTTACAGTTGATCAAGTTAAATCTGTTTAAAGCAACAAAGTTTGTCCATCCAATCTACTCTTCTTTTTCCTACTACTGTTTCCAATAGAAATGCCAGTATTGTTTCTCATTGCCTTGATCTACATTAACTTTCAACTCAACAGCCATTACGATATGTTCACATATTTATGAATATTTGTTTATTCAATCCAAAGCCTAGTGTCTCATACATCAGGTATGAGTGAAGATGCTGAGATTACAGACATTCAGTAATCTTATTCCCTCTCTCAAGGATTCCATCATCTAGCAGCAACACCAGCATATGAAGCCATGTAAGAAGCACTGTGAAAAAATATCTTCAAGGTACACAAAATTCTGAAGAACAGCACCCTAAAGACTTAAGGTCAGGTCTGGAAAGGTTTTAACTACAAAGAGAAAAAGGTCAGTGCCCCTCAAACCACATAAAGCTGGGCCAGATAATCCTAAAACCAATTATGGAGGCAGTTCCTCAGTAGGAGCTGAGGAATTATCAAGAAAGCAGATACAACAAGCTAGGAAATGATGCCTAAACATGTGACATGTCTAGCCTGGGTCCCTACTCAGCCTAGCTGATAATTGGCAAAAATATCAGGGTCATTTTTGATCATTTCAATTATCCATTTCATACAGTCAGGCTAAAAATCAGGTCTTCATGGCAGAAAATTCATTACAAAAATTTCTTCCAATTTTCTAAAGGTATTGTCACATCTCTTAAACTGAATCTCATTCACATAATCCATCAATAATTTACTGAAAACTCGTAATTTCTCAGCATCCATAGGAGATACTTCTCTGGTCTCTATTTTCTCCCTTGGTCAAAAATACAAACAACACCCACTAAAAGAACAAGCCCATTCAAAGATGCCCTTCAAATCTGACCCATCAAAGTCTGGCTCCATGTTGAGCAGAGAGAAACTAAAACTCCCATAAACAATTTGCACATAGTAAACGTCATCTGTTTTATTCCAGCCATTGAATTTTCTCTCATTTATAATTAAATAAATACAAAACTAAGCAAGAAAGATCCAAAGAACAAATGTTCAATCTATAGTTTTCAGTCACAGAATAGCAGAAGTTAAAGTTGAGCCTGAATAAACTATGTTTTTTTTTTTTCCTTAAAATCACTAACAGGACCATCACTGGCACCTCTAGGTTCTAGCCACTCCTTGTTTTCAAATGTTAACATCTGAGAAACAATAAAGTCAGTGGCTGGTGAAATTCCAGAGTTCACACAGATCGCAGTACTAAGTAGTATTTTTGGTCTAAGTACTATTTTTGTATACACTTTGGGGTTGTGAAATTAAGAGCAGGTAACAACATGGGTGGGACAAGTAGCAGAGATCTCTTCTCCTTAAAGTTTTCCCATTCTCAAAATGCTCACTCAAAGAAATTATTGCAAACTATTCGGTAGATTCGACACTCAGGGTAGAGAATTTAAAACAAGGAAGAGTATAGATCAGAGGTTGGCACACTCTGACCCACAGGCCGAATCTGGGCATTAATCTATTTTGTAAATCATTTTATGAGAACACAGCCATATCCAGGTGTGTAATTTCTAAGGGCCAAATGGCTGAGAGTGGTAGTTGAGACAGAGGCAGTATAGCCTGAAAAGCCTAAATTATTTGCCATCTGGCTTTTCACGGAAAAAATTTGCTCACCCTTCCTGTAGATCAACAATCCTCTATTTGCAATGTGTCAAATCTAAAAATTTTAAAAATACTTTGGCAGCAAAACTTGAACTGGTTTTGTAGCAATGGTGCAAACTTAGCTGAATTGATCTGAGCCTATTTATAGCTTTTATCTACCCCACTGGTAATATTTGTATGATTCATGGAAGAAATGCTGATATGCTTTATTAAAGGGAGTTGGCCCAGATCCCACTGGTGGTGGTGTAATGTTCACTATACATCTCTCTGTACTCCAAAATACTCTGAATCCTGAAAAATATCTGGCCCCAAGAGTTTTGGATTAGATTTAGTGGAGCAAAGATGTCACAACTCTGAGATAAAAGAACACTTTTTAAAAGAGATTTCATTATTGAATGTGATTAAGGGTTCAAGTATAATATAGGAATGGGAGGGCCGTGAGTGCTAAGTGCCACTCAGCACTACAGGAGTTTTCAGATAGAGACAAATGCATAACATGAACGATGTGCATTTTGTATTGAGGCTCATGGGCCTCAAATTGTGCATGGGCAAACAGCAATATCATTGATATTAAAATGAGAGCTAAATGTTAAAATAGATTTGAAATACTGCTTATGTTATTCTATAAGAAAAATAACATTCTTACTTTCAAGTGTCCTGCAATGTTTACTTTCAGTTCTTTAAAAGCTATGATTACCAGTAGGAAAGGTGGGAGAGGGGGATACATTGGGAGACGGGGATTGACAAATACACACTACTGCATATGAAATAGATAACTATCAAGGACCTACGATATAGCACAGAAACTCTCCTCAGTACTCTGTGTGACCTATTTGGGAAATGAATCAAAAAAAATAATGGATATATGTTTGTGTATGTGTATATACACACACACATATATATGCGTGTATATATATATCTGATTCACTTTGCAATACACTTGAAACTAACCTGACATTTTAAGTCATAAAAATTAAATAAAATAAAATAAATTAAAAAAATAAATTAAAAAATAAAATAAAATTAAAATAAAATAATTACCTCTTTAAAAAAGCTGCAGTCCTACAGCATTAATAATTTTACAATACGAGGAAAAGAAGTTTCACCTCAGAAACTCATGAATCTTGGGAAATGATCAAAAGACAGATTAAAAACTCTTACATTGTAAAAGTAAACTTTAGTCAGTTTCTAAACGTGAATCTCAGGCATGCCTAGAGGAAGTGCTTTCGAACAATCTAAGAGTTAACACTGGTGTCTGTGTTTGTGTGTGTCCTTCTTACCATCTCTAGACAAAAGGCTTAGCGAACAGCCCCTTGATAGTGCTTTATGGCAGGTAGAAGTGGATATAAAAACACAATACACTTGATAGGGGCACAAAATGAGTAGCAGCCTGAGTCATCAGAAAACAAAGAAGGAAAGATTCTGACTCAGAGTATTTTGATTCCAGACAAACAATTTAATGGCACCCATAGCATGTTCAGAAGGCCCTCCACACACTGGAGTCAGAGAAGCTCAGAGACTGTAAACAAAAACAAGTCAATAATCAAGAGTTTCTTCTTTGATTAGCCAAAATAAGATGAACCCAGGGTTCAGCGCATATTGCTGGTATCCATATCTCTACATGTCTGATTAGGGGTGGAATGAAGGAAGATTTGGATTGCTTTAGCAGTCTTATTGACTTTGGCCAGTGGATCAACCATGCAGTAATTTGGCACTACCAGCAGACATCACACCATTCCACATGGCTTTTAACTTGGTATTGTAGCCATAGTCTTTCCAAAGAATGTCTCCCTTTTTCTTTATAGACCTCAAAACAATTAATGAGAAATGCAGACATATTTCTAAAAATATGAACAAAAGCCAAACTGACAAGTCATACAAAATTGACACAAGCTGCCAAAAGTGGAGGTTACATTTATTTGCACAGTTATCAAAGAGGTTGCATGCCATACAGAATGGATAGGCAGATTAATTTGATGAACTGTCTGGTATAGCATACTTTGAAATTTAGGAAGAGGCTTTCATGCCAATGCAATTACATCGATGTTTTATGGTGTCAACCATTGGCAGGACTTTTCCCCCTCAGCCAGCACTCATATATAAAATATCTCTTAATAGTATTGTCTTACAGTGGTGTGTGTGTGTACACATATACATATGTACATATATATGGCAAGAAATTATTAACATCAGGATCAAAACAATCTAGGAATGGGCTAACCTTTTCAAGTAAAGGACCACATAGTAAATATTCTAAGCTCTGAAAGCCCTAGAGTCTGTAACAGCTACTCATATCTGCCATTGTAGTGGAAAAGCAGCCTTAGACAATATAAAAATGAATGGATATAGCCCCCTAATCAGTGCACAGAGCTCTATGGATGTCAGATCTATGACAAAATTCAGTATTCCTGAAACTATCCTTCAGCTATCTATGCCTCTAGGGAATCAGTAATTCTGAAACCTTAACGTTTGATTAAGGTACTTTATAAACCTACAAAGTGAAAAGGTCATAATTCTCTCTGTAGGTTTTCTGATTATTTTCTATTTGGTTTATTTGGAATATTACTTAACTTTCTTGTACTCCTAATCTTAGACTTGTGATATCACTATATAGTATTAACCTCCAGAATCAAGAATCAGATGGGTATGTTGAGCCGCCTGGAAATTAAAGTTGAGCAGTTTCAACCAAAGGAGGTTAAATCTTATTAAACCTAGATTTTGAAGGACTGTAAAGTCAGGACCATTTCTGCTACTTCAAACAAAGGTATTAACATGTTTAAATGTACAGAATCAATTTAGAGATAGGTAAAGCTTACTCCTTGGAAGAAAAGTTATGACCAACCTAGATAGTATATTCAAAAGCAGAGACATTACTTTGCCAACTAAGGTCTGCCTAGTCAAGGCTTTGGTTTTTCCTGTGGTCATGTATGGATGTGAGAGTTGGACTGTGAAGAAGGCAGAGCGAAGAAGAATTGATGCTTTTGAACTGTGGTGTTGGAGAAGACTCTTGAGAGTCCCTTGGACTGCAAGGAGATCCAACAAGTCCATTCTGAAGGAGATCAACCCTGGGATTACTTTGGAAGGAATGATGCTGAAGCTGAAACTCCAGTACTTTGCCCACCTCATGTGAAGAGTTGACTCATTGGAAAAGACTCTGATGCTGGGAGGGATTGGGGGCAGGAGGAGAAGGGGATGACCCAGGATGAGATGGCTGGATGGCATCACTGACTCGATGGATGTGAGTGAACTCCGGGTGTTGGTGATGGACAGGGAAGCCTGGCGTGCTGTGATTCTTGGGGTCGCAAAGAGTCAGACATGACTGAGCGACTGAACTGAAATAGATAGAAAGATAATAGGTAATCAGTATTAAAACATGAACACGAACACATATTTTCTAGTTCTCTGTCAAGTGGGCTTCAAACCGATTACATTTCAGAAACACTGAGCACACCTAGAACCCAGATCCTATTCTCCAGAAAATGAAAACCTGACTCCTTGATTGACAGATAACTCTAGCACTGAAACTGAATATAAGATGATCCTGGAACATCTTTTGTGCTACAATTAAGAAAATGCTCAAGGAACAATAGGGACCTGTCAAAAGGAGATAGAAGCAACTTGAAGTGGCCATTACTAACCATCCCAGAACAATCTGAACAACAAAGTAAATAATGGCAGTAAGAGATTATTCCCCATTGAATAAAAAAAGAATCTATGAGCATAAAATAGTATAAGTAAGTTAATAAATAAATGAGGTGGGGGAAATTTCTTCTAAACAGTAGAATTGTGATTCACAGATAAAGAAGAAATTACATATTTTTTTAAAAAATCAGTGCAATAATTATTTTAGGCAAAAATATCAGTAGATGCTAAATTATTAGGTAAAATTGTGGTGAGAAACAGGATATCTGTATTGTCTTAAATTATCTCCTGACAAAACAGCTAGTAATTTTGGAAGTGGAAAATAGTGATTTATAGTAGATGAAGACCCAACAGATAGTATCTTAACAAATGATCAAAGTTCATATAAGTAAGGAAACAAATCAATACCATGAGTCTTCTAATAAGATGCATGAGAATGAGATGATATTTCTTCATGGAATTCCTGTCAAAATGCATGACCTTAATCTAATTACCAAGAAATATTAGCAAATTTAAATTAAGGAACATTTTAGAGAATATTAGGCCTGTACTCTTGAAAATGTTAGGGTTATGAAAAACGACAACAACAAATAAAACACTGAGTCTTGGACCATAAAAAAACTTGACTTCTCTTTCTTTATACAGGAGAATAGTGGGACAATTGATAAAATTGCCTTTAGGTCTAAGTGGTAGATTAACCATATTGTGTTAATGATAATTTCTTAATTTTGATAAATTGTATGGTAACATTTACAGAAAATGATAAATGTGGTGAAATGTTAACATAGAAGACTCTGTGGAAAGAATATATGGAAAGTCTTTGTACAATTTTTGTAACTTTCTTATAAATCTGAAATTTTTCAAAACAAAAAGTTTAAAAAGAAGAGTATATGGGTGTAGAGCCCGAGTGTCCATGTTTGACTCCTGGCTATGAAGTAGTTACTTTGGGTAGTGTTATGGGCTGGGTTGTATCCCCTCTAAATCATTTGTTGAGGTCCCAACTTCAGTCCCTCCAAATGTCTCCCATTTGGAGATGGAGTCTTTAGAGAAGTAAATTAAATGAGGTCATAAGTGTGGGCTCTAATCCAATAGTAATGGTGTCCTTACAGGAAGAGGATATTTGGACAGAGATGCATGCAGAAAGAAGGTCATGTGAAGACAGGGAGAAGGCAACCATCAACAAGCAAGGAGAGAGTGTAAAAGAAATCAACCTTGTTGGCACCTTGATCTCAGACTTCTACCCTCCAGAACTGTGAATAAATAAATTTCTGTTGTCTAAGTCACCCAGTCTGTGAAACCTTGTTACAGTAGCCATAGTAAACTACTATAGGTTGCCAGTGTAATGCTTTCCATGAATATTTCCTCTTTAATGAAACAGGGGTCATAGTTATCTACCTCATGGGATTGTTATGAGGTTTCAAGGAGGTCATACATGTAAAGTGTTAAAACAGCAACTGGCATACACAGTATTTAGAAATCAATAAACTGTTAAAGTTACTACAATTGTGCAGCTGTTCCTAACTAAATTACAGTGAAGCAGAAATAAGGTAGTGTGGTATTATGAAAAGGGGAACACAAAAAAATTACATAATGAATTAATTTACTTTTTAATCTTTTTGTCAGGTGTATTACTTATTTCCACAAGATGGTAATGATATGATATTGAGGGATACTGGTCTTACCTATTTGCCTACTCTATCCAAAACAATAATCTACTGTTCAATAAAAGTTAAGGTTTAGAAAATCTTGTATTGGTTCCTTCATTATATAGAGAGATGTAATTCCTGAAGGATCCAGATAAGTCATATGAGAAGAATAAGGCTCATAAAATATATACTTTTAAAAAATGTCAGTCAATCACTGAATGGTTACTATACACTGGACACTGAGGTATGTGTTCTGCATGTATCATCTTAACCCTCATGATATTCTTTTAATTTTTTTGTACCATGCAGCATGCAAGATCTTAGTTCTCTGACCAGGGACTGAACCTGTGCCCCCTGCAGTGGAAGCTCTGAGTTTTAAACACTGGAAAGCCAGGGAAGTCCTAACATTCCATCAAATTACATATTGTTTTATCATTCATTTTATAGATTTGGAAATTTAGATTTACTGAGATTAAGCAATTTGTCCACTGTCAACAAGCTAAGAAATGACTAAGTTGAATCTGTGTTTTTCTTTGTTTTTATCCAAACCCATGTTATTGCCTATTATGCTCTTCAGTTCCATTCAGTTCAGTCGTTCAGTTGTGTTCAACTTTTTGCAACTGCAGAACGCCAGGCTTCCCTGTCCATCACCAACTCCCGGAGCTTGCTCAAACTCATGTCCATTGAGTTGGTGATGCCATCCAACCATCTCATCCTCTGTCATTTCCTTCTCTTCCTGCCTTCAACCTTTCCCAGCATCAGGGTCTTATCCAATGAGTCAGTTCTTCACATCAGGTGGCCAAATTATCAGAGCTTCAGCTTTTCCATTATGCTATATGACAGTGTTATTACTGCAATCCAACATTGTGGCTATAAAGATACATCCATAGTTTTGTTTTAAATGGAACTTCGAACTATGCATATATAACTTCTGAAAATTGATTTGAAATACCATTTTTGTGTCAACCAAAATATATAAAACTCTTTGTTATGTCAAATTTAAAAAAAAAAAATCAAAGGCAAACACAGGCTGCAAATACAACAAACTTGAGAGGAAATTCTAAGCCGTCGAAACAAAATAAGCAAACTCAAGAGGAAGGCAATTCCCCAAAGGGGAAATTCAAATGACTAACAAACATGGAGAAATATTTTATTTGACTATTAAAGAAGAAAGGTAAATGTAAGCAAGTTGCTAGGCTTTTATTTGGTTCTGGTTTTTGTTTGTATTTCTATTACATTTTACCAATAAAATGAAGGAATAAAAAGTTCAGTGTTTATAGCATGTAGATAAACGGGTTTTCTCATATTTTGTTGATTGGAGTTAATTTTGCTCAATATTTCAGAAAGGACTTTTCTAACAGAAGTTAAAATACCATAAAGATGTTTATTCTCATCTAAATTACATCACTACTAGGAATCTAATCTATGGAAATTGCCAGATATATTAATAAAGATATATGCAAAAAGATACTTATTTCATATGTTTTTAATAATGAAAAATAAACAAGAAACAACCAAATCATCCATCACATTAATAGAGAAATGATAGGTAAATTCTTTTATACATAAGCTGAACTCTATGAATTGCCAATTAAAGAGGTCTAAAAATAAAAAGGTTAAATGACAAGCAGTTTTGTATAATTCAGTCTAATATACTCAATGGGTTCTTTCACATTTGTTAAATATGTTTCTGAAAAAATTGGAATAATAAGAGAAATGCTGTCATGTTATATGAGAAAATCAGAACACTAAATTGCTACGTAACATAATATTAACAATGTACAAAATTCATGGAAAAGAAACTGGAAGGACATGAGATATCTTAGGCCTCTGAGTGTTAGGATTATGGGTGTTTTTCTTTCCCTAGATTTACTCGATTTTCATTACAGGGAGGGAAGTGGGAGGGGGGTTCAGGATGGGGAACACGTGTATACCTGTGGTGGATTCATGCTGGTGTATTGCAAAAACAATACAATATTGTAAAGTAATTAACCTCCAATTAAAATTAAAAAATTTTATATTAAAAAAATAAAGGCAAAATCACCTACTTTTAGCAAGCTATTTTTACTCAAATTTTTTAAAATATTATCCTTTTCGGTGAGTGAAATATATTTTGTGGGAAGAAATGTCCATGCTTGTGCTAGCAATTATATCATTAAAGAATGAAGGCAAGTGATTTTTCAAAGTGAGTCTTCTGTAGATTTCTATTAATGGAAAGGCACGTATGCTGAGGATGAGGACTATTGCTATAACTGTCTCCATAAACTAAAGGCCTGCTGATGTTTGTTTTGATGCTGTGTTACAGAACTTGTTTACAGAAAAGCTGGCTGGAGTGAATTGATGAGAGTTTTCTATGTGATGATTGACATCTGCATCCCTGTATTTGTATATTTATATTCAGATTGGAGATGTTCACTGAGTAGACATGTTTGAACTCTTTCTTCATCCCATCCTTGACATACAAGTATTGAGAATCTGTCATTAAATAAAGAAGAAGAATTTAAGTGGTTATACACTCAAACTGTTAAGGACTTACCTGAGAGACTTACCTGGGTGTCATTTCTGATTTCTATTAGTTTTGTGTGGGATCTCTGATTATTCTGCATGCAGAGGTTCATCTATTATGATGCTCGTACCCTTTTTCAACCAAGTCTAAGGACTTTCTTTTCACCATACTGCAGCAAACAGAAGCACCATGGTGCAATGGACTGATGTCAAGCGAGTAACTTATTATAAAACAATTCTGCTTATAAGGTTGTTCTAAAGAAGTAAGAACAGTATCATTTTGCCTCTATTAGTTCTCTAGATATCATGACCTAATTCAAGTAGGAGTCAGCTGTGTATCTGGGAGAAGTTATGTAATAACTTTAGATTGAACTCTAGGTATCTTCAGAGCTCTAGTATGAACTTCTTAGCAATATTGTCACAGATCTCTATTTTCAAGAGAGTTCTTGTGAGATTTCTAATTTATAACAGAAGCTGCAAGTGTCTTCAGAAACCACCTCTCAGTTCTTTGGGAAGAGCCTTCATTCTGGATGTTCTCTGCCATCCCATTCAGAATCTTAATTCATCTATTAGTCCCTTTCCGTGGTGTGGTCACTTCGAAACCCTCTAATGGTTCTTTGTCTAGACTAGAGGCTCAAATGTACTCAAGTATGTCCTATCTTAAAAACAAATGTATGCCTCTTTTGACTATAAGCTTTCCTCTACCTATGTGCATGCTAAAGTCGCTTTAGTCATGTCCGACTCTTTGCTACCCTATGGACTGTAGCCCTCCAGGCTCCTCTGTCCATGGGATTCTCCAGCCAAGAATCCTGAAGTGGGTTGCCATGTCTTCCTCCACGGGATCTTCCTGATCCAGGGATCGAACCCTGGATCCTGTCTCTTATGTCTTCTGTATTGACAAGTGGGTTCTTTACCACTAGCACGACCTGGGAAGCCTTCTCTCCTTTCCTTCAGACTCAAGTTTTCCAGGAAAAATGATCTATCCTCTCATTCCTTCCTCAAGCCATAGTCATTATTCCAGGTCTCCATCATTTTGTTGAAGGTGATATATTACCAAATCAAACTGGCACCTTTTATCTTCCTTCCTAAATTTTAATTTCATAAAGTTCAGCCTAAATGATTCATGTTTTTACCTGCTAAATACAACATGAAAGGTAATAGAAGTACTATGAATAAAAAAGTAAACTTCTGTTAGTGTCTTTGTTTTTCTTCCCTTTCCTCTTATTCTTCAGTTCTGCCAGGAGACAAATCATACACACACAAAAAAACCTCATTTCAGCCCTATCTTTGTTTATCATTTCTGAATCTGAACAAGTCTGCATGGGGATATTCACTCCCTTTCCTGCTGATGCTATAGTCTCATAAACGGAAGGAAGACAAAGTCAGGACGCCTAGTCCAAGGTGTGTTAACAGCGGTGGGGAAATAGATGTGACTGACCCCAGTGGTGACACTGTGTGTGGGAGTGGGGATGGAGTATCCCCCTGAGGAATAGCTAGACATCTCTCTCCTCCAGAGAAATATGCATCCATGCAAAATATATGCCTATGTTCTTAGGCACTGGGAAGAATGCAGTGAATAAAACAAACAATAATCCCTGCCCACATGGAGTTTACATTCTGGGGGGAAATTTCTGCTCATATCACCCATCTCAGATCTGCAGGATCAGAAGCCTAACTAACAAGCACCCATATTGGGTTGGAATTTTCCATAAGTTGGTATAGAAAACTCAAGCGACCTTCTTGGCCAACCAACTACACATAAGTTGACCCCAGAGAAACTGGTGAGTAAAACCAGAATGTTAATGTGGTGGAAAATACTGGTTGCTTGGAAGAGAAGTCATTGCACCAGTATGGTTAGTACATTCCCTCTCTGTAGATTGCAGTCAAGCTACCTGGAAAAGCCAGACCACAAGCAGAATTTTTTTTTTTAATTTAAAGATTGCCAATGTATTTATTTACAATAAAAATGATGAGACAACCTAGATGTTGCCCATGTAACCATCCTATTTCCTCCTTAGAGAACCAAATCTAACCATGGTAAGCATGGACTCAGGGCAAGGAAGTTAATGAGGTGAACTAGAGGTTAGAAGCATGAGGCTTAACTAGACTTATCCGTCTCTAATAGAGATAATCTTGCTCATAGGACTTGAACATTCAAAGCCTAACAGCCTATACTTCCTCAGTCCTAGATGGAACTTGGAAGATTACTGTCAACATTTCTTCTACAAAGCTTTCGATTACGCTTATTAGCATTTCTGAAAAAAGAAGATGTCAGTCATATCATAGTACAGTCTTATAAGCCTAGGAGCCATTAAGTCTCTTGAAGGTAACTTTGCTGAACAGGGTTCCAGTCCTTATGTGGAAATTGGAAGAATTAGTTCTCAGGGCACGATTTTATTTGCCTTGTGCTCTCTATGAAAACAGTACAAACTTTGACAAGTCTTAAACAAACTCTCTGAGTTTAGCTGTCTTCAAATGAGCAAGTTGAATCCTAGCATCACCGTTTCCTCTAGGTCAAGGGTGGAGACAAACTGATGTTGGTACCACAGTCGGGTTCATTTGAGAAAGAAGTTTATGTAAGTTTGACTAGGGCACTGTAGCCAGGTTGTGGCCAGGAAAAGAGTGTTGAGCACCTAGTCTAAAGAATGAAAAAGAGAGTCAAGTCAGAAATTAGAAGTGATCAAGTATGAGGAAAAAGATTATAGGTAACTATTCAGAACTAAAATAGCATACAGATAAGCTGAACTCTTTTAATATATGTATGTATGTATTTTCAGTAGTTCCCAATGTGATCAGACTCAATAATTCTTTCCTAAAACATATTTTGTTATATGCTATCATAGGGCAATCAAATGTTTGAAATTATATAGAGTCACTGTGCATGTCAGATAGCTATAAATGCAGGCAGAAAAGTACACGTGGATTAAGTGGTGAATCCAACACCATAGGCTGGTCAGTGATGTGACTGTCCAAAATGGTAAACAATTCCCTGGCATCACTCCCAGTGAAACAAAGTATGCTCTCCTTTGACTTACAGAGTGGTAACACTCTGGAAAAAGCCAGTGTATGCTGAAATTGTGCCAAATATGTAAGTGTTAAAGTAGAATTTGTTCTAGGTGGGATTAGTTGCAGACTTACAGGCAGTTGTTGTAGGGAATTTTAAAGTTTTGTAGGAGAGAGGGGAGTTTATTTTGCATTACCTAGAAGCCTTGGCCAAGATCATTGTGATAACCAATAATGTTTCCTAAGATTTCAAAATGTCCTGTAAGAGGCAAGACTATTCTTCATCTCTTGCCCCCATTCCCTCGATGGGTATTGTTAAGAATGTATGCAGTGAGTGAATTTTAAATTTTACTGAATGTCTTACTGTCATCTATTACGATGATTCTGATTTTTCTATTAATGTGATAAAATATAGTACACTGAAAAAACCTGAAATATCCCTGCATTTTTAGAATAAATCTCACCTGGTAATGGTGTACTCTGTTTTACAAATAGTTTATTTATTCATCTAAATTCATAAATGTGTTTGGTATAAACTTTCTCTTTTTAAAATTATCTTTGGCTCTCAGAACAGTGTTCTTTTCTTCATTTAAATGACTTTCTTAAAATCAAATGCAGATATTTGCAAAAAAAAAAGGTACTTCTATTTAATATCATAATGCTGCTATTAAATATTTATTTCTATAACAAGAATATGTGCAGTGGAGGAACATGGATTTTTTAAGGGAAGCTTGCAGGCCTGAATGTCCCTGAGCTCCAAATTTTATGATGTTTTTGGATCCTGGTGACAGCCTCCTGTCACTGATTCTCAGGCTCCAATTATTCCACTACTGTCCAAACTTTTGGGGGGAAAGGCACACCATTTATTCACTGAGATCACAGTTAGACTTCATTTGAACAAGACATACCAAAAATTTGTATTTGTTCCGTCAGCCTTCCACTCACTTCCTAAGCTCAGAAATTCAACAAAGATGGAGATCTCCCCAGCTGGCCCTTCAGTGCTTCCAGTTCACCTTAGCATTGAAGCCATAATGTTTGGCTTCTACTTTCCTCAACTTGACAGTCCAAGTTTTCCCAAAGTAGGAATTTTAGTAAATGCTTTTTAAAAAGAGAATTGTGGATAGCAGAAAAGGATATAAAAACTTACTGTATCTTAGTGTCTAATTTAAGAGCCTGGCCCAATGAGCCTATGTTTATTTTCAAGGCTGTTCAGCTTTCAAGTGACATAATGTGTGAGGGGGTGTGTATCTATGTGTGTGTATGTATCTGTGGTATCTGTGCATGTGTTTGCTATGCAATATATTTATGAACTGGAAGTATAATTTACTCTTTTGTCAAAGATCAATCAATATGGGACATTTTTTCTTTTTGCACATTTAAAAATTTTGTCAGGTAACTCAATATGGGATTTAAAATGAAATGGAAGAAAGAAAAGATGATAAGGGGGGTTATCAAATCACCAGTCCTTCTATTTCTTCTGGAATGGTCCCTGTTCTGGACTTCTTATATAACCTGTAGAGGCACTATGATATTTTAATATATATAAGGCAGCCCACTGGAGTACCAATATTATAAATTTCTAAACAACAGCATTAGATAAAAGAAAAATGTTTAAAATATCAACTAATGATCTGAAGAGCAGGTGTTATTTTGGAATTTCTTGGGGTTTTAAACACAAACCAGGTGTTACAAGGAAGTGATAATTTGAATATTTGATACATCTTGGCATCTGCCTGCAAGAATCAGACCCAAGAGATGAATTTTCCTCAGTAGCAAGAGTGCTAAAGCTCCCTTATACAGCATTCATCAACAGGAGTCATCATTTTAATATCATTAAACAGTGTATAGACTCCTATAGGATGGTAGTTTGCAGCAACTTGAGAAGTAGTAGATCTTTCTAACCTTGGGAGCTGTCATATAACATTTACCCAATGGCTGAGGGAGGACCCCACCCTTAAAGATTTTAAAAATAAGTTAACAGGAGTCTTGCCACACCTGCCAAGAGCTTAGTGCCTTGGAATAAAATACCGGTCACTGGTCATCATCACCTGGGGTCATGGCTCTAAATCGTCACTGTCTCGTATTCTTCTGTGGCCAATGTCCTCAGGAGACACATAATAAATATTTCTCACTGATGTTTTGGCTGTTCCCATGTGACGGGAAGAAAATAACCTCAATAAAACCACATTGTAGTGGCTGAATTAGTGCACTTGCTAAAAATAAAACAAATTAAGCTGGTCAGATTCAGAAAAGCCATCATCTTTTGGGGCATTTTTGAAACATTTTCAGAAGCTTTTGTATCATACAATAGAATCTGTTTCTAAAAATACTTATTCATTCAAAAATATGAAAACTCTACCCACAAGTCCAATGGTTATTCTACTCTGGCCAATAAAATTGCCTTCTCGTGAGTGATTTGTTTTCCCCTCCTCTCTCCTCAAACACAAAACTCCAGAACCCAGAACACTGTGATTTTTAAAATACGGAGATCTGTTCTCATAGAGAGAGAGATGTGTAGCTTATTTCAACCCTAGACAATAATTCTCATTTCTCAAAGACTCACTGAACAACATTGTTGTCATTGTTTATATCACAAAATGTTCTTTCCAAAGGACTTTCAAATAAATAAATAAATTGTAGGATTTCTGCACACTCAGAGTCAACCTGTCAAGTCCTCAAATAGTTAAGTTGAGCAGTTTACTTAGAAAGGCTGACAAATTTGCTTCACTTCAAAATATCATTAACACCAATAACACATTTGCCCAAGCCTATTTCTAAGTTGTAAAAAAAGATTGCTACAGATTAAGACCCTTGATATAATGCTATAAGCTCCTAACAATGGTATCTTTTATAGTGAAGAGCTACTGCAGACACAAATTGCCCTCTTTCCTGCACCTTTTTCACAAAAATCAATATTAGAGTAGTATCTGCCTTAACTCTCCCATACACTATATGAGAAAAAACCACAGCCATGCTTAGGACAGTTTAGGTCAATAAAGAATCAATACTGTGGTTGAATCTGTAGAAAGATAAAAGACTTAGAACTCTCTATACAGAGACCCATTGTTTTCTTTATTCTGCAAAACAGCAGAAGGGCATCACTAGTCTGTGCTTGTTGTGGGCTGGGTTGCAGGGGAGTAGATGTTTTTCTTCTCTCTTTTAAGGTCAATGTGCATCAAGTGTTGGTGAAAAGTAAAGGGGGCACAGCCTGCAAAGCAGGAAAAAGATTGTAGAAACTATTCCTTCTATGAGATTTTTTGGTCTCTTCTCTAAACAGTTTCTTCATGGGTGGGGGAGGGGGCGGGAAATGGGGATGGGTATAAAGGAGCTTGTTACACAGATCCCATGGTAAAAATGAGATCTGGTGATACCAAGAAATAGAGGGGTGGAGAGTCTGGATTAAAAGCTTGGCTATGTTGTGTGTGTGCAATACTTTGGCCACCTGATGTGAAGAGCCGACTCATTGGAAAATACCCTGATGCTGGGAAAGATTGAGTGCAGAAGGGGATGACAGAGAATGAGATGGTTGGATGGCATCACTGACTCAATGGACATGAGTGTGAACAAACTTTGTGAGATAGTGAAGGACAGGGAAGCCCGGTGTGCTGCAGTCTATGGGGTCACAAAGAGTAACACATGACTTAGTGACTGAGCAACAACAATGTTGTGTGGTCTTGGGCAAGTTACTTTACTTATTTTTTAAGCCTCAGTTTCCTCATCTGCAATAAAATCAAAGATAACAATACTAGCTGACTTTTAGAATGTGTAATAGGTATTAAATAGGCTTACTAATAGCACATGGAAGACTAGTTCTCAGCACTCTGGCTATTAGACAAGACCACATGACCAATTTTGACCAATGAACTGTGAGAGGAAGTGACGCATTTCACTTCCATGCTGAGTCAGTGGGCAGCCTTGCCTTTCTGTCACTCCATAAAATGGTAAATTTGGAGGAGGTCTTTTGTTGAGGAGTGGGACCACTAGATCAAAGCCTCCTATGTCTCTGGGACAGCACACACAGGATGATTGTCCTAGAGGGTCACTCATATTTGCAGGATTACTGTGACACTGGGATCATCAGGATTAGACTTATGGAATTTCTGGTCAATATTTTATTCCTCTCTTTCCTGGAGCTACATTTCTTCAGCAATATGTATATCCCATGCTTTTCTTATTTCATGCCCAAAGGTTAAGACAGATCTTCTTTAGTGGTCTATACATTTTTCTCTTAGATTGAGTTGCAAAATGTTCCTTGCAACTTCTCTCATTCTGCTAACTACAAACATTGAGTAATATCCTTCCCCAGCTTGTTATTGTTTCAGGATGAATAATCAGAGAAAATTGCAGTGCACTATTTAGTTATCTAATTAGACAGAATTATTGATTAATTTTCAACTAAAGGTTCCCTGCTCCCTTCTTTTACCTGCTCTGATTTCTAGAGAAGTCGAGCTAATAAACACAGGGAGAAGAGAAAGATGTTACACACCTCCTGTTGTCTTGAGGGCACTCGGCACTCAGCCCGGGACAGGTATCCCACCTTCCTGACTGCCACTGTCACTGCCCTGGACACCTGGGGTGACAGCTGAAGCTCTCTTCCAGCTACTGGAACCACAGTGCAATAAGCTTGGTCAGTATACCAGTGAGGCTCTCCCCTAATGGCTCAGTGGGTAAAGAATCCATCTGCAATGCAGGAGACACAGGAGATGTGGGTTCAATCCCTGGGTTGGGAAGATCCCTGGAAAAGGAAATGGCGACCCATTTGGGTACTCTTGCCTGAAAAATTTCATGGACAGAGGAGCCTTCTGGGCTACAGTCCAAAGAGTCAGAAAGAGTCGGACATAACTGAGTGACTAAGCACGTACACCAGTGAGCTATGGTCTTTGCAGTGCAGCATGACCACATCAGCCAACCAGGAAACTCTTGCCCAGGGCAGACGTCAAATGAGTGGGAAACTGGGACACAAGTATGAAGTAATTCTGTCCTGGGCAGAGCAGCGATTGAGGTTATGCTAGCTATGGACCCCATTTGCCTAGAAGTGGCTTGCAAGTGGGCTCATGTACACACTCTGGCTTCTGACAGACTTGTGACCATATCAGGTTGAGCTGCTTCCTAACTGGCTGGGCTTTGGCTACTTCCTTTTCCTCTCCAAGTTTTGATTTCTCATCTCTAAAATCCAGGTGTTATTAACCTCACTGGGCTATTGTGAAGATTAAATTAGATGTTATAAGTAAAGGACTTAACACAGTAACAGGATAACAGTAGCTGTTAGTCTTCTCTCTTTTTTTTTTTTCCTTTCAAGACCCTTAAAGTGATGTATTGAATCTGGACTCCAGGTGGGAAAGAGAGAAACCGAAAGAAGAAAAGTATAGTCACGTTTATGTATTTCAGGCTTATGTCTTAGGTAACTCTTCTGAGAGAAAGGGAGAGAAAACAAACAATGTACGTACAATAGCGGCTTCAGTGTATTTCTGCTGGATGAGGAGGAGGTTGTAATATTTGGGGTGACAGGACAGCCACCTGCATCCTGCTGTGCTGAAACCCCATTCTGATTCTTGGGGGTTCACTGGAGTCCAAAGAAGCTGAGATGCACTTCATCTCCTTGGGGGTCAAGCCACCCATCAGTCATGTTCCTCCTCTGGCTCACTGCTCTGCAGAATCATTGCTCTTTCAGCCCCCATGTAGCACTTATGTCAACTCTGCCACCTGGTTTGGGACAGGCTTAACATCAAAGTATTTTATTTAGATTTTCCCTTCATCTCCAACTGACTCCATCCCAAACTCAATTTCCTCTTCCCTCTTTTTCAATTAACTACAGTTGCCCAGAGCTGGGGAGATAGGAGGAGATACTAGGGGGATACATCTGTCATCATTTATGTGGTAGTGTATGGGGTATGCTGGCATTCAGATCCCTAATAGAGCCTGTTGGACTCAAATAATTCTAGACATATTTGATTTTTGTAAAAGATAGAAGCAATACACAATGAGCCTTTACATCAACCACCCAAGGGGGCATTTAGAGAGAATTTCCAGCCTATTCATGATCTGTTATTCCCAGCCCCAAAAGCTTCCATGTTAGAGCAGAATACCTTGGGACTCCATATGTTATGGGAACCCAGCAGAACCAAAATGAACTGAAAGAAGAATGCATTAGATTCAAATCTGGGATGAAACAGTACGCTAGGAGCCCTTGTTTTATTGTCTCTACCTGGGACCCTGGGACAACACAGCCGTCTCAGCCCCATTCAAGTGTGACATTTCTTTTGAATATGACAGTGGCGGCGACCTTGTCATTAACTGATGCTATGAGCAACATTTCAGCTTTCATAATTCAGTTAATTTTCAAGCCACTGGTTACTGAACCCCCAGTATAATTTTCATATAATTAAACCACATACACACATTCTTACCCACAAAACATCCACAAAAGTGACAAACAGCAGAGGAAAACAAAATTGAAAACCCAGAAAAACTAGAGACACGATTCAAATCTATTTTTGGTTTTCTTTTATTACATGCATGTATATGTGGAGGAGAGATGCAAAAAGTCAGCTGGAGCTGACGAGGGAAGAGAGTAGGGCTAGTTTCTCCATTTCTTTTAGTATTAACACACAAAAATGAAGTACAGCTTGGCATTCTCTCTTTGATGACCGATTACATATTCCATACAACATGAGGGGATAATATATTGGGTTAAGGAACATAACATTTTCAATTTAGATACTGTTTCCAACATTTTATGGAGTTCTAACAAAGAACTTTTAGGTTATGTCTTCATGATACCAAGGTTTTCTTTGAAAGTTTAACATTTCAACAATATACTTAAATATCCGGTTACTGAAATTCACATAATGACTTTAAAGGAGAACAACTAGTTTCATTTGTAATAACAGAGGTTTGAATACATGCTGAAAAAAATCAGTATATCAGAAAATGTGTTTGTCTTCATATATAGGTCAGGTGAAATCTGCCAGGTATTAGCCCTCACCATGGTGTTCTCTGAGCTTTTTATTTGCATGCGCAGCAATACAAAATTCAGAAAATTTAGTTTCTTTCCTAACAGGATATGATCTTTTCTCACCCACATAATCTTATTTTTCTCAAAGTGACTTGTCATATCACTATGAGCCCTTCTCTCTCTTGACCTTGTTTAAATAACATCACAATTTTAGGATATTTTATCTGCTGCTAAGAGACATTCAAATTAATATTAGCCTTATGCTGATACTGTGTTTCAGAGGGAAAATACATATGAAACTTAGGGATTTGAGAGGATTATTAACCAGATTGTAAATCCCTTGAAATCAGTTTTATTTCCTCTCTCTGTTCTTTTTTTTCCCCTTCACTATCATTCTCTTTTAATCTCTCACTTTCATAGCCCCATCTGCCCTTTATAATTCCCTATTTGTACTCAGTGGGCAGAAAAAAAGAAGAAAATAATAAATATCAAAGAAATGTTATTTTTAAATCTTGCAGCCTCACCTCTCTCATATGCAAATAAGGTAAACAGAATCTGGCCCAGATTTACACAGTGGGTCAGTTACAATCCCACCATTTACCAAGAGCTCTGCTTAGTTGGGGGAACGAAACCACCTGAGCCTTAGCATCACACTCTGCTTGTGCTTGGAGTAATCAAACATGCTGCTGCTGCTGCTGCTGCTGCTAAGTCGCTTCAGTCATGTCCGACTCTGTGCGACCTCATAGACGGCAGCCCACCAGGCTCCCCCATCCCTGGGATTCTCCAGGCAAGAACACTGGAGTGGGCTGCCATTTCCTTCTCCAATGCATGCAAGTGAAAAGTGAAAGTGAAGTCTCTCAGTCATGTCCAACTCTTCGAGACCCCATGGACTGCAGCCTACCAGGCTCCTCTGTCCATGGGGTTTTCCAGGCAAGAGTGCTGGAGTGAGGTGCCATCACATCTCCGGATCAAACATGCAGTGTCGTAGAAAGCATTGGGTTGGCCAAAATATTTGTTCATATTTTTCTGCAACATCTTATGGGAAATCCCAAATGAATTTTTTGCCCAACCCAATAAAAGGGCCCCAAACTTGAAGTAATTTAAAACAAGAGTAGTAAAAAATTATTGAATGCATTGCTGTTGTTCAGTCGCTAAGTCATGTTTGAGTCTTTGCAACCCGATGGACTGCATCATGCCAGGTCTCCCTGTCCCTCACTGTGTCCTAGAGTTTTCCCAAGTTCATGTCCATTGAATCGGTGATGCTATCCAACCATTTCATCCTGTGCTGCTCTCTTCTCCTTTTGCCTTCAATCTTTCCCAGCATCAGGGTCTTTTCCAATTAAATGCATAAATGATAGTACAAAAGGATATACAGTGACTTGTTACCATTGTTTAATTTTTGTCAGTGGGATTTCTTTCACTAATAATGTTCAGAGTACTTTATGTCTCCCAAATTAGTATGAAAAGTGGGTATTTTCTCCCTTTGCCTTTATCTTTATTATTTAATTCTGTAACTTAACTCACTGTGTATCTACTAGGCTTTGGGATACTTGGAAAGGGGATAATCTCTTAATAAGAGGACTGGGAGAATCAATAGGTATGGGCCCCAGGCTCATCAGCAACTCAACTTCCTTATTTAGTTTCTTTGCTATTGTTATTTGTTATTTTGTGAAGAATCGAGGCATCAGAATGACCACCCTCTGAAACAAGAACTGAACAAAAGAGAGCTGCTCCCCAGCCAACTGTTCATATTTCAGAGGAAGGGAGAGACCTTCCGCAATTCTCCAGAGAGCTGAGCCCACCATCTAATGGATCTTGATGTTGGAAAGACTTCCATGATACCCCACTCACATCCTCCTCTTCTGAATTTCTTCTCATCACCCTCAGTTAGAGCCCAGGTTCAGGTGAGCTAATTTTCCCCTCTCCTCCAGTCCCATGCCTTTCTGATTTTAGCAGATGCCTATCAGCTTCCCCCTGGTCTCTGCTGAGCCAAGCTCTACACATTAATTCTTTTAATCTTTCCTCATAAATCAGCTTATCAGGGCCCTTAATCATTCTTGACAGATGATTTACCCAATAGTTTACCATCAGAATGTGAGATCATTGTCTTTGAAAGTGTATCAATATAAATTATTTAAAAAACATTATTAGTACTGAGTCCTTGGAGAGAGAGGCAGAGAGAAGCACAATGTCTTTAATGAGAGCTAGGACAAGAATTCCAGAGTCTTAAGTGAAAATACGCAAATAATTGTCATGTTATCCAGAACTATGAGCCAAAACAAGGAAAATTAGCTTTCTCACTTCATAGAAAGTAAACATAAGTGTTATTTCTAAAAGGTATGCTGACCATTTAATACTTTGTGTAGTAGTTAAGTCAAAGAACTTTTTAAAAAAGTTTTACTGCAACTCTTAAAGAACGAACAAGTTCTCATAATAAAAGCCAGCTATATTCCCGGGCAGTACTTGCCTCACCTTCATGCTCTTGGCAGGGGTACTTGTGAAGGAGGTAAAGGGAAGAAGAAAAAGAACACTGTATTTTCTGTTCAGCATTGCATATAAACTTCCCAACATGGCCTAGGAATTTTTCAAAAGCTCTCTGATCTTTTTATAGCCTGACATCATATTCCTCTATAGTGACATCATGGCTTTTAAGGATTGGAGTCCAGTGGCACTAGTATCTTAAAATGCTCCCAACCCATCAAAAATTGGCATTTGATACTTTTCCTTAACAACCGTAAGTTTCCAAAGTTTTCTTTGGATTTTGAAGACTTCAACCTTAGATCCCAGATAAGTTTCTGTGTGTTTACAAACTGCGAGGCCAATCCTGTGAATAGCACCCTATAAAAGAGGCCTGGCTGGCAAGGTGGCTTTACTGGAGGGAAGTTGGATGGAGAGCAAGAAGAGAGACAAAACAGAACACAGGGTGGTTTCAAGCAGCAAGACGCTCTTTTTCTCCAGGTTCATCCATTCGCACGTCCTTCACCATTCCCTGTGCATCTGCGCTAACCAATGATTTCCCCCACAAGACCACAATAGAAAAAAAAAAATCTAACCTTCCCCATGATACATCAGAAACTGATGCAACTGGGCTCCCTTCCCAGAGACAGAAGCACAGCATCCTCGTTTCTAAAAGACCTCCAAGGCAGATGGAGATTCTGTGTGGCATGGTCTCCAGCAGGCAGAGACTCCCTACTCTTCTCTCTTCTCTTCCCTTCCCAGGAGAAGCTAGTGGAGCAAGATGGTGGGATTGGAACATTGAATCCCTCTTGGTGCCTGTGAGGACAGCCTCTCTTTCTGCAGGGAGCAACCCATCCATCACTTTTATTGGCTTTTCTTTTTATATCCATCATGGTCTTCTATGTGTCCTACTGGGCATGATTGGCACATGGCTTCACCAACTGTAGTAACTCCAACATAAGGTCAACAGCCTCAAAACTGGTCTGCTCCTTCGGGGAAAGAAAGGCACTGCTCATGCACTCAACTACTGTGGCAGCATCAAGTTGCTTTAAAAGTGGCTAAGCATCCCCTCCAGTTTCTGCACTTATCGTGTCACGGAACACTTCTGAACAGTTTTGAACTGGCACCCAGCCACCACACTCTGAGCAGAGCAGGGCCAGAAGACTAACTAGGCCAATGGGCCAAATGCACCATTTTTGTAAATAAGTCTTTGTTAGACACTTATGAATTATCCATGGCAGATTCTTCCCACTCCCATGGCAGAAGTGTGTAGTTATGACAGAGTATATGGCCTGAAGCCTAGCCTATTTATTATCTGGCCCTTTAAGAAACACTCTATGGACCCCTCTTGAACTAGGATATACTAAGTAGCAGAAAGGTGGAGTAAATTTCAGTTAAGTGTACATCACCCACCTGGATGGCACCCCCTCTTCTTCCAAGAAGAGATGAGGTTTGGTATTTCTTGAAGACTGTTTGCCCTGACCTGGACTGTTCTTTCTAGAAAGGAAGATGCCAAGGTGTTTGCTTTGTACTTCAATACACAGGCCTAGGGAAGATTTACACATCAATTATCAAGAAGAAAGCCTTTCCGGACCGGACCGTGTGCACGCGCACATGCGCATGACTCGCACGCTCCCCGCATGTGGGTATATAAAACCATTCCAAGGCCAATCCAAGCCACTACAAACTTGCTGTGAGAATAACCAGCTAAAGCCCACTGACCATGTTCATAAAGGAGTCCTTTTGTTAAAGAAAGCCACTCTGGACGAAGGAGGGAAGGGGCGGGGAGGAGGTACAGCCTGCCTGTAAGAGGGCTTTAGCGCTTCAATCAGAAACAGCTGTGACCAGTTTAATGCTATCACAGGGCTCATATAGAAGTGACATCACGCAGAACTAAAGCTTGGCCAAGGAGTTTTACTGGCAAATACCTTCAACTCTAAGGATTTGGTTACAAATGTGTATGTGGCATATGTTTTCTGAATGAATTCACAACTGGGAGCCAACACCATATCACATCCCCTCTTGTAACTCAGGGGGCTGTAAACAGGGTGGTGAGGTTTTTTTATGCTTTGAATTAAAATCTTTATTAATTTTCAGCTAAAGGGAAGTAAATGAATTTGCCATCATCCCAGTTTATTACATGTCTAACTAGAAAGATTTTCACAATCAGACCAGTATCCTGGCCAAGTAGGAGGAATGGGGAGGCACTTTATATTCTAATTTCAAACTGCAGGGTGTCCCAGGTGTACTGTATAGGATTTCCTGTAATTTACCAGCAAAATAAGCAGTCTACAGGAATGTGTTTGCCATACTGTACATTTGTATTAATTACCCAGCAGGATAAAGTGATTTCTTTGTGATGGAAAGAGATGTGGATCTACAGGAAAATCATTAAACCAAACTGGGAAAAACAGACACTTTTCTGTTGTTAAACAGTTTGGCTGGATTCAGGATGGGAGGCTGGGAGTAGGTAAGTGGTAGCCTTTTTCTCATACTCACTCAATTTTCTCCAGGAAAAGAAAAATAGCCACTCCAACCAAAACTAGTAAGCAAAGCTAGCAGTGCCAACCTGGCCTCTGAAGTGTCTTGGGAAGTCTGGGTCATGGTGCTTTCCTCCAAGCAGCATGATCTCCTCAGATGATAACTCAGGATATGCAAAGTTACAACAAGGAGGCAAAGGAATCAAAGTTTAGTGGACAAGACAATGAGTACCAGAAAGTTCAGCAGTCGAAAGAGAACTGCAAAATTAAGTGGTGAAGAAAGCTTTATTGATAGGGCCGGATGTAGGTGGATCACCTAGAAGTACAATCTAGGTTGTTGTTGCTATTCAATGGCTCTGAGTCTTTGTGACCCCTAGGACTGTAGCCCACCAGGCTCCTCTGAGTATGGGGTTCTCCAGACAAGAATACTGGAGTGGGTTGCCATTTCCTTCTCGAGGGTATCTTCCCTACCCTGGGATCGAACTGGTGTCTCCTGCATTGCAGGCAAATTCTTTACTGCTGAGCCACCAGGGAAACCCATAATCCCGGTAGGCCTGGAGAATGGGAATTCCAGGCAGTGAGGGGCAGCAAGGAAGGAAGGATGTAAGATGAGGAGCCAGATATGAGCCACAGGGGTTCAGGTGGTGGAGCATGGCTAGAGAGGACTCAGTATGCGCTCGGTGTGGGAACATTGAAAAGAAAGGAGGGAGTGGGGCCAGGAAATGACCATTGTTGAGCACATACTTTGTGCCACGTGCTTGATGAGCTAATTGAAGCATCACAATTCTTTGACATTGGTGTTACCATCATCCCCATTTTAGTGATGAGGAAACTGATGTTCACAAAATGTAAATCACTTATCCAAGGTCCTGAGACAATTAAGGAAAATAGCCATATATTCAGAACAACATCTGTTCACTCCAATGTGTATTTTTATGCAAAATGATTTGCAGCCCCACTTGCCCATCAGAATACTACTTGGAGCTGTAAAATACAGTCAACATTTAATAGCCACTCCGGGAGATTCTGGGCAGGGGTTGGGGCCTTCCTCTGAAGGTGTTTCTGAAGCTCAGGCAGTAGCGTGGACTTTCCCCCTCACACAGTGATGCTGTTTGAGTAACTTCTGTACTTTGCCACAACCCTACTTACCCTCCATGCCCACGGAGCTCTTTGCATCCACCCTAAGTAATCTGATTGCCATCACCTATGCTTCCAGGCTATGCTTTTGAACTGTGGTGTTGGAGAAGACTCTTGAGAGTCCCTTGGACTGCAAGGAGATCCAACCAGTCCATTCTAAAGGAAATCAGCCCTGGGTGTTCTTTGGAAAGAATGATGCTGAAGCTGAAACTCCAGTACTTTGCCCACCTCATGTGAAGAGTTGACTTATTGGAAAAGACTCTGATGCTGGGAGGGATTGGGGGCAGGAGGAGAAGGGGACGACAGAGGATGAGATGGCTGGATGGCATCACTGACTCGATGGCTGTGAGTCTGAGTGAACTCTGGGAGATGGTGATAGACACGGAGGCCTGGCATGCCGCAATTCGTGGGGTTGCAAAAAGTTGGACATGACTGAGCGACTGAACTGAAGCTTCCAGGCCATTCTTTCAAATGTCCTCCACAAGCTAGAATTTCCACTGATGATGGTGTGAGATGAGTCAAGAAAGCAGTTTCTGATCTCTGTCCTTGTATAATATGCACCTTCACCTGAGTTTCAGAGGAAGCAGACACTAGGCAATGGTGATGTGCTTTGGTTTGCTTAGAAACTGAAAATCCAGGAAAGCAAAGTGAGGGAAAAGAGGGCATGAGAGGGGAAAGAGGGTGCACTGCTGAGCTGGCTGCTGCTGGCCTCATGTCCGTGTCATCCGCTTGATCCTTAAAGGACCTTAAAGGACCCTGTGTGACACTGTGTCTCACAGCACTTGATTAGAGTGCATGTAGATTTATCTGCCGGCGTCTGCCTATACCATTGGTCAAAGGCTCATTCCACGGGGCATTAGATTCCCCACACGCTGTGGCCGTGCACATGAGTGCTCAGTGGCCCTGTAGCGTCACTCACACTGAAATTAACACAGGAAAAAGCCACAGCGAGGGGAGGACGCAAACAGACCTGTTGATTCCCAAAGTGGTAACTGTGTAGCCGAAAACTTCACCAATGATCTGAGGTCACCTCAGGTGGCACATGTGGTGTGTGCCTGAGTGTCTGACTCATATGATAAGGCTTTTCTCCTAATTCCATGAAACGATCATTTTTTAAAATCCTCAGAGAGTTATCTAAAAGGCAGCACCATGGTACTAGAAGAAGGAACAATAAGACACTGAACAAGAAGTCCAAAAGATCAAAAGCACCTTCCCCTGCCCTCCCAGGTCTTTTCCTGAGATGCATCAGGGCCACGTTTCATCTTAGATGAATGTGGGACAGGCAAACATAGCAGACCACTTACCAAATAAGAACCTTTGATATGGGAATGTCAACTGATATCAAAAAATAACCATGCTAGGGAATATCTGTAGCCTTCACCAGGAGAAGGCATGCAATCATGTCAGAATGTGTTTCTCCCCACTTCCATATTTTCCTATCTCCTCTGCTGATGTGCTCTATATAAACAAAGACTGAACATATTAAATAGATTTACAGGATGTTCAGAGAATAAACCAACAAACAAACCCTGATTAATTATCCATAGCATAAACCAGTGGTTCCCAAGCTTTAGCACACATCAGAATCACCAGAAGGGGTTGGTATAACAGACTCACCTGGAAGGGCTGTCAGAACATAGGACACAGGTGTGTCTAAAGGTTGCTGATGCTGCTCTACCCTGGGACCACACGTTGAGAACCAGTGACGTCGACTAACCTGAATCTGTCACTTTTCATCAAATGACTACTAAGCCGATGATTATGGGGAAATGTAGAGGTTATTTGATTTTTCTGAGTCATTTAGGTTTGACCCAAAAAACCTTCTGGTTGAGAATTTTGACATTCGTGTATTAACCCTTTCCATTCAGGGTGTGATGTCAGGACCAGCGGCATAATCTTTAGCTGAGAAATTGTTATGAATGCAAGTTCTCAGCACCAGCCCAGAACCACTGAATCAAAATCTGCATCTTAACAAGAAACTCTCGGTAGTTGGTGTGCACATTAAAGTTTGAAAAGCACTGTCCTGACCCAATTTTTGCCTTCATCAGAATAGGGACGTATGTACAATTGTGGAGATTGTGTAGTTCTTCTCTGTCATCCCTGAGTTCCAGGACAGACTTAGGAATTGAAGAGATTGCATTAATTCTAAAATTGACCCCAGAACATTCCAGTGTAGTTTTCTTTTTTATAAGTAAAATAGTTATTGGCAACTATGATTCATCAATAAGGAATCCTGACATCACTGTATTTTCTTGCCTCGTCTCAAAATTCACTGGGGTCTGGAACAAGAAAGGTAAAGGTTAAAGGTCAAATCCTCTATATCACACATTATTTGGGGACAACAGTGATTCTATTGAAACAAGAGGTTGACAAAACTTGTTCGGTAAACCTCCAGATCATCACTATGGCTTTCTAGGCCAGTCCATCTCTGGAGCAAATACTCAGCTACGCTGTGGTAGAGTGAAAGAGGCACCCAAATTTACAAGTAGCATTGAGTTCTTTTTTTTAATTTATTTTTAATTGGAAGATAATTGCTTTACAGTGTTGCGTTTGTTTCTGCCATATAACAACATGAATCAGCCATAAGTATACACATGTTCCCTCCATCGTGAACCTCTGCCCCACCCCCGATCCCACCCCTCTAAGGTTGTCACAGAGCACCAGGTTGAGCTCTTTCTGTTGCACAGCAACTTCCCTCCAATTATCTATTCTACATACAGTAATGCCTACATACATACAGTGTTACTCTCTCAATTGGTTCCATCCTCTCCTCCCCTCGCCATGTCCACAAGTCTGTTCTCTGTGTTTGTGTCTCTATTCCTTCCCTGCAAATAGGTTCATCAGTACCATTTTTCTAGATTCCATGTATATGCATTAATATATAATATTTGTTTTTCTCTATCTGACTTTCTTCACTCTGTATAACAGGCTCTAGTTTCATCCATCTCAGTTCAACTGATTCAGATTCATTCCTTTTTATGGGTGAGTAATCTTCTACTGTATGACTTCTTTATCCATTCATCTGTTGATGGACATGTCCTGGTGACTGTAAATAGTATAGCACTGAGTTCTAATACATGTTTCTTACAAAAGCAGGTATGGAGCAGGTTTGGCTGTGAACCATTATTTGCTGGCCTCTGTTTTAAATTCTTTGAGCTTCAGTTTCCTTGCTGGTAAAGTGGGCTTAGAAAAACCTACGTGGCAGGGTAAATGTGAAGACTAACCCAAATAATGCCTGCAGGAGTCTGGCAGAGGAGTTTAATATTGTGATTTCTCTACTTCCATTTCATTTTTCCTAAAATTCAGGTGCAGAAAAATTCTAATTAATTGACCATTTTAATTAGACAAGTTCCAGTTAATTCAGTTCCTACACAGGCACACACAGACTCTCTCTCCCTCCCTCTGTCTCTTTCTCACAATCTCTTGAAGCCAGCATATCCCTCCAAACAGTGGTTTTGAGGTACATCTGATCAAAGAGAGGAACAGAGATATGGAAAATTTGTTGAATTTTTGACTTGCTTTATTTCCGATTTCTGTATCTTTTCAGTTTCCTTCAGAACTAAGAGGACTTTCAACACCATCACATGACAATCAAGCTAATAAAAATGTAGCAGGGGCTCCATGAAGGTAAATGTTTACATATATTCAAGCAACTGTCCGAGGATTGAAGCAGGATGAGGAAGCTGGTGAAAATATAGAGACTGAAGATGGAAGGGGAAAGGACAGGTTAGGAGGAGGGCAGAGAGAAGCTTTTATGAATGAAGCCTCCTCTGAAGTTGGGGGCACAGAGGCCAGTTGGACATTTTACCCTGAGACTGGGTACGTGGACAGCTTATTGATTATTCCAAAGTTAGTAAACTCCACCAGCATGGGACTTTCCTGGCTGTCTAGTGTTTAAGACTTTGCCTTCCAATTGCAAGGGATGCAGGTTTGATCCCTGGTCAGGGAGCTGAGATCCCACATGCCTCAGGGTCAAAAAATTAAAACATAAAACAATAGTGTAAAAAATTCAATAAAGATTTTTAAAAATTTTAACAAATTAAAAATAAGTCAGTAACAAAAACGCGCCAGCAGAGTAGGATCCCCTTTCACGTTATGAGCAGGCAAGCTCCTGTGGAAGGGGGCCCTGCTCACTGAGCTTTCCCAGATGTTATATACTCTAGACTTTGTCCTGTGGTTTCCTTGTACCCCGAACCCCCCTAAGGTGGCTCAGCTCCTTCCAATCTACCTTGTGTGAATCCAGTCATGTTTCCTGAACACTCTACACTCTTGCATCCACGCTGAGCCCACCAGAAACCATCTTAGAAGGAATACGCTAGTTTTGTGGCAAACTTTTACTGCACATTTGAGCCACCACCTCTATTCTTTTCTTTTTGGAACAGAGATTTAACTTTGCTTCTTTTCAAGGTCATAAAGAAACTAAACCAAAGCCCTATATCCCTTTCCTTTTCATATACCCTGAACAGTTCTAGAGAAATTTTCTGGAGAAAATAGAGCTTAATTTCTTGGAGGTGTTTTGTTGACAAGAAAATGGAAAGCCTGTGTCCTAGCCTCGCTTATTGTACTTCCAAGTAATGAAAGTATTTAAGAAGGTACAATTATGATCTTGGCAAGCACCTGGGGCTCTTGGAACTGTTTTTTCACACTGAATAAACACTGCAGATAATCTGTTTATGTTACACTGCTCTGAAAAGCTATCTACAACAAAAGGCCACAACCATCCTTTAGTTTCCTTTTCTTGAAAAGAAAAAAATACATATATCGCACCAATAATTTGCTGAAAATGATTTAATTGTCTCCATTTTCACTCTAGCCAGACAAACAGGTTTTAGTAAAGGAGTTTATGGGTTTATTTTTTCCCTGCCACTTCTAACTGAACTGTGTAATCCATTTTTTTCTAGTTATCTGAAATTCTTCTGTGCCCCAGAGTCACTTTCCTGGCCTAAAAAATTAACTCTAACACTCTTTTGAATAATGTACCCCAAATCCATTTCATCCTCTCAATCTGACTGGCATTGATGAAATGATACCTTTAGTTTCATGAAAACCTGGTATAGCACCAGAAAAGAGCACACCATATATTTCTCTTTAGGCCAGATGATAAGAAGAAATGGTAAGGAGTTACTGAGTTGGAAACACTAGCCAGAAAAATGCATGTCTGCTGCTTGACCTTTAAATTGTACAGATGCTATGGAAAATTATGCCTCTACTGTAGTGGAATGCATCAGAAAGCCTAAAAAGTTGACACAGGGAGAAAAAAATAAAAAGGATGTTCACATGTTTTGCAGCATTGTGAGATTCAGTGAGCAAGCTGCACAAATTGAGGGGATTTCATTCTCACACAGAGATTAGAAGGTCCGTTCAGTTCAGTAGCTCAGTCGTGTCTGACTCTTGTGACCCCATGGACTGCAGCATGCCAGGCTTCCCTGTCCATGACTCCCAGAGCTTGCTTGCTCAAACTGATGTCCATCAAGTTGGTGATGCCATCCAACCATCTCTGTCGACCCCTTCTCCTCCTGCCTTCAATCTTTCCCAGCATCAGGGTCTTTTCCAAAGAGTCAGCTCTTTGCATCAGGTGGCCAAAGTATTAGAGCTTCAGCTTCAGCATCAGTCTTTCCAATGAATATTCGGGACTGATTTCCTTTAGGATTGACTGGTTTGATCTCCTTGCAGTCTAAGGGACTCCCAAGAGCCTTCTCCAACACTACAGTTCAAAAGCATCAATTCTTCAGTGCTCAGCTTTCTTTATAGTCCACCTCTCACATCCATACACAACTACTGGGAAAATCATAACTTTAACTAGACCAACCTTTGTCGGCAAAGTAATGTCTCTGCTTTTGAACATGCTGTCTAGCTTGGTCACAGCGTCTCTTCCAAGGAGCAAACGTCTTCTAATATCATGGCTGCAGTCACCATCTGCAGTGATTTTGGAGCCCAAGAAAATAAAGTCTGTCACAGTTTCCATTGTTTCCTCATCTATTTGTCATGAAGTGATGGGACTGGATGCCATGGTCAACAGTCCAGCAATTTAAAGCAATTATTTTATATCTAACTCCATAAACATAAAAGTTGACCTCTTCCTGCCCCTGTGTTGTGGCAGTTGGGGGTGGTCTTACCCTTTTCTGGGTTAGAGTGGGTCCTTTTCTATAATTCCCCATCTATATACTACTGGGAGGTGAGAAAGGACAAGTTCAATGGGGCACAGCTTCCAGTTCATGTGAATTTGGTATCATCTCTAAGTTAATTTCACTGGGGGCTTAGAAATAGATTGGTGCCCTGCTGTTTCTCCTCCTTGCTTGCTTTTAAGGTATTCAGAGGAGGCACCAAGAGCGTCCATGAAAGAAAGAAATGTTGTTTCCAAAGTCACCACAGGTTCATTCTCTGGCCTGCCTTTATCCCAAATGCCTTGAGGAATAAGCTCTGTACTTTCTCTCACTTAATATTGTATCCATGCATGCTAAGTCATTTTTGTCCTGTCTCTTTGTGACTCTATGGACTATAGCCCACTAGGCTCCTCTGTCCATGGGATTTGCCAGGCAAGAATACTGAAGTGGGTTGCCAGGCCCTCCTCCAGGGAATCTTTCTGAGCCCAGGATCGAACCTGTGTCTCTTATATCTCCTGCTTTGGCAGGCAGGTTCTTTACTGTTAGCGTTACCTGGGAAGCCTACCACATAGATATTACTGGCCCCTAGATGAGAAACCACTAGTACCTGACACTCTGCCTCTATTGCCCTCAGGAAACATATGACAGGAACCATGGTGCCACAGGTTATGTTACTGGAGTCATCTATTAATAAAAGTGAAAGAAAGGGAGGAGGAAAAGGTGGCAGAAGAGTAGGTGGACGGGGAGCATCTCTCTCCACAGATAAATCAGGAATACACCTTCAGACACAGAAGTGCATGCAGAACACCAGCTGAGAGAGGAGAAGAGTACCTGACTAGCAGAGAAGAATACATAGACCCACGAAAAACTCGGCAAGATGAAGAAACTAGGGGGGAAAACAGGGGGATTATTAGTAGAACTGGACCTGCCCTTGGCAGGTGGGGGAACTGATGCAGGGGTCAAATCCCCTTATCGGGACAATTGTTTAAGTCAGAGGAGAAATATTTAAGGCTGAGAGTGAAACAGCTTATCTGTGGCAGCCTAAATGGAATGAGAATCAGAGAGTCTTGCTGCAGCCATATAACCCCCAGACAGTGCAGTGGCTGGGAGCTGGAGTTCAAGGATTGTGGAGAAATCCCTGGGCGAGAGTTGTTGTTGACTGCAGAGAGATGAATCGAGGGGATGTGAGGGAGGAGATTGTGGTGGGAAATGCCTGTGGAGGAAAGCCAAACAGCCATGGAAGCAAGGCGATAGTGCTGAGTCATGCGTAAGGGGTGCAGCCATCACCATAGCCTCTCTCTCCCCCCATGCCAGCATTGGCAGCTGAACAATAGAGAGGCTGGCCCATAAAAAAGCCTGACACACTGAACTACAGAGTAGGTCCCCACCCAGGGTGCTCGTTTAAGTGACTGATGCGCTGAACTATAGAGTAGGATCCCAACTGGGGGGCCACTCTATGTGCCTGATGTGCAGAACAACAGAGAAGGACCCCAGGCAAGGAAGCCCTCAATGTGCCTGAACAGGTGGAGCTACGGAGAAAGACTGGCTAAAGAGGTCTTCTAATTGCCAGATACAAGAAGCTTGAAAAAAGACTCTGATAGGGCCATAACTCCTGCAACAGAAGCAGTCCATGTCCCTGCACACTTAGTACTGCCAGGGTCTCTGCAGGCCAGGCAGCTGTACCACCTTCATGCTCAACTCTCACTAGGGCAGAGCTGACACAGGCAAAAAAAGTCTTGAACCTATGTACATAGGGGCACTTTGCTGCTGCTGCTGCTGCTACTTCTACTGCTGCTAAGTTGCTTCAGTCGTGTCCAACTCTGTGCAACCCATAGACGGTAGCCCACCAGGCTCCCCGTCCCTGGGATTCTCCAGGCAAGAACACTGGAGTGGGTTGCCATTTCCTTCTCCAATGCATGAAAGTGAAAAGTGAAAGTGAAGTCGCTCAGTTGTGTCCGACTCTTAGCGACCCCATGGACTGCAGCCTATCAGGCTCCTCCGCCCATGGGATTTTCCAGGCAAGAGTACTGGAGTGGGGTGCCATTGCCTTCTCCGAGGGGCACTTTGGTAATGCCCTATTCTTTGCAACCCTGTAGTCTGTGGCCTGCCAGGCTTCTCTGTCAGGGAGGGGGCTTCTCCAGTCAAGAGTACTAGAGCATATTGGTCAATACTGGTCGCCATACCCTTCTCAGTTCAGTTCAGTCGCTCAGTCGTGTCCAACTCTTTGCGACCCCATGAATCGCAGCACACCAGGCCTCCCTGTCCATCACCAACTCCCGGAGTTCACTCAGACTCATGGCCATCGAGTCAGTGATGCCATCCAGCCATCTCATCCTCTGTCGTCCCCTTCTCCTCTTGCCCCCAATCCCTCCCAGCATCAAAATCTTTTCCAATGAGTCAACTCTTTGCATGAGGTGGCCAAAGTACTGGAGTTTCAGCTTTAGCATCATTCCTTCCAAAGAAATCCCAGGGCTGATCTCCTTCAGAATTGACTGGTTGGATCTCCTTGCAGTCCAAGGGACTCTCAAGAGTCTTCTCCAACACCATACACTTCTAGGGCACTATATTTCCTGCTGCCCTAGCCACCAACTCTCCGGAGTACCTGGTGCTGCCAGAACTCCTGCAACCCAAGCAGCTGCACCACCTCCACTCCTGACCCTCACAGGGGCAAACCCAAGTCCTCCAGGGCAGCCTCAGGAGCAAACCCCAGTGGACGACCCACATGCAGAGGTGGAAATAAAACCACAATTGAAACCCAGGGGCAGTGTGACTAAGGAAGAAGACCCAAAACCCTCCCACCAGCTATACAAGTTGCAGATTAAATCCGCACAATCAACTAGGCAGACTCTGTCTATGAAATATATAAAAGGTCATTGAGAGCTCCCACAAAAGGAAACACACTAGTTCTGATAGCTGTGGATATTGGAGGCAAGAACAGAAAGGAGTAAGACCAGATTAGAATCTGAGCTGCCCCCGCAGCAGGTCCAGAGATCAGCAAAGTGTTAGAGGACACCTTAGGGAGGTGAAGTGGACTGTGACTCCCAGCAAGGGAAAGGACTCTGACAGCAGTGACTCATGAAAAACATTTATTATTCTTATGTTTTGACTTGTTCTGCAGATTATTTTGAATTTTTCCCCACTCTGTTGTAGCTGTCAATTTCATGGGCACTGTGAAATCTAATTCAGCTTTTGAGCTTTTCCTTTTCTTTTCTTTTTTTTTTTCCTCAGTCACATTTTTTATTGTTGTTATAAACCTCCATTGGGCTTTTGCAGTTCTGGGGAGCATTTTTTTCTTTTCTCTTTTTTAAATTTTTTAAAAACTATTATTATTTTTTTATACATTTATTCCTTGGTTTGCTTTTCTTACTGTTCTTTTCCCCTTATAGTTAATATTTAATATAAATAAATCTTCTTTATCTACCTTTAAAACTTTGCATATCTATTCTTTCTTTCTTTTCTTTCATTCCTTTAGTCTCAAAATATTTGTTAGTTTTATTTTCATTGTTTTATTCCCCAGTTGGCACCTTGCTTTAGTTTTGTTTTCCAGTTTGTGCTTTAGTCAGTTTTCTTCTGGTAGACATAAGTTTTGGTCCCCTTTGTTTGCTGGGTCTGTCTATTATACATTATTTTTGTTGGACTGTTTTGATTTTGCTTATGGGTGTATATGTATATATGTGTGTATATTCAGTCACAATTTTTGTTGTTGCTATAAACCTTTGCCTCTACATTGGGCCTTTGCAGTTCTGTGGAGTTTTCTTTTTTTTCCTTTTCCCTTTCTTCTTCTTTTTTTCCCCCCTCTTTTTCATAATTTTAATTTAAAAATTTTTAAACCTATTATGTTTTTCTACATTTACTGCTTTGTTTGCCTTTCCTACTGCTTTTTCCCTTTCAGTTAATCTTTAATGTGTATGAATCTGCCTCATCTATCTCTATTTAACTTTGCATACCTATTCTTTCTTTTCTCTCTTTCCTTTTCTCTCAACATATTTGTTAGTTTTGTTTTCATTGCTTTATTCCCCACTTGGGACCTTGCTTTAGTTTTGTTTTCCAGTTTGTGCTTTAGTTACTTTTGTTCTTAACTGGTAAATATAATTTCTGATTTCCTTTGTTCACCAGGTCAGTCTATGGTCCTTTATTTTTGTTGGACTGTTTTGACTTTGCTCATGAGTGTATATGTATATGTGTATATTCCATTATTTTAATTATTGTTTGCCTGATTTTGTAACTGCCATTTGTCTGGGGTTCATCTTTGGTTTCTTGTTTTTGCATATTTGTTTTAATCTCACTTAATGCCATAACAAACCACTTGTAGAATCTTTGTTCCTGACCAGAAATCAAGCCCTGAGCCTTTGGAGTGGGAGCACTGACCCCAAGACCCTAGACTACCAGAGAACTAACACTAGGGGAGTGTCAAATAGTGAGAACTCACACAAAGGAAACCACTGGAATACAAGACCCGGCATCACCCAACCACCAATAGCACCCTATGCAGGATGCCTCATCTAAACAACAAACAAAACAAAAATACAAACCCAATCATCAGCAGACAGGATTACCACCTCACTCTGTTGCCAGTCAGAGGAAAAACAAACAGACAAAAACTCAGCACAAACCTCACCCTATAGGAAGCTTACACAAACCACTGGACCAAACTTAGGAGGGCAGAAACCAAAAGGTAGAAAGAATTCAACCTTGAAGCCTGGGAAAAAGAGACCTGAAACACAAAAGTTAAAAAAAAAAATGAAAAGGGAGAGAAATACTGCACAAATGAAGGAAAAATCTAGAAACACAGAGTCCAAATGAATGAAGAGGAAATAAGCAAATTACCAGAAAAAGGACTTAGAATAATGATAGCAAAGATGATCAAAAACCTTGAAAGCAAAATGGAGAAAATGCAAGAATCAATTAACAAAGACCTAGAAGAATTAAAGAATAAATATACAAACAACACAATTATTGAAATTAAAAATACTCTACAAGGAATCAATAACAGAATATCTGAAGCAGAAGAATGAAGCAGTGAGCTGGAAGATAAAATGGTAGAAATAACTTCTGAAGAGCAGAATAAAGTAAAAAGAACGCAAAGAACTGAGGATAGTCTCAGAGACATCTGGGGCAATATCAAACAACCAACATTCGAATTATAGGAGTCCCAGAAGAAGAAGAGAAAAAGAAAGGGTATGAGAAAATTTTTGAAGAGATTATAGTTGAAAATTTCCCCAACATGGAAAAGAAAATAGTCAATAAATTCCAAGTGGCACAAAGAGTCCCATACAGGATAAACCCAAGGAGAAACATGCCAAGACACACACTAATCAAACTAACGAAGACTAAACACAAAGAAAAAATATTAAAAGCAGCAAGGGAGAAGCAACAAGTAACATACAAGGGAAACCCCATATGCCTAACAGCTGAGTTTTCAGCAGAAACTCTTCAGGCCAGAAGGGAATGGCAGTATACATTTAAAGCACTGACAGGGAAAAATCTACAACCAAAATTACTGTATCCAGCAAGGATCTCATTCAAAATTGATGGAGAAATCAAAAGATTTTCAGACAGGCAAAAGTTCAGAGAATTCAGGACCACCAGACCAGCTTTATAACAAATGTTAAATGGACTTATATAATCAAGAAATACAAGAGAAGAAAAAAAGATCTACAAAATCGACCCCAAACAATTAAGAAAATGGCAATAGGAACATATATATCAATAATTAAATGTAAATGGATTAAATGCTCCAACCAAAAGACACAGACTGGCTGAATGGATACAAAAACAAGACCCATAAATATGCTGTCTACAAGAAACCCACTTCAGACTTAAGGATACATATAGACTGAAAGTGAGAGGGTAGAAAAATATATTCCATGCAAATGGGAAGCAAAACAAAGCTGGAGTAGCAATTCTCATATTAGACAAAATAGACCTTATAATAAAGAAGATTGTAAGAGATAAGGAAGGACACTACATAATGATCAAGGGATCAATCTGAGAGGAAGACATAACAATTGTAAATATCTATGCACCCAACATAGGAGCACCTCAATACATAAGGCAAACACTAACAGACATAAAAGGAAAGACTCGCAGTAACACAATAATAGTAGGAGACTTTAACACCCACTCACACCAATTGACAGAGCATCAAAACAGAATATTAATAAGGAAACACAAGTCTTAAATGATACATTAGAAGAGATGGATCTCATTGATATCTTCAGGACATTCCATCCAAATGCAGAAGAATACACCTTCTTCTCAAGTGCACATGGAACATTCTCAGGGATAGACCACATCTTGGGTCTCGAATCAAACCTCAGTATATTTTAAAAAATTAAAATCATATCAAGCATCTTCTGCAACCACAATGCTATGAGACTAGATATCAATTACAAGAAATAAAACTAAGAAACACAAACACATGGAAAGTAAACAATATGTTTCTAAATAACCAATAGGTTACTGAATAAATCAAAAGGGAAAAAAAATTTTTTCTAGAAACAAATGACAATGAAAAAACAACAACTCAAAACCTATGGGATGCAGCAAAAGCAGCCCTAACAGGGAAGTTTATAGCAACACAATCCTACCTCAAGAAACAATAAAAACATCAAATAGACAACCTAACTTTACATGTAAAACAACTGGAAAAAGAAGAACAAAAAAATTAGTAGAAGAAAATAAATCATAAAGATCTGAGCAGAAATAATTGAAAAAGAAATGAAAGAAACAATAGTAAAGATTAATAAAACTAAAATGTGGTTCTTTGAGAAGATAAACAAAATTGACAAAACTTTAGCCAGACTCATCAAGAAAAAGAGAGAGAAGAATCAAATCAATAAAATTAGAAATGAAAAAGGAGAGGTTACCACAGACAGTGTAGAAATACAAAGGATTATAAGAGAATATTATGAACAACTATATGGCAATAAAATGGATAATCTGGAAGAAATGGATAGGTTCTGAGAAAAGTTCAATTTTCCAAGACTGAAATAGGAAGAAATAGAAATTATGAACAGCCCAATTACAAGCACTGAAGTCGAAGCTGTGATAAAAAAATCTCCCAAGAAACAAAAGCCCAGAACCAGATGGCTTCACAGGAGAATTCTATCAAACATTTAGGGAAAAGCTCATGCCTATTATTCTAAAACACTTTCAAAAAATTGCAGAGGAAGGAACACTTTCAAACTCATCCACTATCATCCTGATACCAAAACTAGACAAAGACAACACACACAAAAAATACTACAGGCCAATATCACTGATGAACACAGATGCAAAAATCCTCAACAAAATTTTTATCAAACAGAATTCAGAAACACATCAAAAAGCTCATGCACCATTATCAAGTTGGACTTATTCCAGGAATTCAAGGATTCTTCAATATATACAAATCAATCAATGTGATACACCATAGTAACAAATTGAAAGATAAAACAACATATCATCATCTCAATAGATGCAGAAAAAGCCTTTGACAAAATTAAGCACCCATTTATGATTAAAACTCTTCAAAAAATGGGCATAGATGGAACCTACCTCAACATAGTAAAGGCCATGTATGATAAGCCAACAGCAAACATTATTCTCAATGTTGAAAAATTGAAAGCATTCCCCCTAAGATCAGGAATAAGACATGGGTGTCCATTTTCACCATTATTATTCAACATAGCTCTGGAAGTCATACCTATAGCAATCAGAGAAGAAAAAGAAATAAAAGAATCCAGATCAGAAAAGAAGAAGTAAAGCTCTCACAGTTTGCAGATGACATGATACTGTACATAGAAAACCCTAAAGATAGTATCAGAAAATTACTAGAGCTAATCAGGGAATTTAGCAAAGTTGCAGGGTACAAATGCAATACACAGAAATCACTTGCATTTCTATATACTAACAAACAATGAAAAAACAGAAAGAGAAATTAAGGACTCAATCCCATTCACCACTGCAGCTAAAAGAATTAAATATCTAGGAATAAACTTATCTAAGGAGACAAAAGAACTGTACACAGAAAATTATAAGACACTGATGAAAGAAATCAAAGATGACATAAACAATGGAGAGATATTCCATGTTCCTGGGTAGGAAGAATCGAAGTTGTGAAAATGACCAAATGCAATCTACAGATTCAATGCAATCCCTATCAAATTATGAATGGCATATTTCACAGAACTAGAACAAAAAAATTTCACAATTCATATGGAAACACAAAATACCCTGAATAGCCAAAGCCATCTGGAGAAAGAAGAATGGAGCTGGAGGAATCAATCTTCTTGACCAGATTATACTACAAAGCTACAGTCATCAAGACAGTACGGCACTGGCACAAAAAACAGAAATATAGACCAATGGAACAAGATGGAAAGCCCAGAAATAAACCCATGCACCTATGGGTACCTTATTTTTGACAAAGGAGACAAGAATATTCAATGGGACAAAGACAGCCTCTTCAATAAATGGTGCTGGGAAACTGGACAGCTACATGTAAAGGAATGAAATTAGAACACTTCCTAACACCATACACAAAGATAAATTCAAAATGGATTAAAGACCTAACTGTAAGATCAGAAACTATAAAACTCTTAGAGGAAAACATAGGCAGAACACTGGATGATGTAAATCAAAGCCACATCCTCTATGACCCACCTTCTAGAGTAATGGAAATAAAAACAAAAGTAAACAAGTAGGACCTGATTAAACTTAAAAGCTTTTGCACAGCTAAGTAAACTATAAGCAAAGTGAACAGACAACCTCAGAATGAGAGAAAATAATAGCAAATGAAACTGACAAAGGATTAATTTCCAAAATATACAAGCAGCTCATACAATTCAATGCTAGAAAAACAAACAGCTTAATCAAAAAGTGAGAAAAAGACCTAAACAGATATTTCTCTGAAGAAGACATACAGATGGCTAACAAACACATGAAAAGGTGCTCAACATCTCTCATTATTAGAGAAATGTAAATCAAAACCACAATGACTTATCACCTCACATCAGTCAGAATGGCCCTCATCAAAAAGTCTACAAACAATAAATGTTGGAGAGAGTGTGGAGAAAAGGGAATGCTCTTGTCCTGTTGGTGGGAATGTAAATTGATACCACTACTATTGAAGATCATATGGAGATTCCTTAAAAACTGGGAATAAAACCACCATATGACCCAGCAATCTCACTTCTAGGCTATCCATACCCTGAGGAAACCAGGGCTGAAAAAGACACTTGTAACCCATTGTTCATTGCAGCACTGTTTACAATAGGTAGAACATGGGAGCAACCTGGATGTCCATTGACAAATGAATGGATAAAGGAGTTGTGGTACATATGCAGAATGGAATATTATTCAGCCATAAAACGGAATGCATTTGAGTCAGTTCTGATGAGGTGGATGAACCTAGAACCTATTATACAGAGTGAAGTGAATTAGAAAGAGATAAATATCGTGTTCTAATGCACATATACGGAATCTAGAAAAACGGTATTGAAGAAGTTATTTACAGGGCACCAGTGGAGAAACAGACATAGAGAATAGAGTTATGGACATGGGGAGAGGGGAGGAGAGGGTGAGAGGTGTGGATAGAGTAACATGGAAACTTACGTTACCATATGTAAAATAGATAGCCAACGGGAATTTGCTGTATGGCTCAGGAAACTCAACCAGGGGCTTGTATCAACCTAGAGGGGTGGGATGAGGACGGAGATTGGAGGGAGGTTCCAAAGGGAGGGGATATATCTATACCTATGGCTGATTCATGTTGAGGTTTGACCAAAAACAACAAAATTCTGTAAAGCAATTATCCTTCAATAAAAAAAAATACATTAAAAAAAAAAAGCGAAAGAAAGAATTCTTTGTGATCTAGTCCATCCTTTTCAGTTTGCAAGTGTGGGGACTGGGGTCACGAGAGCCGAGGTCAGACCATGTGCTGATTCCACGTGATGTCCTTCTGCTCCACCCAACTGCCTCCTTCACTCAGTGGTGAGTATCCTGATGCTGAAAACCATTTAGCTCATGGGGGTCCCTAAGCCCATAACCACTAGGGGGCAAAACCAACCTGGCACTTCTAGTAATTCATCCCAGCTGAGCAGCCCGGTTTCCTCTAGCCTCATCCCAGGAAGTCTCTTTCTAGTGATGTTTTGAATTAAGAAGTTACAATAACATTCTCACAGTCCCTATCGCCTCTGTGGGTTGGCCTCACAGAAGGCAAAAGGAATTCACAGCAGCCCCCTGAACAGCCTGGGGCCTGTTTCTCCAGTAGTTAGTTACAAAGACAGAAACACATTGTCAGAAATGACCGTCTGGTTCTACGCGTCAGCCCAGTATCTACTGCATCCAAGGCCATTATCCGCACGGAAAGAGGTGGGAGGCAGTCTGTGTCTGTCTCCTGTACCCTCAGGAGTTGGAGGCTGGGACAATCTGGTGTTCCCGCCTATCATAGCTGAAAGAACAAATGCAGTCAAGGGTGCTGGTAGAGAAATCACTGTGAGGAAGGGAAGTCTGAGCAATGTCAAGACTGGTGATGCTTTCCCATACATAACTGGCCCCTTAGAGAGTGCCTAGTACACTCCCATGTATTGAATAATGAATGTGTGATGAATTAGCGATTCTACTGTGAGTTTCTTCTCAGGACATTGGTGGGTATGGAGAGAAGAATTTATTAGCCCATCTTACAGACGAGAAGTGAGGGAGAGGAAGTGGATCTCCCAATGCCACCACATTAATCAACTCAACATTTTATATGAAATAAAAATGAGGTCACTTAACTATTCTCTTACAAACCACAGTGCTTGAGTTAGCAACACTCTAAGATTTCCCCACACTTGATAGTGTGACACATGGAGCTGGGTGAAAAAAAAGCATTTCCTTTTTTTGTTAGAACCAGTGCCAATCTCTTACTATTTCCCACTTGACTATATGCTTAGGGACAAATATTACAGTTTTGTAAAGAAGGTCATAACAGAACAGTTGCATATTTGCTTTAGTGTCATATGATGATATAACGTCATATAGAAGGAGTCTCTGATTCCTCATCTGGGCATGAAAAAACCTGATAATATAAGAACTATTTTTGGAAAACATTTGCTTAAACTGTATTTGCCAGTTTTCACTTGGCATAGGGACTTTTGGAGCAAAGATTCTAGATTACATTGCAAATTGTATTTATTTTCTTCCATTAAGACTAATTGAGGGAAGGAGACACTCAGTGATGGGGAAGGAAAGTATTTTAGACCACAGGGAATTGTGTTCTGAACATTTCTCTGCTCCTCACTTTTCTAGCTCCTTGCACTGCTTGGAGGAGAGTCTAAAACTCAGATTGTTTTTTGCTTTAAAGACAATTTTCAAACATATAGACACACACATTGGGGCTTCCCTGGTAACTCAGATGGTAAAGAATCCACCTGCAATTCAGGAGACCCAGGTTCAATCCCTGGGTTGAGAAGATTCCCTGGAAAAGGGAAAGGTTATCCACTCCAGTATTCTTGCCTGGAGAATCCCATGGACAGAGGAGCCTGGTAGGCTATGGTCCATGGTGTTGCAAAGAGTTGGACATGACTGAGTGACTAAGTGCGCACGCACGTGCACACACACACACACACACACACACACACACACAAACATTAAGGGAGAAAAAAGCACAACTTTGCTTCCTCTGTATCGGCAAACTGAAAAATACAAAGATGCTTAAAAATTCCCCAAATTTCTCTCTTTACTCTGCCTGCACCCACAAACTGGAAAGAGAATTGAGGCAAACACCACACACAAAAGCATGTGTATCCAGTGACACGCTAGGGGAGGAGTTACTTGTTTTTTAAGGAATAGGCTTTGTTTTCAAGACAGCAGTTTTTCTGACTCACAAACATAGATGTCATGTTATTAAGTCCAAGGGAAGAAAAAAGTACCAAAGCTGGACAAGATCCCAGTCACTCTATCCAAAATGGAGGGAAGGAAAGTCAGAGCAAGGGGGAACCCCACTCTTTAATGGGGAAGAAAAACAGCATGAAAAGAGAGACTTAGAAAGGCATGTCAGAGGACCCACTATTATCCTGCCTCCTCTGCCACACTGGCACCTCCGTCATCAGCTCACCGTCTCTCTCCATGGGCTCAGCCACTTGCACTTTAGACCCTCCCAGAAGTCCCAGGGCCCTTCTCATGTACAGGTAGCACAGAGAGTGCGGCAACTTCAAAACATTGAAAAGAAAAATGAATCTCCTTCCCCACCACCATCATTTCCCAAAATGGCAACTGGTGTTGCCTGATGCGAAAGCTCGGAAACTCAATTATACCACATTTCATTTAAGTGTTAGAAATTGGAATAATAGTGCTGGACAGTGAGGCTCCTACAAGTAATGACACTGCCATTTTATTTTGTGCTGGTCTAGTGTTTTCATGAATTCAGGCTTGGAGTGGAGCCCAGTGTTATTTTCTTTCAAGGTCTTTGCTTCCATGTCCTTTTTCTTGTTTCTTGCTTCTCACTCTGTCTCTTTGCCATGTGGCTGGGGCCATCTCACCCTGTAGGCCTCGGCCATGGCTGGCCTGTGAACACTTTCTACACCACTTGAGCCAAATGTTTTATATATTTGGCCCCAAACAACATTTTGGGTGGTGTGATGAGAAGCCATTGAAAACCATATGGTGGCCCCTAGCTCATATACTGTAAAGGATTTTGTATGTTATTGCCATTGTTATTAATAGTTGCCATTCCCTGAGGGTGACATGCACCGCAATGGGTTTTAATTAGAATGGCTCTGCTTTGCAGAATGTTTTCCTACGAAAGGCCTCCCTATCATACTTTATTAACTGTTAAGAAGATAGCTTGCTTACTGACCCAGACCTAGTCATGCAAGGGTACACTATTAGATGTGATATCCTTCTCAACTTGCTGTGAAAAGGGCACTCAATTCTCATTTACTTACTCAGCTCTTCAGCAGATGGCAACTGCATCTCTGATGACTCAGGTAAAAAATGATGTGGTAAGCCTGCATGAAAACATGGGTAGGAAGGATGGACTTAGTTTTATTGACACTAACCAACCATTCCTCAGTTATGAGCAGGATGACTCCTGCGCTTCCCAGGAGGCACTGGTGGTAAAGAACCTGCCTGCCAAGGCAGAAGACATAAGAGATACAGGTTTGATCCCTGGAGTGGGAAGATCCCTGGAGGAGGGTATGGCAACCCACTTCAGTATACTTGCCTGGAGAATCCCATGGACAGAGGAATCTAGCAGGCTACAGTCCATGGGATCACAAAGAGTGAGATATAATGGAAGCGACTTAGCATGCAAGCATGCACGCACCTCCTGTTAGATTAGGTATCTCATTTGCTCCTACCATCTTAATGAAGGATGGGGAAGACTGGCATCCTGCAACCCATGGGGTTTCAAAGAGTCAGACAAAACTGACCGACTGAACAACAACAACAACCCTCCATCTGAAGGCCTTTCAAGGATGTCTTCTCTCTCTCTCTCACTTTCACTCTCCTTCTCTTTCTTTGCTCAGTGCTTATCTACCAAACCTTGTGTTCATGTTCCTGGCAGGGTGTTAGATGCCAGTGCAGAATTCAGCCTACTTTGATCTCTTATCTATGATCATTTATCCTATAAGCCCTGAAATATTGACCTATACTGTATATCAGGGTTGAGAAATAGGATGATGATCTCAATCTCTTTCTTGTAGCTCACTTCCCACCTTTTTATTTCTGGCTTGCCTGGTCCTTTCAGACACAGATATTTGGATACTAACTTCAAATTCACTGTACGATCAGTCAGCTTTCAATAAACTACCAAGAACAGAGCCTTTCAGCCAACTGGAGTTGGTCATAAAGTGTGAGCAATAAATAAATGTTGATGACTCTGGTTGTTGCCCGTTCTACCAGTGAAGTCAATGGACAAAAATACAGAAAAGAAAGTGGTCAAGTTTCAGAAAATTGAGAGAGATTGATTAGGGGAGATTTCTCAGGATAACAGCTGATCTGGGGTAGGAGGTGGGAGGTATAAAATTGGCATGGGAATTCAGGACCAGAGTCACGATGTGTAGAGAATCATGTTGTGTTTGGGGAAATTTTAATTATTTTTATAGATAGATACAGAATGAAATACAATTGGAGAAGTAGAAGGAGATGAGCTCTGAAAGGTGGTTTGGACTCAGTTCATTCATCCCCATTTGCCTGGGACAGTTAGTTGTACTCCTGTGGTCCTGGTATACTTTCCACTCTCAAGGATATCGTACTTTAGGTGACAAATTATATGGTCATTCTACTTATACATCATGATTCTAAGACTGGCTTTTATATTATAGGTGATGGGGAGAAAACAGAAAGAAGACAAGATTAGATTTAGATTGTAGAAATAATCCTTTCACAGCCAAGTATTGTTGTGACTGCTAGGTACCTCTAAAGTTCTTCCTACCATTCTTTAGAAATCAGAATCCTCATGCTTATTGGGTCCAATATTAAAAGATTAGTGACCTAGCTTCCTTCACAGGTCAGTATAGCCATTGCATAAATTTTGGACACAGAGATGGAAATGAGAGTGTTACATGGAATATTTGAAAAATCTCTTTAAGGAGTGAGGGGGTACACTTTGTTGCATCACAGGTAGATATAGGCTCATCATATTGGTAATGAAAAGTCACAACCTAGGGGCAATCTAGGTCCTTCATGACTTGGTAGAGTTACCCCAGGAGCCCTAGATTGCCTCCTTTTAGAGTTCTTTGAAGTGAAGTGAAGTCGCTCAGTTGTGTCCAACTCTTTGCGACCCCATGAGCTGTAGCCTACCAGGCTCCTCTGTCCATGGGATTTTCCAGGTAATAGTCCTGGAGTGGATTGCCATTTTCTTCTCCAGGGGATCTTCCCAACCCAGGGATCGAACTCAGGTCTCCTGCATTGTAGTAAACAGACGCTTTACCGTCTGAGCCACCTGGGAGATAAATACATTTCTGTTTTATTTAGGCAATGGTTTTTGATTTTTCTATAATAGGCTGCTGAACAGATTAGCAACCTATAGGTCAATCCTTCAACATGAGTCAGTTAAGCATTATTTCATAGGGGAGATATAAGAAGCAACCATTTTGGTCCAGATTGTGACACCATCCTCTAAGCCAGCTTTATCAAGATGTCCCATATTTTGAAAGTTATTGGACCCTCATAAATGATCATTTTCCATTTGTCTCTTTGGGTTACATCCCTTTGATTAGAAGCTTTTAGTCAGAAAGCTTTGCTTAGAAACTTAGCTCTTGGATTTGGTTTTGTGAATTTTAGTAATTCAACGCAAAAAAAATCTATTGTATTTTAAAGTACTTTCTGGTGACTGTGGAGTGAGAATGATTTTTAGTTGGATGAGGATGGAATACAGAGAAATGAAAGAGAGGTAAGGAAGGGAGCAAGCATTTACTTTTGAAGGAACAACAGTGTTCTAAAATAAATGGCTATCACCAATAAAGTGCTCTCCTATAGCTAGGTTCACATTTCTACCTCTGCCACTGGACTTACTATGCAAAAGAGCAAAAGCAGAGTGTTCTTTCATGTAAGACTTCTGATCAAAGAAAATAGAAAATATATGTATATATATACATATATATACATGCATAATTTAATATATGCATATTAAATCAGCCAAAGGAAGAATAAAATGGAGGAAAGCAGTAAATGTAAAGAAACAAAACTAGATCTAGCCAGATTATATATTAAATAAAAGGCAATAAATAAGCACTGAGTGAAATTTTATATGTGCACATTACACCAAACCAGTCAAAGATTCTGACCCCTGGCACTGCAGAAATGATGCAGCCATCTTCTTCATTCTGATGCTTTCAATAAAATCATTCCCAAGAGAGCCAGGGAAAAATTCTCTCTCTCAATAAAATGTGAAACCGTCAGTATTATGAAAAAGCATACTAATAATTGGATAGTGTTCTGAAGTCGCTTTCATAAAGCCTCCCTTTCGATTCCCCTCCTCAGGTTTTAATATTGCCCAGTGAGTCCATCAGATCACAGGGGTTTTGTTGGAGAAAGAAAGTTGTAGGCTTGATTGGTGGCCTTGTGAGGTGAGGGTCAACAATGCGCATATCAACAGAGATAACTTGTGGATGATGTGTCCTGAGTTCCTAAACACAGCCCACCCAAAATGAATATGCTGCTGAACCACTTCTACCATGAATAAAGGAGTTAAGGTGATGCCTGGGCTCTCCTGGCAGAGGGGGCAAACGGGTTGCACGTAGCCTGAGCTAAAGTTACACTGAGCTCTACAAATTGAGGGCTATATGCTGAAAGATGGATAGAAAGGCTGTTGTGATGGTGAAGGAGAAGGCTCTGGAAGCTGAAGTCTCCTTCATGGCGATGAAACAACTTGGGAATGTGGGATTGGCCCAGAATGTGAAAGCAAAGGAAGTCTGCAGCAGCACCCAGGATGAATGAAAGTTTGCAGTCACAACAATTAGTGCCAGTTGACAAGGTCTTTTTGAAACATGTCAGCAGAGGGAGTTCACATATGGTACCTCTTTTACACCTTTCCAAAGTTGGGAGAAGAGTGGGAGGAGGAGGAGGGCTGTTGACAGTAAACATTGAAGACAAGGGAGGGGAAGAATTTTTAAAAGCAAATGAGCAAAACAGCAACTCTTCAGTTTCAGGATAAGCCGCAGGGAGTGAGCACTGCTGGTCTTGCCAAGTGCTGAGCCTCTGCTGACCTTGTGTCCTGTTCACCACTGCCCCAAAGCTGCCAGGGGTGGCATCGCTCAATCTCCTGCTTGACTGAATTGCCTTGGCATGTTCTCTGGCTACTTCACTGAGGTCTTTCTTATCTTCCACTGTTTCTTTATACCTTATGGGGTCAGTTCTGCCGTCCTCTGTGTTGACCAAAAATTCACTCAAGGCACTGTGATGTTCCACTCAATCTCCAACAGACAAAATCAATTTGAAACCAATATCTACAATAAGATCTAAAGGGGAGAGGGGCCAAAGGGATGTGTTTATTGGAAAGACAGAAATCCTACAGTGGTGGAGACAGAGGAAACTAGACTGCAAGACCAGAGGATATGCAAGCCTCTCGGGCTGATTTCAGCACTCCCCAGGAAGAATGGGCTTTCTTCTTATGTTACAGTCCAAACAGTGGGGCTCATTTCAATGTGCTCCAATTTTTCTTTTCTTTTTTTTTAAAGATAATTTGAAGTAGTAAGTGTTTATTTTTTTTAATTTTTTATTTAAATTTTTATTTTTACTTTATTTTACTTTACAATACTGTATTGGTTTTGCCATACATTGACATGAATCCGCCACGGGTGTACATGAGTTCCCAAACATGAACCCCCCTCCCACCTCCCACCCCATATCATCTCTCTGGATCATCCCCATGCACCAGCCCCAAGCATCCTGTATCCTGCATCGAACGTAGGCTGGTAATTCGTTTCTTACATGATAGTATACATGTTTCAATGCCGTTCTCCCAAATCATCCCACCCTCTTCCTCTCCCTCAGAGGCCAAAAGTCTGCTCTACACATCTGTGTCTCTTTTGCTGTCTCGCATAGAGGGTCATCATTACCATCTTTCTAAATTCCATATATATGTGTTAGTGTACTGTATTGGTGTTTTTCTTTCTGGCTTACTTCACTCTGTATAATCAGTTCCAGTTTCATCCATCTCATTAGAACGACTTCAAATGTATTCTTTTTAATGGCTGAGTAATACTCCATTGTGTATATGTACCACAGCTTTCTTATCCATTCATCTGCTGATGGACATCTAGGTTGTTTCCATGTCCTGGCTATTATAAACAGTGCTGCGATGAACATTGGGGTACATGTGTCTCTTTCAATTCTGGTTTCCTCGGTGTGTATGCCCAGCAGTGGGATTGCTGGGTCATAAGGCAGTTCTATTTGCAATTTTTTAAGGAATCTCCACACTGTTCTCCATAGTGGCTGTGCTAGTTTGCATTCCCACCAACAGTGTAAGAGAGTTCCCTTTTCTCCACACCCTCTCCAGCATTTATTGCTTGCAGACTTGGATCACAGCCATTCTGACTGGTGTGAAGTGGTACCTCATTGTGGTCTTGATTTGCATTTCTCTAATAATGAGTGATGTTGAGCATCTTTTCATGTGTTTGTTAGCCATCCGTATGTCTTCTTTGGAGAAATGTCTATTTAGTTCTTTGGCCCATTTTTTTATTGGGTCATTTATTTTTCTGGAATTGATAATCAAGATGTTTTCACTACCAGTAACACCATTTAGATGGGTAAAAGAGTAGGACAATTGTCCTAGAGAAGTTTGGAAGTAGAGTGGAGGAGGAGGAGGAGGAAGTGTTTATGGAAAGAGCTGAAACAGCCTTTTCCAGCTCTCCTCTTGACACTCTCCCCATCCAGGGAACTGTGAACAGGTATCTCCGCACGTATTTAAGTGCTGGCAAATAGTGTAAGTGCTAGGTGGATACTCTTTAATTTTTAAAACCAGTAGTAGACCATAGTATGTTCAGATTTAGGATACTATGTCATTTTATTGCTTCTACTCCTGGGGCTACGTGGCCCATTTTTCCCTTTTCCTTTCAGGCATCCAGGATGTTTGTCCAAGTGGATAGGCTCTGACTTCTGCAATAATAGTGTTTGGAGGTAACATGTTTTTCAGGGAACACTTTAGTCTTTTTTTCCATAGGTATCAGAGAGCTGAGTCAATAAACCACTGGGTAGAAAGGAGGAATGCTCCAGCTTCACATGGTCTTTGCTTGTTTACAGGGAACTTAACTTTTGTTGAGGAAGATCTAAAGATGCTTTGGCTCTTGAACTCCTTTCCTTGGTCTGTATGCTTCCTTGTCAGATCTCATACCTCCCAACCAAGAAAACCAAAGAAAGGAAACTTTTTCCTTCTTAATGTGAGGAGAGGACTGACTTATCCACTTGGGTGAAGGAAACCAAAGTGAATGCTGGGAGGAGCAGCAGGCACACAACGATATTTGCCTGTCGCCTGAGAAGAGGAGTGGATGCTCCCAATGAGGAGAGGTTGGGCAGGAGCATTTTTTTTCTGAACCCAGCCTCTTTGCCTCTGGTCATCTCTACCAGAGACCACTGAAGTAGTGAGCGCTTTGTCAAATACAGCCTTAGAAATGAATAGAGCAGCTATGAAGCAAAGTTTTATACAGCTGCTTCTCAAAAAAACAGCTGTCCACCACAGGTCACCAGGGAGTTGCTGGAGCCTGGAGAAAAGAGCTTTCCTCTGTCTTTCCAGGCAACTGTAGCTACTCCTCATTCAGACTCAGCAGAGGGCCATGTGGACTTCATGCTCCTGCTGTGTGTGTGTGATGTGTGTATGGTGTGGTGTGTGTGTGTGTGTGTGTGTGTGTCTGGGTGCGCACATGTGCACACACACACATGCACGAGCACTCAGTTTCTCAGTCCAACTGTTTCCTCCACCAGGCTCCTCTGTCCATGGGATTTCCCAGACAAGAATACTGGAGTGGTTGCCATTTTCTCTTCCAGGGGATCTTCCCGACCCAGGGATTAAATTTTGCCTCTCTTGCATTGGCAGGTGGGTGGGCTCTTTACCACTAGCGCCACCTAGGAGTCCCCCTCCTCCGTAAAGCAAGGGGTTTAGAAAAGGGCAGTTTTCTGAAGTTACACTTTACAGAGGAGCAGTCATACCTGATGCTTAGTGAAAGGGGGGCACGGAAACCAGCAGGGAATCAGAGACCTTCCTTGGCTGCTTGACAAAGCCAAACAATTCAAGAAAGTCACTGAAACTTTGATTTCTTTTTCTGAAAATGAAGTGGGGAGAATAAAGCTGAACATTAATTTCTCTTAGGCTCCTTCATTCTTAGACTTTCTGACTCTAAAATGTCATCATTTGCTCCGCATAAACATGTTTTGTCTACGTCCTTGGGTGAGAATAAAATGCTTTCTTTCTCAGAGAGATTGGGATAGATTTGCCTTTAAAATTCTTTTCACTAAGAAAACCTGAGTGCAGGCACTCAGGGAATATGTAGGCAGGAACTGGGTCATTTCAGGGGACAGTGAAGCATCCATGTTGTTTCTTATTCTCAAATGGAAAATAGGGAGTCTACTCATTTCAAGAAGTGTTTATTTGGTTCCTAGTGTGTTCAAGGCTCTGAGTCAGTTCTGATAATGCATTCTTGAATTTTCAGAGCACTTCAGATGATCTTAAGCAACACCAACATGACATGTATTATAGGATCCTCAGAGAAGTCCTTTGAGTAAAAGGACCCAGTACCGTATGCCTCTGACTTTACCTGTGAGGAGATGGAAGCCAGGGTGCACAGCATGACCCTCGCTCACCAGGTCTTGGCCCCAGAGGCTGGCTGCACCAGGACTTGGCTCCAGGTCACTTGGTTCAAACCTAGTGTGCTCCTCTTCTCCTGCCCTCAATTCAGAAAATCATTGGTTACCTTTCTGGGATAGAAGAGTTTTCAAGAAAATGATGATTTATCTTCAAACGAAACCAATCTTTCCTATTCCTTTTTGTTGCTTTTTATTTTTTTTTAATGTTGTTTTGTTTTTTCGAGAGGGATTCACTTGAACAGAGAGTCTGAATTATTCAAAAGTGTTTAACTCAACCTCTAGTCTCCTTAATATCTAAGGATCAAAGAAACTTGGAATGAGGAGGCTTGGCAAACGGAAGGCAGATAATCCATAGGTAGAGGAAAAACCCAGGGCAGAGGGCAGCTACACTCGCCAGTTTAGCGCTGACCTGAGAACTGAACTCATTAGTCTGATAAACATCACAGCCACCCAAAGAAGCAGAGGGATGGTCTGCATGGCCTGGGGTGACAGATAGAAACCCGAAGACAGAGGCACTCTAAAGACGCGCGGACTTGATAACAAAGCCAAGGATCAGAGTTAGGCTGTCCACCTGGCACCCTGGCTGCTTGACACAGATCCCCAACTCCATTTCCGGAAATGTTCTACTTTCTCTTTAAAAACACTCTGGGCCTTTAAAAATGAAAACAAACATCTTCCCTCTAGGCAGGTGTGCATGTGGCAGCATGCACACAGACACACACGCACTCACAGTCATTTAACAAGGATGAGAGGCCGTGATCCCAGAGGCTTTCCAACCTCCCGTCCAAGGAGACTTCCCGGCTGGCCTAATCACTCTGGCAACAGCACACCTGAGCATTTCCCTCTTGGCACAAAGGGGAGAGGAGCTGGGAAGCCAGTTCTGTCGGACAAACAGCATCTGAGACTGGAAACAGTCGGTAGATGCTCAACCATTTCAGGGCCTTAATAAGCAAGTGAGGGAATCATCTTATTCGAAGGTTCAAATGTGTCTCAGCCACTGCTTCAAAGTAGCTAAGTCGATAGAGTCTGCTGTCCATCAGATTTTTCAAATAATAATGATACAATTTGAAAATTATGATAATTATGTGTTCTGTACCCTAGGTGGGGGCAGACGACAGTGAGGCATATTTTCTAATGTAATTAAGGCTTTCAGCTGATCCCTCCCAACTGCAATTGTTATTTCAAAAGTGAATTAATAAATTATATTCAGCCTGCTCAGAATAAAAATCTGCCTTGAGGATTTTTGTTGCAACCTGCAAACTCTGACTCAAAATTCGGAAGAGAGAGGCTGAGTAGAACTTCTATTAGATTGGCCTGGGCTGGCTCCCAGACTGGGATAAACTTTTGGGGAGAAGGTTTTAGCTGGACATCTGGAACCATTTCTAAGCTTTATTGCAAGCAATATGCAAATAGTCTTTACCCTATGTTCACTTATGATTCCCTATGCTAAACTTGAAGCAATTAATGCTGACTCCTGGATGCCCAGGGGACTCAGATCTCCTGTGGTTTACACAGACCACTTTAGCTATCATGATGAATTAGTGTAAGGGCCAGTAATGCACCTTTGAGTATGTGAGGCCTTTTAAGGCTCTCAGAGGTCAGGCTTGTGGCTGTATAAAGTACATTTTCCCTTGGCAGGCCAGAGACTCTGACAGCATACAAGGCTGTATTTCTATTCACCACAGGTTCCAGATTCCAAATGTCCAAAATGACCATCCTGTTTTCTCTGGATAGCTGATGTTTCAGGCCTGTGATGATTTGAAGTAAATATTTACCAAGAGGGGCTGGCAAGAACACTTTGCATGCTTGGGAAAGAATGATGTGTCAATTCAGAGAAGAGGTATCATTTTTCTTTCTGTCCAAACACAGAGTGGGTATAAAATCCACAGTAGGGCACCACTGATTGCAAATCTCCTATCTGGACCTGGTGGGGTGGAGGGGACAGTTCTAGCCAGTGGTAACTCTGCTGATCTCCCTTAAAAGGAAAGCCAGAGGAAACTGGGCACATGGCCCAGAGGCCTCCTTGGTCACCACTGTTTATACAGGTAAGTGATGGCATGAAGAGATACCAGGCTGAGGGTCACAGGCATGGTCCCTAGTGATAACTCCACACTATTGATTTGCCCTGGTACAAATTTTGTAATTTCTTTTGGATGTTAGTTCTCATTGCTAAGATGAGAGAATTTTAGCACCATTTTATTGGTCTTTTCTACATATAAAACATGCTTGCTGTATTTACCTCAGCAGGTATTTTTGCTAGTCTGTGATTTGTGTCTGGTACAGAGAAATGTATCAATGACAAAGATTGAAAGATGCATAACACTCTGTCCCACTTCAGCTCCTCATCTCTTTAAACATCTCCCTTAGTAAGCCCTCTATTTTTCTGGCCATGTGGCCTTTGACGATCCTTAACCAGTCTAAAATTTTGTCTCCTATCCATAAAACAGGATGATAGTAGAGCTTACCTTATAGAGTGGGTGTGAAGATCAAATGGAAAGTGCACGTGAAGCACAGGATAAGCATTCTGAAAATGTTAGATGTTAGTAGTATCTATGTTGTTATCGTTCAGTCTCTAAGTCGTGTCCAGCTCTTTATGACCCCACGGACTGCAGCATGCCAGGCTGCTCTGTCCTCCACTATCTCCCACAGTTCGCTCAAATTCTTGTCCATTGAGTCACTGATGCTATCTAACCAACTCATCCTCTGCCGTCCCTTCTCCTTTTGCCTTCAGTCTTTCCCAGCATCAGGGTCTTTTCCAATGAGTCAGCTCTTCACATCAGGTAGCTAAAGTATTGGAGCTTCAGCTTAAGCATCAGTCCTTCCAATGAATATTCAGCATTAACTACTTTTAGGATTGACTGGTTTGATCTCCCTGCAGTCCACGAGACTCTCAAGCATCTTCTCCAGCATGGTCATTTAAAAGCGTCGGTTCTTTTGCACTCGGCCTTTTATACGGTCTAACTCTCACATCCATACATGGCTGCTGGAAAAACCATAGCTTTGACTATATGGGCCTTGGTTGGCAAAGTAATGTCTCTGCTTTTTAGTACACTGTCTAGGTTTGTAATAGCTTTCCTTCCGAGGAGCAAGCATCTTTCAGTTTCATGGCTGCAGTCATCATCTGCATTGATTTTGGAGCCCAAGAAAATACAATGTCACTGCTTCCGCATTTTCCCCTTCTATGTGCCATGAAGTGATGGAACCATATGCCATGATCTTAGCTTTTTGAATATTCCGTTTTAAGCCAGTTTTTTCACTTCTTTCATCCTCATCAAGAGGCTCTTTAGTTCCTTTTCACTGTTTGCCGTTTGAGTGGTATTACCTGTATATCTGAGGTTACTGATATTTCTCCTGGCAACCTTGGTTCCAGCTTTTGATTCAGCCAGCCTGGCATGTTACATGATGTACTCTACGTAGAAGTTAAATAAGCAGGGGGACAATATACATCCTTGACATACTCTCAGGAGACAAGGAAGGTGGCCTGGTAGTCCCATCTCTTTAAAAGTAGTGTCTATTGACTTAGCGTTTCCCAGAATCCACCCTGTACCTTCTTTCCTCTGTGATTCTGATCATTGTATCAGTTTCCTATGGCTGCTGTACCACACACTGAGTGGCATAAACGACATAAGTTTATTGTCTCACAATTCTGGAGCCTAAACATCTGAGATGAAGATGTTGGCAGGGCCAGGCTCCCTTTGAAAGCACTGGGAAAGGATCTTTTGCAGGACTCTCTCCTTGCATCCTTGTCTTGTAACCGCCTGATTCCAATTTTTACGTGGTATTTTTTCTATGGGTGTATGTCTGTAGGCAAACTGCCCATTTTATAATATGGCATCAGCCATATTGGATTAGGTGTCCTTTCTACTCCAATATGACTTCATCTAAACCAATTGCCCCTCTCACAACTTTATTTCCAAATAAAGTCACATTCTGAGGAATTGGGAGTTAGGACTTAAATGAATGACTTTTATTGGGGGTGGGGAACAATTCAACCTGTAACAGTAACAATTGCATCCCTTGCCTTTAAGGGAACATCTCTCCTAATCTTCAACTTCAAAGTTCCTGCTGCTCCTCTGAGACACAAGTTACTTCTTAAGCCATCTCTGCCTATGTCCACCTGGGCTCAAAAAGGTTCTTTCTTTGAAATTCTAATAGGACTCATCTGGATATCTTATTTGAAACTTACTTTTAAACCTCACAATGTGGTTAATAGGCTTCCCCGGTGGCTCAGGGGCAATGGATCCACCTGTAATGCAGGAGATGCAGCTTCAATCCCTGGGTCGGGAAGATTCCCCTGAAGGAGGGCACAGCAACCCACCCCTGTATTCTTTCCTGGAGAATCCCAAGTCAGAGGAGCCTGGCAAGCTACAGTCCATAGGGTCACAAAGAGTTGGACATGGACGTGATGTGGTTAATTGTCTTTATTTCGTATGTATTTTATACCTTTAACTAGAGGAGAATGCTGTATATAGTTGTATCATCCTCAGCTCTTAAAACACTTCATTGCATAGAGTAGTAGAAACTTAGTAACTACTTCCCTTTACAACAAATATTTGAAGAAAAGATCAGAAGCAAAGTCATCACAAGTTTCACATAAGGCTAATGAGAACAAATTTTCATCCTTCCTATCTGCTGTGCATACATGATGGCCTTCAGAAATTTTCTGACCAAGATTTTTGTGAAGATGTCCATCAAACTTTGTTTGTAGACATCTTGTTCCTCCCGGCAGCACCTTGGATTCAGATTGTAGCCTCACTATTACCAAGTGCTTGGTCGAGTCCACACTACAGGAAGGAAGTTGTCAAGAAGCATCCATTCCGTTTTCTGGGACTCGACATCAAGTCTCTCTTGTATTAACTCTGACTTTGTTCTGATAGGTAATCATCATATTTCTAAGCACTGGTCATCTGAAACCCCCAACTGTGGTGACTCCTCAGTGGTGGAAGTAGTCTTAGGAACACAGTTGTGTATGGCCTCTGTAAACCATTCTTCTTACATGATCCAAATGGCCACTCCTAGCTACTGCTAAAGTACTTTCCTGATACCACCTTATTTGCTCTGCTCTTAGATTTTAGAACAGCAATTTTTTTTCTGATAAATTCTTCTGTACTGGGTTCTGCCCTACACTTGGAACAACCCAGGTACCTTTTGACTTCTTATTTTACCAGAGCCTCCTATCAGAAGACTCTTGCATATTCTGTATTTCTCTTTAGCAGTTTAGTCTCTGCTTTTAATTTTCAGTCATGCATCTTCAGTAACCAGGTTACAAGCTTGTTCTACGAAATGGCCTAAGAAATTTCCAGAACAAAAATCTCATGAGATTAGTCACCTATTGATTAAGACCCGTTCTTTTTATTTAATTTTTATTGGCATATATTTGATTTGCAATATTGTATTACTTTCAGGTATACAGTAAAATGAATCAGTTATGCATATACATGTATCCACTCATTTTTAGATTGTTTTCTCATATAGCCAGAGCTCTGAGTTTGAGGAGACCACAGAAACTGGGTCATAGTGATATCATAGAGGTGACACAGGAGAGAAGATGCTACAGCTTGCAAAGTGCCCAAATATCCCTGCTTGGTCACAATACAAGTACGGAAATGAAGGAAGTTGGGTGGCTTCCATCTTCTTGTTTGTGTTTGATTTAAATTGGAATCAAGTGCTAAACAGACTCAGAGAGAAAAAGCCTGCTTCCTCACACACATGTTCACGGGAGGTATTGGTTGGGCAGCACTGTTTAGTGGGAAAACCCGGGTACCAAATTGGCCTGGCGTTTAGCTCTAAAGTATTGATCATTAGAGCATTGAAAGCTGCTGGCAAAGAAGCCGTGTGAGAGCCATGTGAGAGCTGGTGGGCCATCCTTAATAGAGGCAGCTAACAAGAATGATAGACCTGGAGAAACATTCACCAATAGATAGTCAGCCAACTGCAGCAGCTTAATGAAGTGTTCTACTTTAAGGTCCTGCTTTAAATGAATAGTTTGTTTTCTAAACACTTTGTCTAACATAGAAATAGAACTATATATACGTCTATAAATTAGACGGTGTGCAGACAAACTATAGATTCAGATACATAAAGGTGTCTTTGTGAATGTTTAGAAAAATATTAGGTCATTTATATTCCTAAAAAAACATGTACTGAAAACGTACACAAGAGGTACCTGATCCCCCCCCACTCCGGGCAATATCATTAAATGGGAACTATCTCAACCCCAGAGAGAGTAGGGAGCAGAGTTGAAAACTTTGTGAGGACGGGGACAGTCCACTTAGACATGCAGAAGAACGTGTGATAATTGACTGTCCTATGAGGGACTGACAGTTCTGCACCAACACAGAGCAGAGAATCAAGCCTCATCCCGTACATGCTGACATAATGGAGACTTTCTTATCTAGTCAAAAGAGATAGAGGCCCAAGGAAATTGCAGGGCAAGCCAGACCTTGAAGAGAAGTTAGATGAGAACAGGTGAGAAATGGTGAATGAGCACTGGCTTTAATGTATAACGATACCAGCTTGGGAGGAAAATGGAAAATATTGGTAGGCCTCTTGAACAATGTTTATGAATTTCTTTCTTTGTTTTTTGAAGCAGATTGATTGAAAACTTCTCTGAGCTATGAACAAAGCATTGCTCACATTAAGCTTGTGAAAAACACCAAACCAAAGAGCACTTTGATTCCACTAATAAACTCTTAGCTTATTAAAAGTTGAATTTTTAAAAAAATCTAATTACTCCTTTATGAGACTTCTGAGTTTATATTTTGCTTTCTGCCCTGTGTGTAGTATGCCCTGACACTGACCCAAGATGTTTTAAGGTAGATACAAACTGTATTGATGTTGATACAGGCTTAGTTGCATGATCAGAAGATCAAAAGCAACAGATTAAAGTTTCATTTTTTTCAAGCTAAAAAGATATAAATCCATTTCTGTCCCATAGAGGATTCTGAGGCTGGAATTCCATAAGGTCATCTTACATACCATCGCAAGTACCATTCTGGAAGCCAGAATAGTACTCTGTGCTTAAGTTGGAAGACCTTAAATGTAGTATGATGCTCCAGTTTTGGTTTGTCCAACCATGGGAGGGAAAAACGCCTGAGTTTACTTTACTTGTAAATAAATATACACTATAATAGATAATATGTTTGTTGTAAACTGCAGTGTAAAACTTCGATAAAACTGCACTGTACCTCTTGATGTTTATTAAAAGATGTATTTTTACAAAAAAATAGAAGAAACTCCATGTTCCTTTCCAGCTGTCACCTTGCGGTGTGTGTGTACACGCTCACAGTTGTGTCCAGCTCTTTGCAAACCCATGGACTGTAGCCTGCCAGTCTCCTCTGACCATGGGATTTCCTAGGCAAGAATTCTGGACTGGGTTGCTATTTCCTCCTCCAGGGAATCTTTCTGACCCAAGGATCAAATCCACATCTCTTATATCTCCTTCATAGCAGGCAGATTCTTTACACTGGTGCCACTTTGCCATATCAAGAATGTTAACCTTGTTCACAGTCCAAGATGACTTATCTTTGGTTTCCCATAGTTTGATTTTGATGTACCCATGCACAGTTGCTTTCTTTTTTTTTTTTTTTTTCATACTTATTCTGTTTGGGATTCCCTAAGGTTTTGAGTTTGAAAGTTTCTGTCTTTTGCCCAACTTTGGAACTTTTCACCCATTATTTCTACAAATAGTTTTTCTAGCCCATTCTTTCCTCCTAGGACTCAAATGCATATATATTTGACCTTTTGTTATTACATTACCTGCCCCTGAGTCTGGTTACTTCTTAAATTTTTTATTCTCTTTGTTTCTCAGGTTGAATAATTTCAGTTGACTTGTCTGCACATTCAGCTCTCCTTGGTTGTCTCCATTCTTCTATTAAGCCCATGGGTTCATTTTTATTTTATATACCATAGTTTTTTAGCTCTACAACTTCTATATGGTTCTTTTTTAAGTTTTTATATCTCTGCTGAGCTACTCTATCTTTTCATTAATTATAAGCATATTGTTCTCTAACTCATTATGCATAATTGTTATTGTCTGTTCCAGCACCCTGGCCATCAAAAGGTTGGTTTTCATGGATTGTCTTTTATCTTAAGAGGGGTGTCATTTTCCTGGATCTTTGGATGTCAAAGAATTTTGAAGTATTTGTAAATATTTCTGAACATTGAAGGATTTTGTTATGAAGACACTGGACTCCCTTATATTCCTCCAGAGAGATGATTTTTTATTTGTTTTGGAGACAATTAAGTTGGTGGGATTCAAACCAAAAATTTTGTCTCTTGAGTTATAGGTCAAATCCAACTTCAGTTCTTTAATATTTTGCTGGATTCTATTCTGCCCATGCATGGTTCAGAGTAGAGCCAGAGGTGTGGGCAGAGTTTATGCACAGAAATTGAAGTTTATCCTCTTTGCCTCCCTCTTTTCTCAGAGGGACTCCTACTTTTCAGTCACTGCATTTGCCTCAGACTCTTCCCTCTGTCCCTTTATGGCAGAAAGCCTGTAGGCTTCCTATTAGAGTTTTAAGTGCTTTACTCAGTGCAGCTGTGGCTTGCCCTCACTCTAAGAGCCATAAAAATTGGCAAATCAACCTGCCATTCTCTTTTCGTAATGTGTCTCCCTTCAGCATCCACCTGCTTTGTTCAATCTCCAGTGCCTTTGAGTCATTGTCTATTTTGTCGGTAGTTTACAGTTGTTATCTGTGAGAAGGTTAGCTAGTAGAAGTTTATTCGGCCACACCAGAAATGGACACAAATTTTAACTTTTAAGTATAAGAAAAGGGGAGCTTACTTACTGAGGGATGACTAGTAGCCTCTGTCCACAGTGGCCTTCCCTACATTTGTGTTTTTCCTAAAGAACACACTTTTAATTTTGTATCATACTCAATTTTCCAAAGAAGTTTACCACTAAGTTCTTCGTAACGAGGCACGAACGCTTGCTTTTTGATACGTGTATTTCCCAAATTTTGTATATAAAGCTAATCATTTTTAAATAAAAATTTGAGTGTTACCATTCATGTTGCAGTAGGATATATAGCTGTTTCTTTCTATATACACAATGGTTTAACTATTCAGATAGAATATATGAGCTGATAATGTCTCAAAGCCAACCTTAAGCATAACTAGAGACTGAAGACCGAGATTCTTCATGCTGCTAATGCTGCAGTGATATCCATAGGCTAAGAGTAAATATTAGCTCTTCCGCATAATGGCTTATTGCCAATGGTAGTATACCAAGCAAACCAGCCAGAGAATATTGACTTCTTACTATGTATTGGGCACTGTGTTATATAGGATCTAAATGCCTGTGTTACTGAATTGTCAGAAAGAATCTACATTCTTTGAGAAATTGAAAATATGTTTCTATTTTTAAACTGCAACCACAGAGAGAATATGCTATTATAAATTTCAGTTTTCAGGACCAAAAGCACAATCTAGAGCTTGATGTGATACTTACATATCTCCCAAAGAATTTCTTCCTTCTTCCTCCCATCTTTCCTTTCTTCTTTCCTTCCATCTTTCTTCCTGCCTTCCTCCCTCACTCCCTGCCTTTCACCCTCCCTTCTTTTTTCCTTTCTCTCCTTCCCTTTCTTTGTTACAGGAGTTGCAGGGGATAGGCAGGTGGAAGTGTGAAGTTCATTGTCATGAGAGATATGACTATAGGAGATAAAAAAGGAAATAAAATATTTCCCTGGTGAAATGTTTCTATTTTATTATAGATTTATGAGCCCATCCCTTTCCTCGTGGAATCACTACAAAGTATGGAAAAACAAGGTGAAAATTATTAATTTTATTTCAGAGAAACATAACATGGGTAAATAAATACTAAAGACACAGATATTTTTAAAATATAGAACAAATAATACATCTCTGTTTTTAAAATGCTTTTAATCCAGAGGTAATCTAACATTAGGATCTGGAGGATTATGTAGTATTATAAGGTACTTAGAAATCTATAAGTTCAACAAGAAATGTATGAATTACTAAATATAGAAATGGAATGTAAGAACATTAAATGTTTAAAAAGGTATCCACTTCCAAAGAGAAATGGGAACTACTACACTCAAATATAACATTTTTCAGGAGATCTAGTCAAGAAACAAGGTCTTCTAATTAGTAGGAACTTAAAACAGATTTCTCAAAGAATTCTTGAAAACAGGGAGCATGTAGCAAAGAAGAGTTTTATTTTGCATTCATGATCTTAAAATACTTTCTGACTTTGTAACATCAGTGATCACCTTCCTGCATCTAGACAGCAGAGTCGTTAATTGCCAGGATATTAGATACTCTTCTGCCAATGATGAGATCTTTTATTTGGGACAAATTACTTCTAAACTTAGTGCTTTAGGGTTTTTTCCTCCATAAAATGGGTTTAATAAGCCTATCACATCAGGTTGCTATGAGAAGCAAGTTATTTAATAAATATAAGGAAGTAAGAACATATCTGGGACATAAGCAGGGCTATTTCAATGTTGAAAACTATTGTTGTTCCAATAAATGATACTGAAGGTGAACATTTAGATTACTTTTATTTTAATGTCTTAAAGCTCCATTTAAAAACTTTCTTATGCCAATGTCAGTTAATATAAATATTATTTTGTTTGACAGAGGAGCCTGTGGGCTGCCGTCTATGGGGTCGCACAGAGTCCTACAAGACTGAAGCGACTTAGCAGCAGCAGCAGCAGCAACATAAGGCAGTTATGAACCTTCCCTGGTGGCTCAGCATTAAAGAATCTGCCTACAATACAGGAGACACAGATTCGTATCCTGGATCAGGAAGATGCCCTGGAGGAGGGCATGGCCACCCACTCCAGTCTTCTTGCCTGGAGAACCCCATGGACAGAGGAGCCTGGCAGGCTGCAGTCCATGGGGCTGCGAAGAGTCGGACACGACTGAAGTGACTGAGCACACAGGCATGAAGAGGTTGTAGGCTGCTTATTTGCAAGAAGCATCAGTTCTAACATTTTCTCCATCATAGAGCGGCTATCTGTGTTTGGGCAAGATTCTTTTCAACACATGAGGCATATCAGATTCCTCGTCTGTAAAATGTTGAACCTAAAGTTGCAAGGAATGCGGGTTTGTGTTCTGTGCTCCAGAGCCTAGCACAATGCCTGAAACACAGTGTTATTAAATAATGATAGTTGAAATAGAGAATGATAACATTTTACCTGCATGACTAGGAGACACAGTGAAATATTCTGTTGAGAGTTCTCTCAATTTAAGATTTATCACTACTTATTAGACATTTCTAATAGATAGAAATTAAATTTGACTGTTTTATCTTAACGATGATTTTCAAAACGTGTGTTGGCCTTTACCGACCAACCATCAGTGGATGATGAGCATCGAATTATTTTCTGGTATGAAAGATGAGTCTCAAATGATATATAATCTCTTTCCTCGTCTTCTTAGTTACAAACAGCATGGCTAGATATAAGGGTGTATTTTCTAGTCAAGAAAGAAGGTCTTTTCTATTGAAGATCTAATAAACCCAAGCAAGATTTTAACTCATCTCATGTTACAACTTCAGAACATGGTATACCAGTTCCTCATCAGGAATATTGACCCTGGTGGCCATTACTGACTGCCAGCAAGGGACAGATTTCCTGTGCCTCAGCCATGCATGAACTTCATGCAGAGATTCTTGAAGTTAGTCGGAATAACATGCTTGATGTGTGCATATGTGTGTGTGCAAACACTCCCATACCCCACCCACACCTTTCTAATATGTGTAAACAAATATGTGACAGGACTCACTCTTCTATCCAGAAAAAATACAAAATTACTTATTCTTAAAATCTGCTGCTGCTGCTGCCAAGTCTCTTCAGTCGTGTCCGACTCCGTGCAACCCCATAGACGGCAGCCCACCAGGCTCCCCCGTCTCTGGGATTCTCCAGGCGAGAACACTGAAGTGAGTTGCCATTTCCTTCTCCAATGCATCAAAGTGAAAACTGAAAGTGAAGTTGCTCAGTCATGTCCGACTCTTAGCGACCCATGGACTGTAGCCCACCAGGCTCCTCTGTCCTTGGGATTTTCCAGGCAAGAGTACTGGAGTGGGGTGCCACTGCCTTTTGATAATCCTCTAAATGATTTCAGGACCTGAGAGAAATCTGAGAGGCAGCAATAGAGCTACTCTTTATAAAATAGGATGCTTCAAATACTTTAGTTTTATCCTTTGGCACTACACTAGGACATGATGATTGGAAGCCTTAAGGATCTTAAGAGCAACCTTGCTTCCAAATACATGATGGGGAGATGAGTGGATGAAGGGTAGGGAGCAACTTGTAACAATCTTCTTGCTCATATGACCAACCATTCATTTACTCATATATTTGTACATTCAGTCCTTCATTGTCAGGAGCCAGCACGGGAGACCTCACCCATGACAAGATCATGGTATAAAAGCTCCTTTTGAAAATAAAGTCAGGTCTCCTCCACATGACCTTGTCATGGGCGGGATCTCCCGTGCTGGCTCCCAGCACTTCATTATTTACTCAATATTCCAACTGTCCACTTCCTCAAAATATGAGATGGATATAGCATCATTCTTTCTTCATGCTCTTAAGAATTTCCCAGAATATAATGAGTGAAGCTGGAAAATGTTTGTGTTATTTCCCTGAAGTTTCAGTGAGTACCTGTAGCTAAAGCCTAGATGTTGGTTCTATGAACTCATTCAAAATTGTGATGTAGATGGCTATCTCTTAAAAATTGGAACACTTTATTAACATTTGTAAGAAAAAATTTTAAGAAAAAACTGCTCATCTGTATTTTTAACAATTAGCATTTTAAAATAATACCTTATTTTTAAAAAGATGTTTGCATTCAAGATGGAGTCAGGATTTCATGCTTCAACCTATATCCTCTATTTTAAATGCATAAATAAGTAAATAAGCAAATCTTAAACTTCCCAGAAAGAAAGACATGTTACCCAGAGGAGATGGCAGATTTTTGGCAGTAGGTTTTTATTAGCAACCATTGAGGCCAGAATACAGTGAATTCTTATTTTTCAATCAATTCACAGAAATTAGCTGTTAAACCCTAGAATTTTATGCTTAGCTATACTATCATTCAAAAATAAACAAAATAGATAAATGCATTTTTAGGTGTTCAAAAAGTAACATGCTTTTTCCCACATAGGCCTTTATTAAAAGAGCATTTAAACATATGCTTGTGGAAAAATAAAATCAAATCTAAAATAAAATAAAATATAAGAAAGGTTTTAGGGGGAAAATAAACTGTGAAAAGTACAAAGATTAATTGAAGTAACAGGATAATTTAAGTCTATATTGATTGCTGTGGGCATCTCTGGTGGCTCAGACAGTAAAGAATCTGCCTGTAATGCAGGAGACCTGGGTTCTATCCCTGGGTTGGTAAGATCCTCCAGAGAAGGGAATGGCAACCCACTGCAGTATTTTTGCCTGGAGAATTCCATGGACAGAGAAGCCTGGTGGCCTACAGTCCATGGGGTTGCAAAGAGTTGGACACAACTGAGGGACTAAATACATACACATGTACATATTGATTACTTTCTTAAACTCTCATTTTTAGGTTAATGTAAGTAAAATTATGACTCTAGATAATGAAACCAAGACAAGGGGGATGTTTAATGGGTAGCTAAATTGTGCTAAAATTATTTCACTATTTAGGGCAAAAATTTTAAAAATTGACTTGCTGTAGATGTATTTTTAAAATTATAGTCATGAAAGTATGTTTAAAAATTAAAGGCACTCATTAAGTGAAATGCAATGCATATATTCCAAATCATCATAGGATAAAAGAGTACATGATAAAGATTGGAGAGGAACGGAAACAACTTCTTTACTTTGAAAGAAGATTGAAGTGAATAAGAAAAGGATGATAAATAGCAAGGACAATATTTGATGGTATAAATAACCCAAAACATACAGTAATCACACTAAAAGCAAACAGTATGTGCAAACACACAGTAAGTACATAAATTCTACATTGAGAGACAGATTCTTCAAGTGGGTTAAATGGATGAAGCTATATGTTACTTGACAGAGATCTTCCAAATCAGTCACAGTGAAAAGTTAAAGACAGAGAGGAGAAAGAAAAGGCAAACAGGGTAAATAGTCACCAAAATGAAGGTCATAGCAATATAACCTGACAAAATAAAATTTAAGGGAAAAAAGCTCTAATAGGTTTAAGAAGACCATACATTAAAAATAAGCAATCCACCCAAAAAGATAGAGCAACCATGAAGCCTATTCACCTAGTAGCAAAGTTAAGAAGTCTCCAGAAGAAAAAAAAAAAAAATGCCAAAGTTGCAGACACACAGTAAAGTGTCTTTTGTCCAGCCAGGGTCCAGGCCAATGCTGGAAGGTCCCAGATCAAGGAACCAACTTGCAACTACCTTCATCCTGTGGCTGGAGTGGACATTGGGAGTTGGAAGGAGAGAAAATATTTTCAGCCTGATCCTTATGGATGAAATCTACCTGTCATTGTCAGACAGTGATGGGTTGAGACAGTGAGGAAGAGAGAGAGAAAGGAAAAGAGGAGAAGGAGGGCTGAGAAAAGGGGAGGTGGATCACATAAACAGATAAAAACAAACTTTTCATGAAGCTTCTTAAACTTGCCGCTATAACCCCATGCTAATATTTCCTGCCATAAAGGTGAATTTATCCCTACTGAAGAGAACAGCTGATAGTTAGGTTATGTCTGGCTGGGGAAAGCATGAAAGATTTAATCAGGACATGCCTGGTATTGGATACAACTCATAACACTCTTGGCCTTGCCAGATGTTTATTTCCCTCTCCTTGCCCTTCTCTCCAGCTGAGCTGCACTCAGTTAAAAGGTGTCTCTGGAATGCAGGCTCTGAGGCATTAGCTACGGACTGTCATCTTTGGTGAAATACATGCAGAATGTATGATTGGCCTTCTTCCATTGAAGTTCAAGGCCCCTGCTACAACAACACTGCCCAGACCAATTTCAGAGTCCCTTCAAGTTTGTTTTATAAACTGTCACATCAAAGAAAAATAGACAACTCAGCTGAAAATAAAGTCAAAGCTGGCCTGGAACATGGATATGGACTCAGAAGGTCAAGTTGATGTTAAGCCAGCAGATGAGTTTGGTTTCTGGAGCGCAAAGGTGGGTATTGTTGTGTTTTGGGAACTAAGGATCCATGTTTGGAATACATAACTCTTTTCTTCCAACCACTGGGAGATGTCCAGGCATGTAAATATGTGTGAGTACACACTAAGTCATTTCAGGTGTGTCTGACTCTTTGCTACTTTATGGACTGTCCATGGGATTCTCCAGGCAAGAAAACTGGAGTGGGTTGCCATACCTTTCTCCAGGCGATCTTCCCCACCCAGGGACTGAACCTCTGTCTTTACATCTCCTGCATTGGTAGGTGAGTTCCTTATCTCTAGCGCCATCTAAGAAGCCTGCATGTAAACCCCAAACCCTCATCCAAAAAGTACTGAAATAATATCAAAATGGAGAAACGGAGCCCACAAACATTTGCAGGGGTCTGGCTTGACCATTTTTGGTGAGGAAAATAATTTTAACATTTATTTCACTTTATAGATAAGGAAACAGAAGCTCTGAGAGGTTCAGTGGCTTGTTCAAAAACCCTGAAGCTGGTTGGTAAGTAACAGACCTAAGTAGTGGCTGATGGCTGGTGACATTTCCTAACTCACAAGAGTGGCTATTGGAGGGAAAAAATCACGGTAATGCAGCTTGCTAATTTGCCTGATCCTTAGAAAAGCATTCAGGACATTCAGGTAATGACTGACTAGATTCATTTGATGCACACACTTGTTCACATTCTCGGCTTGTGCACATGGTGACGAAGCAAGGAGTGAGTGCAGGCTGGGGTTAAGTGCTCCATCTGAATATGATTCATTATGTCAAGAAGGCAGTTGGCTAATGGTTTTACTTTCAAAATGAAGTCTTGAGTTTTATAGCCAGCTTCAGCAACTGATTAAAGAGACCCTTGATAGCCTTTAAGAGTTAAACCATACTTTGAAAGTCCTAAATGTTCAACTAGAAACACAACGCAGGCATTGGGATATTCTGATTCTGGGTTGGGTTCCTTGGAAAAAGGGAGATGTTTAGCAAGAAAGCCCTAAAATGCTTATAGGCTTTGCATTCACTATTGAAATGCAAGCCAGACATAGAGCCAAGTCAGCAAAATAATGATTACTGCAAATGGGTGTGCTAAGCTGGGTTGTTAGCAATTTATCCAAATTAAGAGTTGGGACTTTATCATAATCACTTGAGAAGTATGCCATTCACAGCATCATTTATTTTCACATATGATGTTCATCCTAATTTCTAAGTTTACCACCATCCCCTTCCAAAATATAAACATACAGCCTACTTAGAGCTCACTTAAAAGAGTTCTCTCAAGTTAGAAGGTAAATCAAAAATAGAGTACAACTTTTCTTTTTCATTCGGGAAGCTGTCCAAATTTTAAGTTTTATTTAGATTTTAAGAGTCTTTAGACATTTGTTCCTTCCATTATTTTGATATTATACATAGTATTAGAGAAAGTTAGTGAAAGCTCACTAAAATGAAGGTAATTAAGGAGAGTTTAATAAGGGGAAAATTTAAAAAGCAAGGATAAGGATAATCTAAAGACCTGTGTAGTACTTTGGGGCTGGCAATGGTTGGGATTAATTACCACTCCTAACCCTGAATGGTCAAAGGGAGGAAATGATGATGGAACCCAGAGAGGCTGGCCACAGCTGGGGAGAAGGCTGTCTAACAGGAGCTGTGTCTCCGGTATTGGGACCCAGCAAAATGGGGGCTGGAGGGAAAAATACCCACTCCACTCTCATTTTGCCTTTAGATCCGCTGGTGCTCTCCACTAGCCAGAAGCAACTGTAAGCCAGAAGGTAAGGAGTATGGGGAAACAGCTCTTATGTCTCATTTTCCTGCCCAGAGCAGAGTGGAGAGAGGTGGACAGTGGATCAAGGTAGGCTTGGAGGGTGGGGGGTTGTTTTGGAATGAGGAATATATAGCCCAGAGATGCTGCTTTTTTTGGTGCAAAACACTGATGATGGGGGTGTGCTAAATCACTTCACTCATGTCTGACTCTTTGCGACCCTATGGACGGTTGCCTGCCAGGCTCCCCTGTCCATGGGACTCTCCAGGCAAGAATACTGGAGTGGGTTGCCATGCCCTCCTCCAGGAGATCTTTCTGACCCAGGGATCGAACTCACATCTCCTGCATCTCCTGCACTGTCAGGCAGGTTCCTTACCACTAGCTCTGCCCCGGAAGTCCCAATAATAGGGGAGGCTATGTATATGTGCTGGTGGGGTGTACATGGGAAGTCTCTGTACCCTCCTCTCAGTTTTGCTATGAACATAAAACTGCTCTAAGAATAAGGTTTATGAATTTTTTTAAGAGATATTTCAATAGAACCCAGACAACTCTTTACCAGAATCTCTTTCCCAAAAGATACACACACACACACACACACACACACATTTGGCAATTCTGAACAAGAATAGTAGAGCCGAAACAACTGCCGCCTTTTTGAGAGGTCCCTCCAGGAATTTCAGGGATCTGGTTCAAAGTCGCTTATCTGTGATCCTATGGATTCTTCTGCTTCCCAAAAGAAGAGTGAGTCATGGTGCCAGAGTGAGTGATAGTATAAGAAGTGTTCCTTCTGAAGAGTTTTCTAAGGATTTGACCTGAATATTCAGTTCTATAAAGTGAAAGAAAGACTGGAAAATAGAAAGAGAAACATTCTTTTTGAGTTTTAGAAAGAGTCATTCAGGTGAAGAAATAAGCTATTGGCTGGAGGGAAGAGAGCCCAAGTCGACTGGGGCAATAACATTGTGTGTAGTGAGAGTAAAGATAGAATTTCTGTCATTCAAAGAAAGTTCCTTTGGTCAGTTCCAAAGCTGGAGATCAGGAGGCAATTTACAGATCAAAAACATTTTTAAAAGAAAACATTTTCAAGAATGGTTCATATGATGTTATTCACATCAATAAGAATCAGGTAAATATGCTCTCAAATCCCAAGTCCACCATTTCCCAGTTCTGCAAACTTGGTCAAATTGCTTAAGCTTTTAGAAACTCAGATTTCTGAACTCTAAAGTGAAGGTAAAAATGCCGAGCCTAGATCACTTTTTGAAGAATGAATAAAAAATGTATGTAGGTAGGTGGATTGGTAAATAATTTATCAATCATTATGATTTTTTATATATATATATATGCATTTGTATTATGGGCTTCCTCGGTGGAACTAAAGGTAAAGAACCCACCTGCCAATGTAGGAGACATAAGAGATATGGGTTTTATCGCTGGGTTAGGAAGATCCCCTGGAAGAGGGCATGGAAACTCACTCCACTATTATTGCCTGGAGAATCCCATAGACAGTGGAGCTTGGCGGGCTACAGTCCATAGGGTTGCAAAAAGTCAGACATGAGTGAAGCAACTGAGCATGCATGCATGTGTACATATATTAGTTATAAAAGGTGTATTATTATGGTGCTTAATAATGATAATAACAATAATGATGGTTTCATATTATAACCATAATAACAAATTGTCTAAGCACAATCTTTCAAATCAGCAAGTGTATAGTAAAATCCTACCCTGCACTTGATGCTTTCATACAAACTTGATAGTCTGAGATTAGGACCTTCCAAAAGAAAATTGTGATCTAATAAGGGAGACAAGAAGCATATGCAGGAAACAGCAGAAAATATGAGACAATATAATTAGGCCAATTATGCAGTCTAGAGTGTAAGTGCTAAAGAGGTTCAGAGAAGAGTACAAGCAAAATGACTGAAGTTTCAGGACTCATTTCATGAAGGAAGGACCTTAAAGTTAGGTATGATTTAGTAAGGGGCAGAGTGACACTTCTTAGTATCACCTGGAAGACAGGTACTAAAGTAGGTAAGCACAACTTTTACCTATACAAAAGTTTGCTCAGGGGAGCTGTAGAAAGCATGCTGGAAAAGTAGGGGTGGGACAGCAGTGGGCTACAAAAAGAAAGGGTTTGAGCTTCATGGAGTAATGATTGGATAGCTATTGAAAGTTATTTAGTAGTTGTGTGACCTGATAAACACAATATTTAAAGAAGTTCAGTCTAACCAAGTGGATGACGGAAAGTACAAATGGCTAAAGTCAAGATTAACGGAGGAGATATATTACTTCAAACTTTGTCTTTTTAGTTTGGAGCTTTCTGTAAATTTTGAATTTTAAAAGGAAAAATATTTTTTAAATGGAATGAACTATTAAAAAAAAAGTATAGTGTTAAGCAATATTTTCCTCTGTCTTGAAAACTGTTAAATTGAGTTAGGTAAACAGTATACAGTATATTTTAATTAAAACAGTATATTTTAATTTCTCTTTTTACCCTAGCTGCTAGGATTCTCAAAATTATTTTTAATGCAAATCTGGTGAATTTCCTGAAAATAGATTTTTGATGTTGTGCTCCCTCATAGCAGCTCCAAGCAAGACAAAGGGAAAACCATAAAATTTCTAGCTAAGCACCCTGCTACTCACAGCTTCCATTAGAGTACCTGGAAATTGGTTTTACCTCCAGGAAATAAGATATTAACCAAAAAGGATGCAATAACTCCTGTGTCTCTAGAATGTGCTATTTTGTGACTGAGGTCACAAACAAAGCTGAAGGAAATCTGCACCATGTGGGGGAGTGGGTGATCAGCCTTTGCCGAAAACAAAGAAGAGTTCTAATGGGAAATGTTGGCAGAGTCCATGCAAGCAGAGTGGAAGAGGGGAAACAGTAGAGCAAACCAACACAGTATGATAATGCTACAATGACATCATAATATAACCAATATTAGCAAATGCTTACTGTAAACCAAACTCTAGGCTAAGGGCTTTAATTGCATAATTCATTTAATTGTCAATCCAAGAAGATAGGCCTGGGGATTATTCCCATTTTAACGGTTAGAGAACAGAAGGCGTAAAGATTTTAAGAGCCATGTTCAAAGTCCTGTAACTGGTGAAGACTCGAGTGAAGGCGATATGGCTTAGTGGGTTTCACCACAGTTCCAGGGGTAGCTTATGTGAATTCAGGTCTCTGCTCTCCTATGTGTGACCTGTATGACCTTAGGCAGACAATTTGAACGCTTTCTAAGTCTCATTCTATTAATCTCTACAATGCAAATATTGATAATATCTATTTATTAGGAGGTCATGAAATAATGTGTAACGTGCGTAACGGGTGGGGCATTCACAGTCACAGTAAGTTTGATCATAAATGCCAAGGAGCAGGCACAGCTGATGGTGTATTTGCAGGCGTCACAGTGCTAGGTGTGGTATTAGTGTTTATGAAAACAGAGTGTAGTGTTGCATTAAATGTTTATGAAAAGTGAATGTGAAAGTGGTAGTCACTTAGTCATGTCCAACTATTTGCAACCCTATGGACCGTAGCCTGCCAAGCTCCTCTGTGCTTGGAATTCTCTAAGCAAGTTTACTGGAGTGGGTGCCATTATATCATCTCCTAATTCCTTTTTATCTAATTCTGTGATTGCCAATCAATTGTCTAATAATGCAGCTTCTTTTCTGATAGGAGAGGCTATGCTGGCGAGACTGCGTGTCTGCCCCATTTGCCTGATAGGTTGTTTGCTTGAAAGTTATATCAATAAATCAGCATTCTAGTTTTATTCAACACTCACTGACCTTTATTAGCATGAACTGACTCTGAGTCATATACTGTCAAGATCCACTTTCTAAAAGTCTAAAGGTGAGACAATGGCAAGTGGATAATTTACCAAAGGAAACCTGCTTTGAGGGTTTCTGTGAGGACTGCAGCAAGGCCTTTTTTGGGAGGCTTCTGCTCGCTAATTGTGAGACCCTTTAAAATATCTACAAAAAGTTATTGCAGTATTACAGGGAGACAGAGCTCTATTCATCAGGATACCAAGGGAGTATTTAAAACTAAGTCCCACGTCACAAAACCAATTTCTCTCTGTACATTGAGATGCAGGTGACTCTTTTGGAACCCCCTTGGTTATCCAGAGCCAATGACATCCCGTGTGTCCCTTCCCCTCATCATTCATTGAGTCCATTCTGAGAAGAATTCAGGCAGCCCAGAGTTCAATAATTGGGACATGTAGGGATTCCAGCTCCCTGGCCTAATTTCACATATTAAATCAGCCATTTTTCCTTTTTAAAAAATTCCCCTGTTTATTGCTTCTCTCCTCTATCCACTCCCTCATGCATTCAGTTTTTTAACTGCATAATGCTACCAAAGAGTCCTGAACCCTATGCAGTAAAGAAATCTGAATTTTCTTACTGATGCATATAAAATCTCAGATGCCCGGATTCTGTGCCGTGCTGTGCTCAGTGGGGATCAGGAAACAAAGGGGTGAAGGACGGTGGCTGCCTGGTGTCTTAATAAGATGCAGATCAGCCGAAGAGCATCAGACCATCAAATCCAGGGTCTGCAGCAACCGCACACCTTTCGTCAGGCTTGGAATGGGACGAGATGGATTCGGGGCTTTATTGAAAGATCATACAGGATGACTGCAAAATCCCATTACTTGTTGATTAAGTATTGATTGCCTCGGTATTAACAAGCCAGCTAATATGAAGTGACCTCTGAGGCCAGTGGTTTAGGGGGAGGGGGAAGACAATTTACTAAAACAGGCAGGCAGATGAATAAGAGGGCTAGATTTGCTCTTGGCTTTTAGCTTCGGTTAAAATGTCACACTCGATAGTGCAGATCAATGCCCACTTTATTTCCTCACAGCCGTCTTATTACCATCATGAGGCTGCCTCCTTTGATGCTTTCTAATGACCCTCTGAACCGTCTGCTCGGCTCACCCTCTGCTTTCAAGTGAAAGGACAGGCCTCTCTGCCCCCTCGCTGCTGATGGAGCGGCCATGGACGAGACCAGGCCACGAAGACCAGCAGAGCCTTGTCCGGGGTCAGCAGTGCCGCACTTGCTGTGCTTTTCCTCTTGTCCTTTGCTTTCCTTTGAGCATCTTCAGCATCAAAGCTTGTCTCCTCTTTCCAAGATTCCAAATAAAGCCGAGGCGGTGAAACGAGAGGCTGTGCTCCAAACGCCCACACGAGGCCACCATCTGGGTCAAGGGCTTTCTGACTTCATTCTCTAGGAAGGCAATTCTCGCCTATTTGAAACCTCTCCCTTCCATCCAGAAATGGGTGTCTTTGCTAATGGCAAAAATAAGTAAGCAAATAAATAACTTGAAAAAAAAAAAAGTGTCCTTCACTCCAATCAAGCAAGCTGACTTAAGAAGGCCTATGGCCTGTGCCAGCCAAAGGCACGGTAAGCGATCTTTTGCTATGGAATGTCTGTTCGGTTTTTGGTCTATAAAGAGGAGCTTTTCTGAACATGCTCTGCTCTTTTAGCAAAGTGTTTGGCTTCTGTGCTGCAAAGTGCTCTATTGACTACTTAGTCTAGGTCTCCCTGAGTGTAAATATTTCACGTGCTGGCCAGGGTAGGGATTTGTCAATGCCCTCCTATTGGCCAGAATTCTGGCTTCAACTTTCCGCGTCAGAAAGAAAATAGAGAAGTGACTCTAGTGAAAAACTTTCTCCTTGGCAGACACACACAGTTGGTCTCTGGAACGAAAAGGTTTCCAACACTGGATGGCTAGAGGCGGGGAGCAGGAGTACAGAGAGGAAACTCCAGACTCTAAGGCTGGTATTCAAAGCCAGTGTCGACCTGAAGATGAAAACCGTAATAATTTCTCTGGGGCTTTGAGAAACTGCCTCAGTCAGTTTTGTTGCTGCAAAATTCATAATTTAAACCCTCTTCCCACTTATTTCAGCCTAAATTGGGTGAATGAAGATCATTTCTCCCTGTTACTTAACTATGTCAGTCTTTTTTCTCAAGGTTTTCTCAGAGTTCCATGTAAAGTCGTATAATTCAGAACCACTCAAAGTCCAGCACAAACAAAACCATTTTCCTTTCTCCTTTTCCCATCTATTATTTTCTGTTCTTATAGGAAAATCCACTAAATTTCTCTGCCACTTTCCCTATTTCTCAACCACAATCACTAAATATTTATTTAATACAAACCATGTGTATATTTACAACATTAAGTTGGCATTCAAAGATTTGCTGAATGAATACACTCGTTGTTTTGAATTATTTTTCATTGAATTCATGAATTTATCGTGTGGTTCTGTAATGTATAGAGACTAATTCTCTCTACAAAAATTTAGACAACATAATGAGAAGCCTGGCTTGTATTCTTTCCTCAGTCTCATGACCTGCAATGAATTTGCTTGAAAACCTCTAAAATAATGAGTTCTATAATGAAAGGAACTTTTGGAAGAAAACATAAAAGTCTCAGCAAAGAACATTCCACGTTTTCTATACCCAGGAACCCCTGAATGGAATGATATTCTGTTTAATTTTTGCAAAACTATTCTTGCCTCAGAGAAAATTTCTAGCTTATAAAAGATCTCAGTCTAAGATATAGTACAGGGATAAACAATTATTGGTCTCAGGAAAAGTTTACATAAAGTTATAAAAAAATAGATACACAGCAGGAGGTGAAGGGAAGTGAGGCTTAAATGGAAAGCACTCTTAAGTTTCTGATTTTAGTATCATTCCTTTCATACCCAGGCATACCTTCTGAAAAAATGATTAAATATGTTTGATCTGTCTCCTTTCTTCTAGTTCAGATGCACTTTACTCGTATCTTCAGGAAATATTTATTAAATGATGACAACCTAACATCAAGTAAATATTTATTAACTGATGACTAGTAGGCAATGTGAAAACATACCTAGGGAAATGCATGGCACCTGAGCCAAGGAGCTTCCTCTAAGGGAAACCAAAAGAATCATAGGAACATAGCAATATAATAGATCTAAAGCCAAAGATGATTGAGGCTCTGAAAATTATTGACTGAAGGATTCTATCCTGAGTGACTGCCTGGATGCAACTGGTATCTTGATTTCCATCTGACCTCTTCTCCTTTATCGGAGTATATTAAACTAGTTCGCTAGATTTACCCTGAAACCAAAGGTGACATCATGACTTTCCATGACTCTGAGTGATCAATGGGGCGAGAGTAAAACAAACAAGGTTCTGTTTTTGTTTTTTTGTTACTTGGATGAATATTAATAGTAGTAGCATCTGTGCATGTGTGTTGCTCAGTTGCTAAGTCATGTCTAACTGTTTGTGACCCCATGGACTGTAACCACCAGGCTCCTCTGTCCATGGGGTTCTCTAAACAAGAATGCTGGAGTGGGTCACCATTTCCTCCCCCAGGAGATCTTCCCCACCCAGGGATCAAACCCATATCTCCTGCATTGAGAGGCGGATTCTTCACCACTGAGCCACCAGGGAAGTATAACCTATGTGTTTATTTTCACTGTCTCTTAAAAAATTTAGGGACCAGTACTTTGAATTATATTTTTCTCAGAATGTTGCTTTATGAAAATCTTTATTATCTTCTTGATTTTCCTCAGCAATCTCATTTTCTATACTCCCACAGCTTCGTCCCACCCCCTACCACATGCTTCGGAACTACTGAAACATTGAGTTCTTGTCCCTAACCCTGCCCCAATCCTGTTTCCCATGTCTTTGTGCCTCTGAACACACTGTTCTTATGCCTTGGGTATATTTCTTTCTCTTTCCTTCTTGAAGATAATTTCATCTATAAATATGTCCTGGTGTTTCCTAAAATAATTTATTCATTTCAAAAAACTTTATATTTAAATATGCTATTTTATAGGTACTATACTAGATACCAGTGAGATAAAATTGTGTGAAAAAAAAAAAAGATTCCAGGCTTAAGGACTCACATAGGAAAGAAAAATATGTAAACAAATGATTACGATATAACATGATAATACTCATAATGTAGAAAACACAGAAAGGTTACTGCTAGTACAAAGGAAGTACTGTTTCATTCTGGAAGAGCGAGGAATGAATAAATATGTTCAAATATGCAATACGGGTTGCGCAGAGTTTTCAAAATTTAAAGTGGAAGGCCATCAGTGCTGGAGGGGATAGCAGAGACAGGAGGAACCTATGCTCCTAGATTTACCACACCCCATTTCTAGCTCTAATGTGATTATCTCTTACCACTTGGCCATGAACTTCACCAAGTCAGGTCTTCATTCTCGTCATCTCGTTGTATCCACTGAATTGGTACTCAAAATGCTTTTGAATGAATAATTTCATAAAATTCTCTCCAACTTCACAATCTATCATTGAAAAGATGAGTAAGCAATTTTATATTTGACATGCTCCTCAATATCAACCAAGTCTGCAACACAAGATACACCTAAAGTGAGTTTCAAATAGGTCAAATATGTCTTCATTAACAGGTGTATCATGTATGCTAATGGTCTGTAGCTGGGCAAATATGTAGTGATATTGGTGGTAGATAGGGTGCATTTGGGATGGTTGATGATATGTTAAATTTGGAAACCAGTGTTCTGACTTTGAAATTTTAAAAGTCACACTTTGTCACTGACATCAGCACTCAAGGCCTGGGTGAGGCAGGTGGGTGGAATGAGTAGGAAGGTGGAATAGGTTCAGTTCAGGTGGTGAAAGAACTAAGGAGATGGTCATACAAAAGAAAGTGTGAACCATGTTCTACATTTCCATTCTCGTTTAAAGGGTCTGTACTGTATGGCTGTGAAATTCAGGGTCTGGTTATGCTAGACTGTGGCTGATGGGGAGTTTGGGAAAGGAAAGTTGGGGCAATTTGTGGTTGTAAGGCCAAAGACTGTTACCTTTTAAAATACAGAGTGACTTTAAAGAATAAAACTGAAAACAGACAATATGAGAAGAACAAGTTTTTGCATGGCATTCCTAAGAAGAAATAATACACTTGTTATGCATTACAGTCTGTGCTCAAAATGCTATTTCAGCATTCTGGGTATTAAAAAAAGAACCTTATGTGGTCTTGTGGTGAACGACTGTGAAGGATTATTTAAAGTAAACTGTAGGGAAATATAAAACAAACCCAGCTAATTTATCACAACAGTGAAGATGCATAAATAAGATGTTTATGAATAACAAGGAGAGCTTACCTATTATTTCAAAAAAATTCATTTTTAGTAGGAAATCTGCCACATTTTATTTAAAGGAGAATGACCTCTATTTTTTCCCCACATCTCTATAGCCTCTGGTACAGCCTTACTTATTACTATGAATATAACATGATGGTTATTTTGGAAATGTTTTAATTACATGACAAGCCTCTGGGAATCTTGGCTTAAGAGATATATAACTTCACACTCAAGACTAATATTGCCTTAAGCCTGGGAGCTCAGGAACTCTGCAAAGGTGGCTGCCAATCAGTGGCCAATCGAAGAGACAATGGATGATGAGAGAGAAGATAGGCCTTTGTACCTTGTGATTCTTTCATCGAAGAAAACCGCATGGCATCTCTCTGGCCAAGTGGTTTCATGCATAAACATCCTAAACAGTTTTTCACAGAAAGACTTCCCTGGTGGTCTGGTGGTTGAGAATCCACCTGCCTATGCAGGTAACACAGGTCCAGGAAGATTCCACGTGCCGTGGGGCAACTAAGCCTGTTCACCACAACTACTGAGCCTGTGTGCTCCACAACAAGATAAGCTTCTGCCATGAGAAGCCTGTGCACCACAACTAGGGACGAGTCCCTGCTCGCTGCAACTAGAGAATGCCCACATGCAGCAACAAAGACCCAGCACAGCTAAAAATAATTTTAAAGGCGCCAATGATAGCTTTGGATTTTTATCTGAGTCCTTAAGATTAGTGTTATATTTCTGAAACCAACGTGCCAGTTCCTATAACACTGACTGTCAATTGTCCAGCAAACAGTTTCTCCCTCCCTTCTGATCACACAGTTAGACTGCTTTTCTCTGCTTCTCTTGCAGTTAAACTAGATCCATCGTTATAACTTGTTGTTCAGTTGCTAAGTCCTGTCCGACTATTTGTGACCCCATGGACTGCAACAGGCCAGGCTTCCCTGTCCTTCACTATCTCCTGGAGTTTGCTCAAACTCATGTCCACTGAATGGATGATACCATCCAATCATCTCATCCTGTTGCCCCCTTCTCCTCCTGCCCTCAATCTTTCCCAGCATCAGGGTCTTTTCCAATGAGCCAGCTCCTCACATCTGCTGGCCAAAGTATTGGAGGTTCAGCTTCAGCATCAGTCTTTCCAATGAATATTCAGGGTTGGTTTCCTTTAGGATTGACTGGTTTGATCTCCTTGCTGTCCAAGGGACTCTCAAGAGTCTTCTCCAGCAACACAGTTCAAAAGCATTACAAGTGATCTCTGGCAAATTTCCAGCCTGTGAAAACTCCCCTGCTGATCCTTATCTTAACTCTTTCCTTATGTACCAGGTGAATAGAGAAGTCTCCTAGGATCTAGAAGGTGGTAAAGCCACAGTGTGGAAGGAACCTTGCTCCTGAATGAATAAGCAGACTTCTTTTCACGTTTACATTTCCAAAATCCAACTTTATTGTGTTAAGTCACTCAGATTTGAGGTTGTTTGTTACAGTAGTTAGCCTGTAATTTATTCAAATACAAAATCTTTCTTGTGTCCTTTTCACATTTCTCTTTCTGAAGCAAATTATAGCCGGTTTATCTTCTTGTGCCTAATAAACAAGAGGAAGTAAACTAGCAAAAATAAACATTTTCATTATTGAGAAATATGAGAGGATAAGTAGCTAAGTTAAGAACACCCTCCTAAGGATGATATTAAATATAATCAAGTCATAGATGCCTTCATCATGTTTGGAAAAGAGCTGTTGAAGAAAACAACGTATAAGCAATTCATATTGATGAAATTTTTTTCTGATATGATGAAACATAGATCAGGCATGAAAATGTGCCATGAGTAACCTCTATCACTGATCATTAATCCAGGTCTTCTTGTGTCACGTGAAAGACAGCCAAGACTTTTAAACTCTCTTCGGAAACTCTTGTATCATGAAAACAAGTTCATGCTTCTTGGAACAGGTTTATTTATTCTAGCTATACTATCCTGAAAACCTCAGAAAAGTTTTGAGTTCTTGGAAACATTGAGTCTTTTAGAAATTTGAGATGCCAACACAGTCCAAGCGTCCTTTAAGTAAATTCCACAGTGATGCGGAATAAGATGTGGCAGTCATAAAGGTGTTTGTTGAATACTGTCATTATTCACCTTCTACTGGAAAGTCACATATATGAAAGCCCTACACCTTATCACCATCACATCCATTAAAATCCCATCAGGTTAGGAGAGGGAGACTTCACCAGTTAAAGAGACAGCACATGGAAATTCATAGAAAGGACAGGTTTCAATACATCGTCCTCAAGATGTGATACTCTCAGAGGTTTGCACCACTGCTCTTTTACAAAATCTTTGATTTGCTTTTGATATGCATTTTCACCCTTTCAAATGCAACCAGATCTCAGTACATATCACATTTTTAATGAGAAGAAGCAAGCAGGTGTTGATGTGTTATATATAACTGTTACAATTCCAGCTACTTTTGTCTAATGGATAAGAATATCACTTTTCAACAATACGCTAAAGAAAATGAAAACCAAATAGAAACTTGTTCTTGTATTTGTTTTCTAGAGAGGATATGTTTAACTGATTGCTTTCAGATATTTTGGGAGACTGTTGAAAATTAGCAACATTTAGAAAATACTGAGAAGACATTAATGTGAATCAAGCTCACATTATTAATAATTTGTATATTACTTAATTACCCATGTTTCTTTCTTGAAAACATCTCTGAGTGGAAATATTTGTTCCTTGATACACATCACCGGTTGACGTTTTTATTATTGAAATTCACACTATCAAAGTGATGAGTTTTTACCATAAGTACTTCAACTGCTGTCCTTTTCAAAACATCCATGATAGGAATATATGCACTTTAAACCCATGAAAGGGTTGATATAACAGTGTTGCAATATTTGCCCACAATTATCAAAAATGCTAACTTACGTGATGCTGTTGGCTACAATAGCATCATAATCAGCAACAAAGCATTTATTAAATGTGTAGTCTCTATAAATAAAATGTTTGGGGATAAAGGTAGAGGAGTTGTGTGACATGCATTCAAAGAAATTACGGATTATTGGAAAATATGAAAAATCAATGTGAGAGTAATGACTACGAATACATGAAACTTTAAAAATAATCCATGTCATAGATATACTCTACAAAGTTTCACTGACAGCCAGTCTGAGCAGACCAAAAAGTCATTGCTCACACAAAAATTGGGCCCACGTTGGGTAAGTGCACATATCCAGCAATAGGAGGTGATCTTGGGAGGTAAGTCAGTGGGTCCATCCAAGTCTGAGTGCTTGAAAATGAGCCCTAGTCATGCAGGTTTTCTGAAATGTGCCCTTTCTCAGTTTGAGGAAATATCCTTCTATTGCTAGTTTACTGACTGTGTCATAAATGGATGTTGAATTTGGTTAACTTTTTTTATACATATTATGATTATCACAAACACACACACAGATTACCTCATTTATTCTGGCAGTATGGTGATTTTGTCTTGCTTCGTGAATGTTCAAGTAGCCTTGCACTTTGGGAATAAAACCTTCCTGGCCATCGTGTATGTATACACATTTCATACACAAGTGCTGGCTTTTATTTGCTGGCATTTTGTTCGGGTTTGCATCTATACTCTTGAGGGTTACTGAGCTATACATTTTCTCCCCACAATGTCTTTGTCTTGTTTTGGTGTCACGGTAGTAACAGCTTCACAAATTGTGTTGGAAAATGTTAGCTCCTCCTCTAATGTCTCAAAGAGTTTGTGTAAAATTGGTGTCGCCTTTTTCTTAAATGATTGATAGAATTCACCAGTTGAAGCTATGTGGTCTGGGAATTTTTATTTTGAGAGTAATTTTAGATTATCAATTCAATTTGTTTAACACATATAGCTATTTATATTTTCTATTTATTCTAGTGTTAGTTTTGGTAATTTTTGTCTTTCAAACCACTTTTTTTATTTCATCTAAGTTGTCAGCTTTATTGGCTTAGTGCTTTTTATAATATTGTCTTAATATTAATATATTTAATGAATTTACAATGTTCAGTGGTATCATCACTTTCTTTCCTTCTGTTGGCTTCCTTTCTCTCCAATCAGGTATGTGTGAACATGAATGTCTTCCAGGCCTCTGTGAACTTGGGGGGCTGTTCAGCTTGCAGCATCTCAGTGTTTCTTCTTTACTGAGCCTTATGAAGTTTCCCTCTGCTTTTTTCAACCAGAGATTCATGAAGACCTCTAACAGATCCTGATAGCTCTTTCTTGCATTGTTCCTCACATTGCTCTGCATCACAAATTCTAGCCACCTCAGCCAAATTCTAGCCATCACAAATTTGCATCACAAATTCTAACCACCAGCATTCCAAGACCTGTCTCCTCATATCAGTGATATGACTGTTTCCATCTTTGGTCCATTACATGCCTCCAGACTGAAAACCAAGGTGATTGGATGGCTTACCTCGTTGGTTTCCTTTTCAGGGCTTTCCTGATAGCTCAGTTGGTAAACAAATCCACCTGCAATGCCGGAGACCTTGGTTAGATTCCTGGGTCAGAAAATCCACTGGAGAAAGGATAAGCTACCCACTTCAGTATTATTAGTCTCCCCTTGTGGCTCTGCTGGGAACGAATCCACCTGCAATGGGGGAGACCCGGGTTCAATCCCTGGGTTGAGATGATTCCCTGAAGAAGGGAAAGGCTACCCCCTCCAGTATTCTTGCCTGGAAAATACCATGGGACCAGATTTCCATGGAAAGTCCATGGGAATTCCATGGCACTGCCTGTCATCCAACATCTGAAAACAGCTATTTCATGTATTTTGCCCAGTTTACCAGTTGTTTGGTGTCCTAGTAAGTCTGGTACCGCTTAATCTGCCATGGCCAGAAACATTAGCATTTTACTAAAGATGGGAGAAACTGAAACTCAGATAGTTATGTTTTTCAGTGTACACTGCTAATAAACATGACTAAACCCTCTACCTATACTTTTTCCACTCTATCATGTTGCCTCTCAACTTATCCAGCAGATGTTTATGGAACGCATAGAAAGAATTTTGCTAAATTTAAGATAATTCCTCAAATTTATGTAATTGGAACAAAATGATATATTCACATGAAACAGTATAAGACAGTGAATTATACAGTCTGTACTGGCAAAGTTTAAAGAAGATGGGAGACAACATGTTTTTCAAAGTTGTTTTAACAGAGGAAAATTATTGCATGTTACTGAAGTATAAATAAAACAAAGAGAGAAAATATAATGCTGAGAAAATGTCCAATGGTTGACATTGGTAAGTACTTTCTGATTTTAATGTCTTGATGTCAACTGTATTAGTCTCACTGGGGTAAAGTCAAGTCATTTTTATCTTTTTGTCTTCTCTGCAGCCCCCTGAAAGAAGTCTATTTGAGAATTATTCACAGATCCTAAAAGCTGATTTATTTTAATCAGATTAAAATCCTTAATAATTTTAAAAAGATACATTTTAGCTTTAGTGGACAACTGAAAATTTTTTAAAGCAACAGCTTCCACAAAAAATAATTAAGATCGTCTAAAAATTTCAATGTAATTGAATTAGTTATTTAAAATTTGGTTTACTCAAGAATTTATTTAATAATTTAAGGCATCTCTATATGGAGGAACAGACTTGATAAAAAGCCAAGAAACAAACATATCACAAAAGAATCTACCTATGATATTTATTATTGTTAAGTGTCAAAATGTGCACCTCATTGTATAAGCAAGTGACATGCCCATCACAAAGCAGAATTCCATGAGTATGAGAGATTTAAATAAATACTAACCTCCCATATATTATGGTTGCTATGAAATACACAGAAATGGAAGCCTCTTGGCTACTTCTCAGGTCTATTCCACATTTCCTGTATTTGTAGGTGTGTTAAGTGTTACAGGTAGACTTTTTCCCCCGGCTCTCTAGTTGTTTCTAGGTGTTGGTAGTCATTTGACTCTTACTAAAATAAGAAACTAGTCTGTTGATCTTCAGGCAAAAAGACACAAAATTATTGATGTCTTCTTAGAATGCTTATGCACATAGGATGAGAAAGAATTCCAACATGAGTGCAAACAGAAGAAAGTAAAATTAGTACGTAAAGATGGTTTTTGGAGCAGATGCATTGAGCGCACATTTGCCTCTAAGCCTGAATGTTTAAGAATCTATCTCTCAGTGAATCATAATTTCTAAATTAAAGGTAGAAAAAAACTGTTGAGGATCCTTTCCACCCTGACTCATGTGATACATGTGATGGCTTATGGTTCATTGTGTGTGCGTGTGGTAGTCGCTCAGTCGTGTCCAACTCTTTGTGACCCCAGGGACTGCAGTCTGTCAGGCTTCTCTGTCCATGGGATTGTCCAGGCAAGAATACTGGAGTGGGTTGCCATTTCCTTCTCCAGGGGATCTTCCCAACCCAGGAGGGTATGGTTCATTATTATCACGTTTTCCCAAAAATGCTAATTAACCATCTTGATATGTTGAGAGAAAACAGTCACTGTAGTCCTGACGGTCTGAGGTGGACAGTCAACAGCACACATGGAAATCACATGTGTTTGCAAACTTATATGACTGGAGTAGAATTAAAAATGAGGTCTGTATATGTATGTGTCAGGGGTCTCCTGACTGCAAGCTGTAAGAAGAGCTCACTCAAACTTTACTCAGCATAAAAGACCCCTTTGGTGAGGTGGCTGGAAGGAGCTGACATGAACAAGTGAAAGTCGCTCAGTCGTGTCCGACTCCTTGCGACCCCATGGACTGTAACCTGCCAGGCTCATCTGTCCATGAAACTCTCCAGGGAAGAACACTGGAGTGGGTAGCCTTTCCCTTTTCCAGGGGATCTTCCCTACCCAGGGATCAAACCCACGTCTCCTGGATTGCAGGTGGACTCTTTACCATGTGAGGTACCAGGGTGCTGAGGTGAACTTTCCGTATTGTGAGCTGGGACCAGCACTGGCACAGCTTCTGCATTTCTCTCTTCCGTCCACCGGGACTTGGGAATCTGAATGATCTAATATCGGGATCCTCAAACTTGGTACTATTCACATTTTGGGCCAGCTCATTCTTTCCTTGGGGGTGGGGCGGGGGGGGGGGGGGTGCTGTTCTGTGTATTGTAAGATGTTTGGCAGCTTCTTCAGCCTCTGTGCCATAGGTACCAGCATTGCCTTCTGCTTGAGTTCGACAGCCACAAACATCTCCAGACATTGGTAAAGATCCCACGGAGGAAAACACTGTCACCAGCTGAGAACCACTGGCTTAGAGATTAATAGCATATACTGCATAGGTTCAAATTCTGTCACTTTCTGGCTGTGTGAACTTGAGCAAGTTATTTCAGTCTCTGTACTTGAATTTATTTATCGACCTAATGATGATTATACCATTATCTACAAAATAAGGATATTCTGATGGTTTGTTGTTGTTCAGTTCAGTTCAGTCGCTCAGTCGCGTCTGACTCTTTGCGACCTCATGAACCACAGCACACCAGGCTTCCCTGTCCATCACCAGCTCCCGGAGTCCACCCAAACCCATGTCCATTGTGTTGGTGATGCCATCCAACCATCTCATCCTCTGTCATCCCCTTTCCCTCCTGTCTTCATTCTCTCCCATCATCAGGGTCTTTTCAAATGAGTTGGCTCTTCGCATCAGGTGGCCAAAGCTTCAGCTTCAGCGTCAGTACGTCCAAAGAATATTCAGGACTGATTTCCTTTAGGATGGGCTGATTTGACTTCCTTGCAGTCCAAGGGACTCTCAAGAGTCTTCTCCATCATCACAGTTCAAAAGCATCAATTCTTTGGCATTCAGCCATCTTTATGGTTCAACTCTCACATTCTTACATGACTACTGGAAAAACCATAGCTTTGACTGCATGAATCTTGGTTGGCAAGTAACGTCTCTGATTTTTAATACTCTAGGTTTGTCATAGCTTTTCCTCCATGGAGCAAGTGGCTTCCAATTTCACCATCATTCTGAGGATTGAGATCATACAAATTAAATTCTCAGAACATTCTTAAAATGCTTGCACCTAGTCAGCCTTCAAGTGTTGCTAGCCCTTAATACTAACAGCAACATTCCCTTCATTTTGTAAAGAAATGGCTTCTGGCAGCACCACATTAAAAAGAAGTAGCTTAATAACTTCAGCGAAATCAACAGCATTTTTCTCCCAGGTTATCAACTAGTCCAGCTTGGGTCATTCGACAGTGTCTTGAACCAAGTACAGCTGCCAAAGGGATGGAGCTGTGTGAAAGGTGAGGCTTGTGTCAAACCAATTTCATAGCTAAAAGAAGAGATTTTATTCAAAGAAGTGAGATGGACAAGCATAATGGGCAGGCAAAGTTGAAATACACCATGGACCTCTTAAGTGTAGTCAACATGTGCAAAGTAGACTTCCTGCCTTGGCAACTATCCTCAGGTCATGAAAACCCATCTCTAGTCACATTTTGGTGAGTTTTCTGGGATAAAGAGGTCAGCAAACTATCAGACCAGACAATGTCAAGCTGTACCAAGAAAATGACCCTCCAAAAAGGTATCAAAGGCAGACCTGCTCTCCTCAAAACTAGAGTAGCATAAGGAATGGACATAGCTGTTCTTTGCCAGTTTTTTTTATTTATTTATTTTTTTTCCTTTGCCAGTTTTGTAATGAGAAAGACAAAGCTGGAACAGTCCTGACCAAAGCCACCTTTCACTGAGTTCTTCCAAGGGGTAGATTCTACGTTGTTTTATCTCAATCAATACAGCATTTCTGCATGGTCATTGATATGATTCCCATTTTTGAAATGAGGATACTGAAGATTTTCTAGGAAGGAGGAGAAAATTTGCCTAAGGTTCACACCCAGTAAAGGATGAAGCCAGAATTCAAGCTCAAGCTTGTCTGACTTCACAGTTTCTATTCTTCATCCCCACATTTCCAGCCAAGAGTCTGGCCAAAATGCACAGGAAAACCAAGTTGCTGGATTTGGAGGTGGGTGGGTACATGCTTACTGAAGAAGACAGAGCATTAATTAGGGATTCTCTGGTTGGTAAATGAGCCTAACAAGCACTAAACTGTGAGAAATCCGCAAATTTCACATGGAAGTCCATGCAAGATGAGTCCTCCCTGTCAGGGATTCACTTCTTTTGTCTTAGAGTTGTCTTGAGTATTTGCACTTTCAGACATTGCCTTTTGTTTAACAACCCAGCTCAATTCAACTTCTATTCAGGGGTAGACTTAGACAAGTAGTCACCATGGATAAAAAGAAAAGAAATTTCAAATAATAAAATATGTACACTTTTCCCCATACCTTCATTACATAAATTGCATGTGACATCACAGTTCAGTTTCATTGGAATTGCTTTTCACGTCAAAGTTTCCTCCTTTATTTGTGATTGGATAGCACTAGTTGCTCCTACTTGGTAAAGTCTTGATCCAAGTAAGATGTACCCAGATATCTGTATTGTGCATAATACTGCAATGAACATGGGGTTGCAGATAACTCTGTGAGATCCTAATTTCAATTCCCTTAGATACCAACATAGAAGCAGAATCACTGAATCATATTATATTGAACAAGTTTCTTAATTTCACTGGTCTTTAGTTTTCTCATCTGTAAAGCAGTTTAGTAGGATTTCCCAGGTGGCTCAGTGGTAAAGAATCTGCCTGGGTTGGGAAGATCCCCTGGAGAAGGAAAGGGCACCTACTCCAGTATTCTTGCCTGGGAGATTCCATAGACAGGGAAGCCTGGCAGGCTACAGTCCATGGGGTCACAAAGAGACATGACTTAGCAACTAAATAATAACAACAACAAAGAGGGCTAACAGGTAAACCTTTTTCCTAGGATTCTGAGGGTCTTATAAAATGATTTTTTAAGTAGGACTTGGCCCATACACACTCAGTTTCATGAGTTTTCTTTCCTTTCCCCACTCTTTCTGTGAGCTCTTCCTATATTCTCTAGAAGAAATAAAATGGAATAGTTAAGTGAACAGGCATTGGCGTTTATGCCCTGTCACTTAAGTTCCCTGACTGGACAAGATACTTAATCTTCTCTTTAACATGTGAATTAAGGGGCTTCCTTGATGGGTCAGTGGTAAAGAATCTGTCTGCCAATGCAGGAGACGTGGGTTTGATCCCTGATCTGGGACTGTCCCACAGGCCACAGAGCAGCTAAGCCTGTGCACCACAATTGACCCTGTGCTCCAGAACCTGACAGCCACAACTATTGAGCCCACAAGCCACACCTACCGGAGCCTGTGTGCCCTGGAGCAATAAGAGAAGCCTGGGCACCACAACAAGGGAAAAGCTCAGGCACCAAGAAAGGCCCAGCAAAGCCAAAAATTAATAAATGAATGAAAGCATTCTAAAATGTGAGTTAATAATTGAACCCTCGTCACAGGATAATAAAATGAAATGAGGTAATTAGGCAAAATGCTTATACTGTGCCTTTTTCAAACAATGATGGTGAATACTGGCATTTTTACCATACCAAGCCTTTGCGGGGATGCATTCCATGGGCAGGCTCCACCCTAACTCGTTCTGGAGCCAGTCTGGACCAAAACAGGGTACTATCAGTCTCACGGCACAAGTTAAGTGATCTAGAATCAGTCTGAAATAGTATCTTTGTAGATACATTTATGCATTTTAATTCTCCCCTTAAAAATGCATTTCCTTTACATTATTTTTTCTTCTAGACTGCCCTGTGGTGCAGTGCCCCGAGGCATGAAATTGAGACTTCTTGACATCTTTAGCAAGATGTGAGATTGAAAGGTGTATTTAAGAACCAGACCTAATGGTTTAAATTAAGGAATCCAGAGAGAAAAGAAAGGGTCAAAAACGGGGTCAGGGAGTCCACCTCTTCTACCACTGGAGAATGGCAGAAAGAGAAAGATGACATGTGGAGGAAAGGAAAGTCATTACATGTCATGAGTCTTGATGGCTTCTTTGGGGCTGCAGTTTGGAGAGGGCAGACGTATTAGAAAAGTGTAGGAATTATTATAAGGAAAAGGGAATTCTGTTCAGATTCCAAGTGAGACTCTAGAACAGACCTTCCGTTGGTAGTTCTCTTCTGCTCACATCCTTCTATCCTATCCCTACCTTACCAATCCCTAATGCACCTGTATGATAGTTAAGTTTGGCTTCCCAGCCTGGTTATGCAGAGAGAAGTCCTTCAACTCCTCTTTCATGGGCCAGGCTCATATGCTCTGTGGCGTGGAAGAGACCCAGGAGTTGACTTGTCCTCTTCAGAAGGAATTTAGAAGGCCTTCAACTGGAGATCCAGTAGGATTGTGACAGCATATCCCATGCCAATAGACTAGGTAGCACTAGTTTAGCAGAGGCTGGAGATGAGCCATCCGGGCATGGGATGGATGGAAGGTGTATCAGATCCAAGGAGAGGCAGGCCATCAGAGAGTGCTGCAAGCTGCTGGGAAAGCCAGGAGAGGATGGGTCATGGGTTACCCTGGCCACAGACATCATCCACAACCAGAAAGGGCAAGAGGTGTTTCTGCATATCCCCACCCCCTATCTCCATGCGATTTTAATTTTTAGGAGAGTCACATTGATAGGTTAGTCTAGATTCCAATGGGCTGCAACCCTACAGTTAGAACTGCATCTGTTTGCATAATGAAGGTGAAAAGTTATAGGAAATCAACTCTGTCATCCAATTTCTGAAAGCTACAGCCACTCACCGTGGGCCAGACTTTGGGAATTTGCTGCCCTCTGAGTGCCAGCGATAAGAGCTGGCCAAAAGACAGGATGGGCAGTAGAGTGACTGAGCCCAGAGATGGCGTGCCCAGGGCCAGTGGCCAAGCGGGAACTGGCAAACTGGTCAGGAGACAAGAGCAATTGAGGCAGCTTAATTTGATTTTAACAAATATGGGGACTTTATTTCCCTCAAAAAATAACAAAAGCAGAAAAGAGAGAACCACTGCAAACATCCTTCATCACACCCATTCATGCCTTGAGGCTAAATTTCAACTCTGTGCTGATATGGGCATTCTTAGTTGCTCTTTAGTCGTGCTGTAAAAATGTATTTGCACATTGCAAAATATTCCACAGGCATAAACTTAAGTCCTGGTGCTTGTACATAAAGTACCCAAAATAAATTATGTCAAAAAATGAAACTGACAAATATTTAGTTATCTAGGCACCATGAGAAATAGAAATAGGGAAAGGCATGTAGCTGACAATCAAGTTACAGTGGCAGGCACTAAGACTTGAGGAACTTGTGGCTGCCCACAGCAAGAAGAGGCAGTCTCAGACCGAACAGAGTCAGTGACCAAGACACAAAGATTAGAGAGACCACTTCAGCCTATGGTGAGTGCTTGGGTTTACCTTGGAGGCAGGGCCAGATAAAAGGAGGACCAGGTAGTCATGGGGGCAGATCAATCTACAAAGGATGCTGTAAATCAGGAAAAATGCCAACCTGACACTCCTTGTATAATTTTCACACTGTAAATCAGCCCAGCTCTCTCCAAGTAGGGAGTACGGTAGTAAGACAAGGGACAAACCCATCTCACTGGCACCATTAGCTTAATAGAGGATTTTTTCAAGTTGGGAGGCACAACCCAGGCCAGCCTCCAGTCCTATTAGCAGCTTCCTGATGCCACCCTACATCAGAGCCCTTGGAAGCTGAAATTCTGTAATTACTCACAATAGCCAAGGCAGGGAAACAACCTAACTGTCTGTCAATGAATGAATGGAAAAAGACAATGTGGTATACATACACCACACACACACACATACAAGAATATTATTAAGCTCTGAGAAAGAAGAAAACCCTACCATCTGTGACAACTTGGATAAATTTTGAGGGCATTAGGCTAAGCGAAACATCAGGCAGCAAAAGATATTGTGTGATCTTATGTAACAACATAAATGGGAAAAGAATTTGAAAAAGAAAGGTTACATGCATGGGTATAACAGGAAAAAAATGTTTTACAAATCTAAGGGGGAAAAAATCACTGAATTGTAAGAAAAAAAATTTTTTTTAATATTTCATGGTTTCATTTATATGTAAAATCTAAAAATGACTAACTCAGACCAACAAAGAATACAGGCTGGTTACCAAAGCTAGGGGTGGGGGTTGAGGAAATGGGAACATGTTGGTCAAAGGGTACAAACTTCTGGTTACAATCAGATGAACAAATTTGGGATGTAATGTGCAGCATGGTGAGTGTAGCTAATAATAGTGCGTCATACACTTGAATGTTGCTAAGAGAGGAGATTTTAAATGTTCTCACCACAAACAAGAAATAGTAACTATGTGACAGGACGGAGGTTGTAGCCAATGCTATGATTTTGCAGCATATAAATGTATCAAATTAACACTTTCTACACCTTAAACTTAAACATTCAGAAAACGAAGATCATGGCATCCGGTCCCATCACTTCATGGGAAATAGATGGGGAAACAGTGGAAACAGTGGCAGACTTTATTTTTTTGGGCTGCAAAATCACTGCAGATGGTGATTGCAGCCATGAAATTAAAAGACAGTTACTTCTTGGAAGGAAAGTTATGACCAACCTAGATAGTATATTCAAAAGCAGAGACATTACTTTGCCGACTAAGGTCCGTCTAGTGAAGGCTATGGTTTTTCCTGTGGTCATGTATGGATGTGAGAGTTGGACTGTGAAGAAAGCTGAGTGCCGAAGAATTGATGCTTTTGAACTGTGGTGTTGGAGAAGACTCTTGAGAGTCCCTTGGACTGCAAGGATATCCAACCAGTCCATTCTGGAGGAGATCAGCCCTGGGATTTCTTTGGAAGGAATGATGCTAAAGCTGAAACTCCAGTACTTTGGCCACCTCATGAGAAGAGTTGACTCATTGGAAAAGACTCTGATGCTGGGAGGGATTGGGGGCAGGAGGAGAAGGGGATGACCGAGGATGAGATGGCTGGATGGCATCACTGACTCGATGGACGTGAATCTGAGTGAACTCCGGGAGTTGGTGATGGACAGGGAGGCCTGGCGTGTTGCAATTCATGGGGTCGCAAAGAGTCGGACACGACTGAGCGACTGAACTGAACTGAGCACCTTAAACTTACACAATGCTATGTGTCCTCTATATTTCAATAAAATTAGAAAAGTGTTAAAATATAAACTTAAGGTCATACAACTGGAAATAGTAGACCTGGTTTTGAACTTGCGAAAGTCTAGGCTTTCCCTACAAGGCAGCCTTTCAAAGACAAAAACCTTGACCCACCCTGTATTGTAATATGGGGACTAAATTATATGATCCAAATACAGAGCAGTACCTATATTTCATCAAAAGAATAATTTGATATAGTGATGGAAACAAATTCTGCAAGGTCTCACTTAACTTGAGAGTTCTTAACTTTGTTACGACTTGATTTTCCTAAAGCCAGAGAAAAAGTACTTAATATGCCCAGACCACATACAGCTTATGGCTCGTGTGTGTGTGTGTGTGTGTGTGTGTGTGTGTGTGTGTGTGTTAGTCACTCAGTCGTGTCCGACTCTTTGTGACCCCATGGACAGTAGCCCGCCAGGCTCCTTTGTCCATGGGATTCTCCAGGCAAGGATACTATGGCTCATGGCTAGGTCAAAAAAAAAAAAATCAGGATTTCCAAGTTGAATAGGAGAAAAACAGCTTGTTATATTGGTGGAATGCTTTATACAAAACAAAGAAAGAACAACATTGTCACTCTCTTGTACAAACAGCACCAAGAGTTTGGGCTTGACAGAGAGAAAGGGAGATCCTCATTCAGGAAGTGCCCAGGCAGAGAGGACTGAGAGGTAGGGAAATGGAAGGGCAGTGGCTGGGCTAGGGCACCACAGCAGAGTGAAAACTGCTCTTACATTTATGTGTGTTGGCCTGGCTGAGCAGAAGAGATATCCTTCCATCTCCCTTTGGGACAGATGACAACAAGCCCTATGTGAGACATGAAGTTGAGATTTATCCTTTGCCTGTTCTGAGAAGACAGCTAGCTCCAGCTTATGTCACCCTCATGTTGCAAATGTTGGTGCCCCAGGAACCTGATAAGCATCTCAAGAGAAGGGATTGTCTTCTACTTATTCGTAGACATACCAGGTGGGTAGGAAGATGTCTTTCAATAAGTATGGAATGAAAGAGTTGTCCCTGAAATGATCCTTCACTTCCATTTCATTGTAGCATCTGAAGAGACATGCAGAAAAGGAAGAGTGATTCTGCAACTCAGTGAATCTCCACAGAAACCCAGCTATAAGGTTGGACTGAGGAGCCTGGTGGGCTATAGTCCACAGGGTCACAGAGTTGGATACAGTTGAAGTGACTTAGCACACATCTTTATTCTCTTTCACGGACTCCCTAACCTTTTCTTTTGTCTTAACCTCCACATCACCTCTTACTCATTCCCTTTGCCAGCAAACAACATTGCCTTTTCCTCCATGAGTAGCCTTGTAGTCTCCTAAACCCAGGGATGTGGACATTCATGCTCTCAGCTCACTTGCTTCTGTAGGTTTCTCACTAGCTCCCTTTAAAGCCTGTAGCTACTTCTCCATGCTCTGGCTCTGGCATTTCCCCTCCCCCCACCACCCCCGTGTACTTTGATGTCACCGAGTGGTTCTGACATGTCCATATGCCTTTCTCCCTGCCATACATGAATGAGGAAATAGAGCAGGAAGACAGGAAAAGGAGTGGTGGGGAAAAGCAGGTGAGATAATGAGAGCAAACAGTCAAAGCAATCATTTAAGTTTGAGAAATGCAGACATTACTGAAAGCTGCAGAAAAGAAAACATTCTAACCCTTAAAATGATGGACAGAATGTGGAGGAGTATTACAGTTTACGAAAATACAAAGAAATTCACTACAACACCCAGGAGGTAGGGTGGGGTGAGACAAACAAAATCAAATAGTGGCATGTTATTCTTTCAAAGGAGAGAAGAGAAATTAGCATGATGTGATCAGAGAGAATAGATTAAGCTCGAAGACAGTGGGGCTAAGCCTGAGTTATTGAGAGATCAGAGTAATTTAGGAGAAAAGAACCAGTTTCTTCCAAAGCTGCTGTCTAACTTCCTGATTCTGTGGCATTTCTCTTTCCACGTCTCAGACCCACTGAAATGCCAACTGTCCGTGATAGAGCACTGCAGTGTTCAAATTGGGAGCCATCATGGCCACCACTAGGAGGTGAGCTTAGGACCCTCAGATCATAAAGTGCTTCTCAGATCTGCCCCCATCAGACCTGAGGTCAGGAACATATACATATCATAAACCTAAGTAATAAATTATATCAGGCTAACAACCATTAGAAAGATATATTCTGTTTCCCAACCTTGGCAAATATAGATTTTTAATAATCTGGAAATTCAGCATCTAAAATTAGAACTTTTGGAGTCCTTGGAGTACTCTAATGGAACTTGAAGATGCAGAGAAAGCGGGTTTTCAGTCCCCACAGCCTGCACTTCTCACAAACAGCCTCATTTCAGATATGGGCTTCATACTGTACCGTACCACAGTTATATGGATATCATCAGCTGCATACCCAAAGCCAAGTTTTTCACATATCTTTCCTGTGAACAGCCACCCCTTGGCTTCCACTGACCACTTCTGAAAATCACACCTGCCATTTCAGCAGCACAGTCCATCCACAGGAAGATGGAATCCCGGGAATTTTGTGCTGGCCCTTGAGAAATGTACAGCACGGTCAGGAAGTGAGGGCAGAGTCTCTGCTTGGGTTCACCCTGTAACCAGGAATGCCCTTCACCTTCTGCAGAGGACGGCAGTCAGGGGACGACCAGAGAGAAGCCTTCAAAAGCCTGAAATCTGAGGCCTGTCTTGAAGAACTGCCCCTGTGGTTGTAATTGCGCTTGCTAGCAGTTAACCTGGGGAAACTACCAATCTAAGCTGCATGCAACATATGGGTAACACTGAACGCAGACAAAGCGATGAATGGTAAGGAGAGTTAAATGGTTATACAAAAAGGTAGCCAATTGAACTCTCAGAGCTCACGAGTCTCTACCAGTTTCCTGGCCTTTAATAAATCACACCCATGACCACCAGAAACCTGGACTCACTCTAAGTTTCTCCCATTCTCTTGCCACTATATTATGCTGCACCTATTCCATTTCCCAGATTCTTTTCACACAGATTGATGATGCAAGGCCACCCTATAATACATGGACTATGGACACTATGTAGGCTGATGTACTGAAGGCGAGAGGAGATACCAACAGCCACATTCAGCCCCTTGTCAGGAACTCCTTACACATTTTATTTTGGAAGAGATTGGCTCTTAAAGGGAAGATTCATGTCAGATAAGAAAGGAGTGGTTAGGCCATTTTGAAATCTGTATGTCCTTGCACAAGAATCTATGAGAGGAGAAAAGATATCAGGCTTTCTTTTGCTTATTTTTAGGGTGCTGTTGTTCAGTCACCCAGTCATAACCTATTCTTTGTGACCCTATGGGCTGCAGCATGCCAGGCCTCCCTGGCCCTCACCATCTCCCAAAGTTTGCTCAAGTTCATGTCCATTGCATTAAGTGATGCCATCCAACCATCTCATCCTATGAGGACGCCCTCTCTTTTTGCCCTCAGTCTTTCCCAGCATCAGAGATTTTTCAATGAGTTGGCAGTTTGCATCAGATGACCAAATTACTGGAGCTTCAGCTTCAGCATCAATCCTTCCAATGAGTATTCAGGGTTGATTTCCCTTAGGATTGACTGGTTTGATCTCCTTTTTAGGGTAGTTCATCCATAACATTAACCAGAGCCACACTCTTCAATGGAAATAAAACAGTATGCTTCTATAAGGTCATAAGGAACCTAGCTTGTCTTTCTACCTTTACACTTATGCTTTCTCCTATCATCCTTCCAAATCCTTGACAGGTTGACCAATTGGATTATATTTGAGAATCTTTCGCCTTCCAGGGAACTTTAAGAATCCCTTACACAGGATTGTAACTCAGCAAATACAGCTCTGCATAAACCTCGAGGCACAGGCTTCCAGGTTGGCTGGACTGAGGTGTGAGAACCCAAGTGTGATGTCAACCTACCATGTGGACAGTTTTAAGTCAGCTCCAATGTGTACTCAGCTGCCCAGCTCTAAATAGAGGTCTTGTGGGCCACACAGAACCTCAGCTGTTTTATAACCATCCTCCCAGACTTCAAAGCACTTGGCCCAGATGAGCCAATGAAATCGGATATATATGTATATTTTTTATTTTTATTTTATGCTCCTCATGTCCAGGCAATTGGAATAAACTGTAAATTAGGTGTTACAGTGCTGTAGTTTGGTTAGATGCAATGGTTTAGAAATGTAGCTTTAGTTTGTTATGAGATAATAGCTGCTTTGCTTTGTTGTGACAGTAGCAATAAAGTAAAGTTACTATGATGTAAAATGTGGTAACCAACCCAAACTACTGAAACACAGCTACAAATCAGGGGTGGCCCAACTCTGAGAACTTTATGCAGAGTGCCATCTCTGCACAAGTAGCACGGAGAGCCTTGCTCTCATAGCCATCACATGGGTCATATTGCTGCGGGTCAAACCATGTTCCTTAAACTACGGGGTAAAGCTCTGTTGGGAAAGAGAAAATTTTCATGCCATTAACTTCACATAGAAGGGAGGCTTTGTTGAGCCTAAGCTGGTATTCAGATGTGCCTGGACAAGTTCTTCAGAATTGGGATATGGTTCAATGTCTCTAGGAACCAATTTTCTGAGAAAATTGGCTGGGGAAGTACTCTTTTGTACCATTGCCTGGGAGAAAGCCTGAGATGGAGAGGAAAGGATCATATTTATGTTAGGTATTAGTCCTTATTTTGACCTTATCCATGCATGCCTGTACCTTGTGGATGGTGCTATAAGAAAAAGTTGAAATTTTGTTTTTTTGAAGGAACTGCAAGGAAAGGGGCTACCACACTGACTGTTTCACTGAACTGGTAATAAAATGTGCCATGGAATAGAAGATAGACACATTTTCACCAGGGGGCTCCCAAATAGTGAGGAGTAGGTGGGTAACTTTGGATGGAGCAGGAGGGAGGCAGGGCCCCTGGCACTGGCCTCAAAATTCTTATCAATCTTGGATGCAATAGCAAAGAACTATCATCAGGGGCTTTAAGTCAAGCCAACATCAACAAGAGAAATACAAGACAATTCATGAGCCTGTGTGAAGCAGCCCAGGAAAGCCAGGAAGTATTGATGGAAGGCTGGGAGAGAGGGACTTGTGTGTACCTCTTGCAGAGTCCTTTATTCCCAAAGGTTCAGCAAATTTCAGAAAAATTGGAGCCATTACTTGATTGTAAGCCTGGTTGTACCACAATTTAGCAAAGCTAAGATGGCATGAGTTGCAAATGGTAAAAGACTTTGGTGTGATACTAGTAAGCTAATATTTATTGAGTATTTACTATGTGCAAGGGGCTTCCCTGGTGGCTCAGATGATAAAGAATCTGCCTGCAATGCAGGAGACTTGGTTTCGATACCTGGGTCAGGAAGATCCCCTGGAGGAGAAAATGGCTACCCACCCCAGTATTCTCGCCTAGAGAATTCCGTGGAGAAAGGAGCCTGGTGGGCTACAATCTGTGAGGTCACAAAACATCAGACACAGCTTTCAATTTTTCAGAGAATGTTTTATGCACTTTTCCTGTATTATTTCCTTTTTGCCATAAACATATAAACGGACTCCCATTGTTGGCTGTGTTTCTCAGGTGAAAGATCTGTAGTGCATCAGTCTTAGCCAAGGTCATAACTATGCAGTGGCCAGCCAGAGCCGGGAACGGAACTCACAGAGTCGACTCTCCAGCCACGCTCATGACTTTTATGTGATTCCTCCCTTATTCACACTATTTTGAGAACCACTTTTGGCATAATATTTCAGAGTGATGTTTCTCTACCAGGCAAATTCCCTGGGCCCTGAAATACCATTAACACATCTTTATCCATAAAGTTATATAGCTATAGGATACCATGCAAAATATACAACAACGGGAATGTCTTCATACATACTCGCCTCCTAAGAAAACAACTTCCTGAGCCCATAGTCAAGTCAAATTTCTGTTAATTTGGTGGAAAAGGACAGATGTTCTAAGAAATACTAACTAGGGCCCAGAGAAAAAATGTAACATTTTCTGCACAGCAACCAATTGTGAAGCCACCCAGTTTTCTGAGAATTCCAGTTTAACTCAGGCCAAATGGGCCCTCCCAAATGGCCCTGGAAATAGCTTCTGGATGTTCAGATATCTTACACGTGAAAGGCATGCAACCAGATACATAAAACTCCCTGGGCTGGAGGAGAGGGCTCAACTTTGTTTATAGACTTTCTGATTTTTTTTTTTTTTTTTTTTTTTTTGGTTGGTTAAAAAGCTGACAGACTGTATTACAGCTAACATTCCCATATTGATTATACCATTTCTGAGTCTGGCCTCTCTGTGACAGGAGCAGCATAATTAGTTTTTTCCTTGTTAAATATTTGTAAATCATTCCTACTTTTATGGGGTACATAACCTGGCTGTTACCTTTCAAATAATCTTCTTGTTACTTGTTTAAACAAGAAATATCTCCTAGAGTGCAGTGTCACTTTTGTCCTTCGATGAGACTACGACATAAGGACTTCCCTTGCTTATGAAATACAAAAGGGCATCCATGCCACAGTTAACAGAAAATACGTCTGTAAGAGTCTCTGTCCAAACAGATTCAAGAGCATCCACTGCTGCCTCTTGGTCTGTTTATACCATCAGGAAGCAGCTAGACTGAAGGCAAAACTTTTCTTTATTATTATTTTTTTTTGCTTTATGTGTATGTTGATTTATTTTAAGCTACCGAGAGTCACAATTCTCAGTCTCCATCATTAAAAAGAACTGATATGGGGTTCACAGTGGAAAAAGTGTTAATACCATCTGCAATTACATGATAGTATGTTGATCACAAAGCATGTAGTATCAAGGTACACCTCAGAAATGTGGCTTTTTCTTTATTGTGTCCACTGAGAGCTTCTCCTTCAGAAATAGGCAGCATAGGATGCCGTGCAAATATTCCAACAATGCTACAGTTACTAAGGGGCTCTGGGAAGCCCTCTTTGGAAGTAGACTATCCAGTGCAATGGCACAGTCCTTTGAATAATGTGGACGATTGTAAATCCTTTCTTTTTCTTTTAAAAGTTGGCATGAATTTGATTTTGATTACAGAAAAAAAAAAAGGCACTGACTATAAATCTGATAAATAAGTTGCAGAAAAAACCTGTATATGGTCATGTAACATACATAAAATAGAAAGATAGAAATCCAAATGGTTGTGTCTAGCAACTCATAAACAAGCCAAAAGTCTGCTCAAGAGTGGTGTCCCTGGGACAGGCATGTACCCTAAACATGAGTTCATGTTTGTAGGTGGCAGAAACCCATACAGACAAGTTAAAGTCGAAATGAGAGGACCGGGCACTAGCTCACGGCACCTTAGGTTAGGCAGTAAATTAGGGCTCGCAAGAGAACACAACTGTGAGAAAGGAAGATAGCTCATTCACTCTTCCTGAGACAACTGGACCCCATAAATGTATTTCACGGTGCCCCTTCGCGAGTCTTTCTCTGCAGATGGGCTGACTGCTTCTGCCGGAACTTAACTCAAAGACCTAGTTGTGACTGGACTGAGACTAGCACAGCTAAGCAGCGAAGAGAAGCTGCTCTGTTCATCAGGACAGGCTGTGGATGGAGGGTGTGGGGTGGGGGTTGGAAGCAGATGCAGTGCAATAACGAGCAGAGGAGGCAAAATGTTGGTGCCGGGCCCAAGGAGGATTGAATGACATAAGGCTCCAACTTGGTTACTTGCGAATACCCAAGAGGGCTTGCTTTAAAGCCAGAATCTAGTGTTTAAATACTTTGAAGGAAAGACACATTTGGACAATGTTTTGAATGCTACGCATCAGATGATGGCTACAGAGAAGTCTGGTCATCAGTGTGTCCCTGATAGGTAAAGAAATATTTGCAGATAGAATAGGCAATTATTCCTGTGCTTTTCATTCAGTCTCTAGCTCATACTTTATTTTTTTTTAATGTAATGGCCAAATTTTACACATCTCAGTGGAGAAGAAATGAGCAATCATGAAAGTTGGTTTATACCATCCAGTTCCTTCAGTCCTTTTTGCATCCTGGGCAAATCAATGTGTGTCGCTCTGCATAAATTATTACGCACCAAATGGTTATCTTGTGTTTCCACATATCCACACCTAAGTTCAGTTCAGTTCAGTCGCTCAGTCGTGTCCGACTCTTTGCGACCCCATGAATCGCAGCACACCAGGCCTCCCTGTCCATCATCAACTCCCAGAGTTCACTCAGACTCACATCTATCGAGTCAGTGATGCCATCCAGCCATCTCATCCTCTTAGGACAACAGAAATCTTGCATTTACATATATTTTAATAGTATCCCAAACTGTTTAAAGAAATTATTCCATGTAGAGGAGAAATGAGAAGGGCATGACAACCCACTCCAGTATTCTTGCCTTGAGAATCCCATGGACAGAGGAGCCTGGAGGGCTACAGTCCATGGGGTTGCAAAGAGCTGGACACAGCTGAGAGACCGGCACATTCCAAAATGTTAGAAAACATTATTTCACGTTGTAACCATATAAGACAGAATAGTAATAGCTTGAACCATACAAAATCATCATTTTCACTGGTCAAAAGCAGCCAAATACTGTCAATATTACATATTTCATCCTAATATTAGTATAACCATTTAATACATGAGGCAACCACCTAATAGAGATGTTAAAGAACTAACTAGAGTTTTCCTAACTCCTGAGTTCTTGAGATGGATTCAAAATCTGTGTCTTCTGACTCTTGTCTCAGTGTTGTTTCCACTGCAATATTATATGTAAAGAAAGAGCATATTCATAGACAATATAAACCCAACTAAAGCATCTTGTCTATGTTTATTTTGTGATAAACTTACTTTAGATACAGATAATGAGAAAAAATTGAAGAAGTCGGCTTTAAATGCTCTTCATTAATTTTTTGCAACCTTATGCATTTTTTCCAAATTAGCAGAGTCCAAAGAATCAAGTCATTTATGCCTTGAAAAGATTACATATTTAGTTTTTCAAATTAGTTAGCTAGGAGTAAATTATTTTTTTACCTTTGCTGTTTAGGGTTCAGGGAGCTAAAGAAAAGCAAAAATAATCCTGTCTTATTAAATTTTTAAAAATAGTTATTATTTCATGAAAAAATTATTTCTCAACATCTCTTATTTTTCTCTTTGAAAATGAGCCAAAGTCTCCCCATTTTGAGAAAGACAGAAGTGTATCTTCTGATTCTGGCATAGTCTTCTTAAATAACATCTGAATCAGAATTTAAATCATTAGCCCAGTCCCTCTCCTGATGATACTAACGTTTCTTAAAAATACAGATGTGTTTCAAACGAGTAAATCATATATAACTGGTTAGTTTTGGTTTTTTTTTTAATGCTACAGGGGATTCAAGCATGTTATTATACATGCAATGTTTTCCCAAGATTTAGCAAATGACTATCAAACATGAAAATACAGTTTAGCAACTTAAACTAAAAGAAATGTACATCATTAATTTAAATTCAATTAGCTGGCTGCATCCCAACAAACAGCACTAGTCAAGTGCCTCAAGTGTGTGGTGTGGGAATTCCACTGGTCCAATGAGCCCCTGATTTCTGTGAGCAGCTTCGCAGTTGTTCTGTTGCCCGGGAAGATGGATCCCTTCTCCCCACGCTGTGCTCACAGCTTCTCAGGGCAGAGGGAAGATGGCACCGATTTGTTTACCCATGAATGCTTTTCTGAGAGGAGAGAGATCTCTGTGCTTTGATATTTTCCCCTTGGACAGAAACTTGGAGCGGGGGGAGGGAAGTATTTCTGTGTCATTTTACTGTTTTTACCTTTCTGGCTGTTTGAGAAGATTCTTCCTCTACCTTCTAAGCTTATGTCAAGAGCAAAACAAAAAAAAAAATTCACACTATTACTCACTATTATTTCCAGACCAAAAACAGTTTATCCAAAAAATTCAGGATGGGAAGAAACCTTCAGAAACATCCTATGATTGCCAGTGTATTTCATCTGATACCTGGTGGATTCAGTCAGTAGGGGAGGTTGTATGGAAGAAAAAGAGTTCCCTGTATACGTTCTTCTATAACACTGAGATTCCTCCTACACACACACACACACACACACACACACACACACACACAGAGGCCAATTTTATATCATTGGGCTATGACTGTACAAGGTTGTCCCTGTTGAGTGAAAACAATACATCTACAACCATCCTTTGTTAACACATATATTCTTGGTGGGATATCCTTCATTGATTATCTTTTTTTAATGTATACAATCCACTTTTCTCTTTCAATAAAGTCACTGCTTGGCCTTGATTTCATGAATGAGAAATGGAATATAAAAAAGCCACAAATTAGTAGCTCTGTCAGTGGCAATTACAGTGTCAGAGAAAGAGACCAGAGCTACCAGGACGCCAAACTCAGCATCCTGAAACACGAAGCACTTATTATTGCCCACAAATCTACAGGTCAGCTGGGTAGTCCTGGTCTCATCTGGGCAGCTCAACCCTCAACTCTTACCAGCTGAGGGTTGAGGTCAGTTCTGCTGGTCACAGCTGGTATCTCTCATATATTTAGGGGTCGGCTGAGGGCTGTCTAAGACAACCTCACCGTTTGTGTGGTAGTTGTCTGCTTTTTGACGAGGACAACAGGGGTGACTGGTGCCCCGTCAGCACCCAGGCTAGCCCAAGTTCATTGACGGGCCTGAGAGAATGAGTGACAGTCCAAGTCCTCTTGAGGTTTAGCCTCATCTCTGGTGTATTGTCACCTGCCCTGAATTCCATCAGCAAAAGCAATTCACAGCATTAGACCCAGTTCAAAGGTAGAGGAAAGAGACCTCACCTTTCACTGGAAGAAACCACAGACTCACATCACCAAGGGTGTGGATACAGGGAGGTGTGAACATTTGTGGCCATTTAAAAAGTTAGTCTATCACAACAGTTAATAGAAAGTTTTCAAAGCATGCTGCATGAAGCACTGGTCCCATATGCTATTAATAGGTGGTTTGCAAAACAAGAAAACATGCACAGATAGCAAAAGGGGGCAGGGTGGATCTCCATGGCCAAATATAACTGGAAAACAGCCTTTACCTGCGGTACTTAGAAATCAGCTCGCAGAGACAGTGGCTCCAACTCTCTCTACAGGGGCAGCCACCACGGCCCCTATAAGTTCAGAAGCTCCTTCTCCTCCCAGCCGCAGGGATTGCAGCGAGACACAGGTTTCCAAAATCAATCCTTAAGTCTCCAGATACCAGGTAACTAGAATTTCCAGCAATCCTCCAAATGTCTGGTGTCCAAATTCAGACTGCTAGATGTCTGAGCCCAGTGCTTGTCACTGAAGACTGTTCGCAGGCTTGCTCCATATAAAGGGAGAGCAACACAGCAGCAGATGCCTGTCGAGGAACACGGTCCCTCAGTACATCCAGCTATGTCTGGCCCCAGCGCCATGCTCTCACATCTTCCCCAGGCTCTAAGGGAACAGGCCCCAAATCACACTTCTGTTGCATGAGCAGGTCAAACACATTCCCTGACTCCTCTGATTCATTACCATAGAACCCGGTGTGTTTGGTGATCAACTTTCCAATGGACAGCATGAATATACAATTCCCAAGCTGTTTTGACAAAGGAATGTTTTTTGCCAAGGAGCATGTTGAAGATTTGATATTATAGAGAATGTGCTGTAGGGAATCATGTCTCACTTACAGGGTGATTTCAGTAAAATAAATACATCAAACATACAAATCCATAAAACGCCCTTGGTTTATTTTCTCATTTATGCTTATTCCACTTTTGATCCCTTCTGACCAATTTCTGATTGCCAAAATAAGCAACTCCACAGGAGCAACTAGGAAAGAATATGTAAGTTGAAGTTGGAAAAGGACAAGCCAAGAAGGAAAATAGTTCCAGCTGTCAGGTAGGGTATCCCAGTGCCTGGTACATTTTAGGGACCCACATGAAAAGTATCAAAGCAGAATCTGTACACAAAATTGAATATGCATGAGTGAACGAAGTAATAATAAACTCTTCATTCCATGAAACTTAATTATGCCTCTACTTTGTATCAGTCACCTGGATTACTGGGGACACACAGTGAGGAGAACAGAGCCCTTGTCCTCAAAAGGCTTGTGCTCTAGAGCAACAGTCATCAAAGCAGTGCCCACGAGCCAAGTCCTGCTTGTCACCTGTTTCGCCAAATAAAATTTATTAGAACACAACCACACTCTTTTGTTTCTGTGTTGTCTATGGTTGTTTTTTTTGCTGCAAAGACAGAATAGTATATTTGCTACAGAGAGTGTATGGTTGGCAAGCCTAAAATATTCACTGTCCAACCCTTTGCACAAAAATGTTTGCGGACTGCTCAGACTCTCAATCCATCTTTAACTGCTCCATCTCTGTGTTCTTTCTCTTAGAAAAAAAAAAAATTATGTGTTTCAATTACTGCTTATGTAGACATGATTCTGTGATCTCTATACCCAGTCATAGGCACAAAAGGTATTTCTACAATTTCTCAATCTGTCCTATAGAGGCAATGATCTCCTATACACACTCTTCTTTTTATTCCTGTGTCAAGGTCAGAATTGACACATAGGTTAGAGACAGAACATGAATTATGACCCTTCAGATTTGAGGTGCATATAAAATACTTTGGCATTGCCCTAATAATATCTTGGTTTACTTTGGAAAAGTCTCAAAGTGACTCATCATAATTAGTTTCTTTATGTTAGCAGGCAAGGGGAGTTTTCTAGATCTGTTCACTCATTTCTGGCTGGCCGAGTCTCTGTTGCCCTGTGCAGGCTTTCTCTAGTTGCAATGAGCAGGGGCTACTCCTCCTTGCCACGCGTGGGCTTCTCCCTGCAGTGGCTCCTCCTGTTGTGCAGCACAGGCTGTAGGTACCTGGGCTTCAGTAGTTGCAGGACGCAACACGGGCTTCAGCAGCTGAGGCATGCAAGATCAGTATTTGTGGCTCATGGGCTTAGTCGCTCCATGGCAGGTGGAATCTTCCCAGACCAGGGATGGAACCAGTTCCCCCTGCATTGGCAGGTGGATTCTTACCCACTGTATCACCACAGAAGTCTGGCCAAGGAAATTTTTTTTTTTTAAATCATTAATAGTCTCACTGTCCAGTTGTGAAAGCAGATGCAAAGAAGTTAAGGGATTCACAGAAGAGCTTGATTCTCTGACAGTGAAAGTTACTCCCAAGTTTGAACAGCAGGCTTCAGCTTTGTTATTTCCCATGCACAGTCTGGACTTCCATTCAACATGAGTTCTCATGGAATGAGAACTTCCATGAGTTTTCTCCTTCTGGCCCTAATCCTAATTTCAGTGTAGCTACTCATTGTCTCCCAGATGATACATGGCAAGAGGCTTAGCCTATGCTTAGCACTATTATTATCAGGTGAAGAAATAACAGCACAAATTCATTATCTCTATTTCCCCCAAGAATTCCCCAAGAGGGTATCTCTGACTACATGTGTCTCTAAGTCTCGATCGTGGCTGGTTTCCTTGCTCCTTCTGCTCCCACTACTGAGGTTGGATATTTCCCTGTGTGACGATGACAATGATAAAATGCAATCAGGCCTGATTGAGTGGAAACTCTCTAAGCCTGCCCCTTTCCTTGAACAAAAGCACTTTCTAAAGGCAAAGGTGACTTCTCTCTGCTAGCTCTGAAAAGCCAGTTTCCAGGAATGAAGAGACTCTGGAAATCCAGGAGATTTTCATAAAAGAAATAGACGCATGGTAATTTTTCTCCTAGGACTGCAGGAGCTCAGTTGCTATGTAGCTCTGCAACTCCACTCACTCACTCTGTCCTCCTTGTATTGTATTTCAATAAAAACTTAATAAACAGAATATTAAAGATTTGAAGAATTATACAAAGTATTCAATTTCTAACCCTGCCATTTATTTTATTTTTATGAGATATCAGGACCAGTTTAATAAGTATAATAAACATAAACTCTGACATTTATAACACTATTCACCAGATTAATACCAGATAATATTTTCTAGAAGTGCCATTTTAATAGGAATAAATGGATAAACAGATATGTCTTAGACTTAGCCTACCAAGATTGCAGGAGCTCAATTTTTGAAAGTAAATTAACAACCAAAATCAATATTTTCCCCATTAATTTCATATTCACTGAAAGAGTTTTACTAGTAGAAGAGAGCAAAAGGTGTGTTCATATTGGACCAGACAATGTTGGTTCTGATGCATGTTAAAAAGAGAGAGTTCTTCTCATTCTATGAATTTTAACCCATGGCTCTGGGCTTGCTCCTATGCTTACAAAGCCCCTTGTGTATGCACATGACCACAACTTATAGTTAATAGTATCAGATTCATCTGGGGGCAGAGATCAGTATGATGTATTTTAGTATTAATTTTTCTAATTTGTCATTCTCTACTGCTCTCTTTCTTCCTATCTCCTGATTAAGAATTTCCAAGATGTTGGTAACTTCAAAGAAGAGCCAAAGACATAAAAAAAAGAATATCAAGAGAAATGGGTCCTTCTTAGATTCTAAACAAAGAATGAAGAGGTTAGTATTCATGAAATCAAACCACTTTATATGAAGTCCACATGTTTTCACACTACAAAGAATGTGCAGTCTAATACCTTGTCAGTTACTCCATGTCCAAATATTTGTAGAGCTCTTCAAGCTTTAGTATTATCAAAGAACAATTCCTAAACCATAGCAAGATATCATATTCACATATAGAAATCAAAAAATAAAGACTTTGATCAGTATCAAGTCTTGGTGAGGGTATATGGAAATGGGGATTCCTCTACACTGCAGCTGGGAATTAAAATTGTTATAGAAACAATAAAATTTATGGAGACCAGTTTGGCAGCACTGGTCATGATTTAAAATATACATATGATACCCCTCATCCAAGATAAGGAGCAGCGGCTGCACTTTGCTGGAGCAGCCATGGAGAGATACCCCAAGCCCAAGGTAAGAGAAACCCAAGTAAGATGGTAGGTGTTGCAAGAGGGCATCAGAGAGCAGACACACTGAAACCATACTCACAAAAAACTAGTCATTCTAATCACGCTAGGACCACAGCCTTGTCTAACTCAATGAAACTAATCCATGCCCGCAGGGCAACCCAAGATGGGCGGGTCATGGTGGAGAGGTCTGACAGAATGTGGTCCACTGGAGAAGGGAATGGCAAACCACTTCAGTATTCTTGCCTTGAGAACCCCATGAACAGTATGAAAAGGCAAAATGATAGGATACTGAAAGAGGAACTCCCCAGGTCAGTAGGTGCCCAATATGCTACTGGAGATCAGTGGAGAAATAACTCTAGAAAGAATGAAGGGATGGAGCCAAATCAAAAACAATACCCAGCTGTGGATGTGACTGGTGATAGAAGCAAAGTCCAATGTTGTAAAGAGCGATATTGCATAGGAACCTGGAATGTCAGGTCCATGAATCAATGCAAATTGGAACTGGTCAAACAAGAGATGGCAAGAGTGAACGTTGACATTCTAGGAATCAGCTAATTAAAATTGACTGGAATGGGTGAATTTAACTCAGATGACCATTATATCTATTACTGCGGGCAGGAATGCCTCAGAAGAAATGGAGTACCATCATGGTCAACAAAAGAGTCCAAAATGCAGTACTTGGATGCAATCTCAAAAACGACAGACTGACCTCTGTTCATCTCCAAGGCAAACCATTCAATATCACAGTAGTCCAAATCTATGCCCTAACCAGTAACGCTGAAGAAGCTGAAGTTAAATGGTTCTATGAAGACCTACAAGACCTTTTAGAACTAACACCCAAAAAAGATGTCCTTTTCATTATAGGGGACTGGAATGCAAAAGAAGGAAGTCAAGAAATACCTGGAGTAACAGGCAAATTTGGCCTTGGAATGCAGAATGAAGCAGGGCAAAGACTAATAGAGTTTTGCCAAGAAAATACACTGGTCATGGCAAACACCCTCTTCCAACAACACAAGAGAAGACTCTACACATGGACATCACCAGATGGTCAACACCAAAATCAGATTGATTATATTCTTTGCAGCCAAAGATGGAGAAGCTCTATACAGTCAACAAAAACAAGACCGGGAGCTGACTGTGGCTCAGATGATGAATTCCTTATTACCAAATTCAGACTTAAATTGAAGAAAGTAGGGAAAACCGCTAGACCATTCAGGTATGACCTAAATCAAATCCCTTATGATTATACAGTGGAAGTGAGAAATAGATTTAAGGGACTAGATCTGATAGATAGAGTGCCTGATGAACTATGGAATGAGGTTCGTGACATTGTACAGGAGACAGGGATCAAGACCATCCCCATGGAAAAGAAATGCAAAAACGCAAAATGGCTGTCTGGGGAAGCCTTACAAATAGCTGTGAAAAGAAGAGAAGTGAAAAGCAAAGGAGAAAAGGAAAGATATAAGCATCTGAATGCAGAGTTCCAAAGAATAGCAATAAGAGATAAGAAAGCCTTCTTTAGTGATCAATGCAAAGAAATAGAGGAAAAGAACAGGATGGGAAAGACTAGAGATCTCTTCAAGAAAATTAGAGATACCAAGGGAACATTTCATGCAAAGATGGGCTTGATAAAGGACAGAAACAGTATGGACCTAACAGAAGCAGAAGATATTAAGAAGAGGTGGCAAGAATACACAGAAGAACTGTACAAAAAAGATCTTCACGACCCGGATAATCACAATGGTGTGATCACTCACCTAGAGCCAGACATCCTGGACTGTGAAGTGGGCCTTAGAAAGCATCATTATGAACAAAGCTAGTGGAGGTGACGGAATTCCAGTAGAGCTACTTCAAATCCTGAAAGATGATGCTGTGAAAGTGCTGTACTCAATATGCCAGCAAATTTGGAAAACTCAGCAGCGGCCACAGGACTGGAAAAGGTCAGTTTTCATTCCAATCCCAAAGAAAGGCAATGCCGAAGAATGCTCAAATTACCGCACAATTGCACTCATCTCACACACTAGTGAAGTATTGCTCAAAATTCTCCAAGCCAGGCTTCAGGAATACATGAACCAAGAACTCCCTGATGTTCAAGCTGGTTTTAGAAAAGGCAGAGGAACCAGAGATCAAATTGCCAACATACGCTGGATCATGGAAAAAGCAAGAGAGTTCCAGAAAAACATTTACTTCTGCTTTATTGACTATGCCAAAGCCTTTGACTGTGTGGATCACAATAAACTGTGGAAGATTCTGAGAGAGATGGGAATACCAGACCATCTGACCTGCCTCTTGAGAAATCTGTATGCAGGTCAGGAAGCAACAGTTAGAACTGGACATGGAACAACAGACTGGTTCCAAGTAGGAAAAGGAGTACGTCAAGGCTGTATATTGTCACCCTGCTTATTTAACGTCTATGCAGAGTACATCATGAGAAACGCTGGACTGGAAGAAACACAAGCTGGAATCAAGATTGCTGGCAGAAATATCAATAACCTCAGATATGCAGATGATACCACTCTTATGGCAGAGTGAAGAGGAACGAAAAAGCCTCTTGATGAAAGTGAAAGAGGAAAGTGAAAAAGTTGGCTTAAAGCTCAACATTGAGAAAACAAAGATCATGGCATCTGGTCCCATCACTTCATGGGAAATAGATGGGGAAACAGTGGAAACAGTGTCAGACTTTATTTTGGGGGGCTCCAAAATCACTGCAGATGGTGACTGCATCCATGAAATTAAAGGACACTTACTCTTTGGAAGAAAAGTTATGACCAACCTAGATAGCATATTGAAAAGCAGAGACATTACTTTGCCAACTAAGGTCCATCTAGTCAAGGCTATGGTTTTTCCTGTGGTCATGTATGGATGTGAGAGTTGGACTGTGAAGAAGGCTGAGCGCCAAAGAATTGATGCTTTTGAACTGTGGTGTTGGAGAAGACTCTTGAGAGTCCCTTGGACTGCAAGGAGATCCAACCAGTCCATTCTGAAGGAGATCAGCCCTGGGATTTCTTTGGAAGGAATGATGCTAAAGCTGAAACTCCAGTACTTTGGCCACCTCATGCGAAGAGTTGACTCATTGGAAAAGACTCTGATGCTGGGAGGGATTGGGGGCAGGAGGAGAAGGGGACGACCGAGGATGAGATGGCTGGATGGCATCACTGACTCGCTGGACGTGAATCTGAGTGAACTCCGGGAGTTGGTGATGAACAGGGAGGCCTGGCGTGCTGCGATTCATGGGGTCGCAAAGAGTCGGACACGACTGAGCTACTGAACTGAACTGACTGATGCCTCCTCAACAGAGTGAGATCATTTTTCACTACCTAATTCAGAGACATTTCTGTACCTGACTACAAAGAGTGCCCCGAGAGTGACCAGCAAGGGAAATGAAAATGTGGGTGCCAGTCTAACAAACTCAATGGAACTAGTTATCCCGACAGTCAGAAAGCTTGGAAGAGGACCTATAACTCCAGGTGAGAACTGAACCTTGATCTGAGCTCAGTGAAACCCTGAGAATCTAGTCACGTCAAGCCTATTTAGTTTATTTTATTTTTTGTCATACCAGATAACTCAGATGATCCAGGGAATAAGATTTGGATGTCTGGGCAGGGGTACAGTTTTTAACCAATCACAAATGCTTATTGTATAGTGATGCTATAAAAGAATATCATCTATATCCTAATTGAAGCACAATCTTTGCGAGGATTAGGCAAAAATAAAACTCATTTCCAACTGAGAATAATAGAGCTTGTTAAAGAAAGAGAAATGTAAAGCATGCTTCAAAAATTAGTATGGATTTAAAAGTAGGAGCAGGGTAGAGAGAAAATCCTAACTAATGGAAGATTTGGATAGAAGCTATAGAAGAGAGTAAGGTTGGCAGGTAGACTGTAGCATTGGGTTAGAACCTTGGGTTCTAAACCAACTTCCTGGATTTGAATCTCTACTTTGCCATCTTCCATCTGTGTTTATTTGATCTCTCTGTTCATCAGATTTTTTCATGTTCATAATGGATATACAAGCATCTAACACATAGAGGTTTGGTTTTGTTACAATGTTTTAAGTACTTAGAAAAATATTTGTTTATGGTAAAATATAAGTTGCTATTTTCACTTCTAATATTTCCTTATGCTTATTGATTAATTACCTTGAACCCCTTCAGATATAGGTAAAGGTACAAGTATAACATGAGTTACTGAGAGTAACTAAAGTTTTTCAAATGAGTCATTTTCTTTACTACTTGCAGTCCAAGCCCTGTAGAACTGTATGACAAAACTGTAATGATGAAACTCCACTCTGGTATTTTTAGCTGTAGACCCTTCAAGTAAGGAGGGGTAGGCTTTGCAGATGTGTTTAAGTTAAGGGTCTTTATGAAATGGGGAGATTACTCTGGATTATCCAGGTGAACCCTGGAGGCAGTCACATGTAAACTTGTAAGAAGGGATTAAACACACACACACACACACACACACACACACACACACACACGTCAGTATGACAGGGGAGGCAGAAATTGGATTGATGCACCCACAAGCCAAGGAATGCAGGCAGCCACAAGAAGTTGAAAAGAGTTAGGGAAGAGATTTTCCCCTAGAGCCTCCAGAGGGAGCATAGCCATACTGACATAATGATTTAGGTCCAGCAACACAGATTTTGGCATCTGTAACTATAATATAACAAATTTACATTACTTTAACCCACTCAGATTGTGTTAATTTGTTTCGGCAGCCACCAGAAACTAATACAGAGTTATTGAAGTCAGTATTTTTCAAAAATAATTTCATTAAATCAATTAAATAATAATTTTTCACTTTTAAACTTGCTCTTTAGGCACAGAATCCTGAATAATGAAACTATATTATAAACTATATATATATATATAATGAAACTATATTATAAAGAAGTGATTCTATATTATGCATTCAACTAACTATAGCAAAAAATTACAATTTCACCGTAGGATATTACGAAAGGAAAAAAGATCTGTAATGTTAGTTCAACTTTCTGTTTGTAGTTAAGAAATGTGTTGATATCTTTCACTAAAAGTAGAAACAAAAATTTCAAACAAAACAAAAATTTTAGCTTCACTGCTTCCAATAAATGGGTACTTCAATGTATTTCAAGGTTAAATGATCAGTTTCATTTCTCACCAAAAATATCTGTATTGTTTATTTCTTCTGATAGAAAAATAAAATAAACAGTTGCACAAACCTGAAAGGTATCCATCCAAAGCATTACATAAAAGAGACTGGCACTTCCAGCAATGCTCTTTATTCTCAAGTACTAGGATTTGCCCCAGAGGACTTCTGGTATTTCTTAAATCCATAATAATTTAGATATTTTCAACAATTTTCTGAGTTAAATGTAAGATCTCTGTAATTTATAAAAAGAAGAAAGTCATTTTATGAAACTCTGATCAATACAAAATTAATATTGCAGGTACAAAGAAACACTGGAGTGAGTTTATGATAAAAAAACTTCAATACACCCTATAACTGCTGCCAAAATAAGCAGAAAGTTACTTTCGTTTGAGCAGTCAGATTTTCCTTCTGTCTGCAAACAGATCAAAATTCAGGCCATTTCACTACTGGAGAATCTCTAATGAGTGGGTAGTAAAATACCCACCTTTCTGACTGCCACTGGATATCAAAAAATTACTCACTTCTGACTCAGTAATTACCCACCAAAAATTTAGATCAAGTGGTCGTCATGTCACCCAAATTAGTACCTGACAGGGAATGCTTTTGGCAAGGTTGGCAGCTGAGAAACAGGAAGTGAGTTGCAAAACATTATTAAAACTTGAAAATAACAACCTTAAAGGTGTGTGATCCACCATTCAAACACTCAAAAACCCCTGCAGGGAGGAAGATCACGCCTGGGCAGCAGGGATACTCAGGGTGCCAGTGCAGGAGAGGAAGCAAAGAAACTGTCACCTGAAGGGCCACAGCCAATTAACTGCTGGGTCTTTATTATCATCATCATTGTCTTTTCAAATGTGACAAAGCCTGTAATGGTATTTGGAAGAAGGTGGAAGTTCCAGATGTTTGTTTACAACTGACTCTGAGGGCCACAACCGCACTCTGAAAAATTCTTGTCAGTGATTGGCTTGTTTCCGAGGCTGGATACAGTCCAGGGTTTAGGTTTCTTTGTAGCCAAACAAGGATGCCAGCAGGCTCAGCTTAGACTCTGAGCAGGCACCTCATGTTACCCAAGTCTTCATGTTTGAGGAAACTTGGCATGGACCAACAGCTCACTTTGTCTTTGTCTTGATGCTGAGTTGTCATCCTGAAGTAGATGCAGAACTCTTCAGGAGAACTGACTGGTTTCTTGATACTTTGACTTTAAATTACTGGATCGCTGACATTCCGTTTTTTGGCTTGAACATTATTTTCAGTAGGATTGTTGCAGGATTCACTCATCTCTCAATCCATATCCTTATAATTCCACTTGAGCATTTACAAATACAGGCAGTGAATTCAGTGTCATTTATTTTTGTTGATCCATATATAGTACAGGTGATCAAAAATACTAATGCCATTATTCATTAAGGACTGCTCTTGCCATTCCAAAGACTTCATCCAAATGTTCTTTTGTTAGAAGATTTGAAAAATAGCAGGCATTGAACCAGATCAGAAGTCACCAAACTAGGGCCCATTGGCTACATCCAGACTAGTCCTTTTGCTTATATATTGTCTGTGGCTGCTTTCCTAGCTACAAGGGCTGCAGAGACTACAAAGCAGAAAATATTTACTCTCTTACGCCCTTCAGAAACAAAATTGCCAACTGTACAAGTTGTGCGGCATAGTGGCATGGATATTATATGGATTAAGGTCTTTTCACAGGATCACTCTGGTTTCTGGTTCATTATTGTCTGAGACTCTTGACTGTATTCAAGACCCTGCATGATCATGTATCCTGTCCTATCACACTAACACTAATGTCCAATCCTAGTCTACACTGTGTTCCCCAAACTACACACATTTACACGTGAACATTATTGCTGGGCACCAGGAATATAAAATCCATTAAGATTTGGTTCCTACTTGTAAAGTAGAAGTTCATTACCTAGAAAACACAGTGCCTGCATCAGCATAGGTGTCGCCTACACGTGTACCTTACAGGTAGTTGAAGTGGAGCTAAACAGAATTAAAATATGAAGAGAGAACTGATGAAGTGAGTATACATTATGCTCCCATCTGGTATCATCTCCAAACCAGGTGTTCTTTGTACCACAAACCTGCAAAAGAAATTCCTTGACAAAGCTTTGAGAAGTTTCCTTAACAGCATTTTCTAAGCTCAAGTCACACAGCAAAATTAATCTATATTAATTGAAACACTTTACTCAGTTACTTTTTCTATATAGGACTTAGAAATTTTTCTATCTTTCTTTTGAGAGAGGGGCTGCAGTGGGTGAAGGAGAGAGAAATATAAGACTGATATTCTGCATGTTAAGGACTGCTTTGTTTGGTTATGGATAATTATTTGTGCTATGTCGGAGATCCCATTATGATATTTCATGATACAGTAACATTATTGGTACTGTGTTTCCCTCCTGAGGTGATACTTGGGGGTCCACTTATGAAATTATGTTTAAATGAAGACTAATTAATAGTAAAAGGACCTCTTGGCAAAGATGGCTCAAATTAAATAATAATTACCAAAATATCCTCTTCACTTTTTGTTATGTAGACTCAGCCTCTAAGTTTCACCAAGCTCTTAACAAGTCAGTTTTGGCTGGTAATTACTCAATAATCTCTTTCTTCAGTGGTATAAACCCCTCAGGTTTTTCACTGCTTCCTAAAAGAAGAAAGAATTTCACTTTTGATTTCCATCTAGACATGTATCACCTAAGGACTGCAGGCATTTATAGTTCAACAACTCATCTGAAATATTCCCAGTCCCGTGAAGAAAATCACTGATGCTGCTCCCAGTTATGCAAAAGATGTTGCTGCTATATGTTTAATTTCGAATTGGAACCCTAGACCTTTCTGCCACTGAGACTTGAATACTTTTTAACAACTATAACTATTGCGGAATGTTAAAAAAAAATGAGTCTGTTAAGTAGTAGGTAGAAAGGAGGAATTTCCTGTGAATTTTCATGAAAATGTGCATGTTATTTTGGATTTGTTAGAGAAGCAAAGTCCTTGTCTTTGGGACAAGTGTTATAATCATTTCACAAGTCTTCACCAAGTCTAACTGCGCACGCTTAGTCACTCAGTCGTGTCCAACTCTATGTGATGCCAAGGACCGTAGCCCACCAGGCTCTTCTGTCCATGGGATTTTCCAGGAAAGAATGCTGGAGTGGGTTGCCATTTCCTTCTCCAGGTATCCAACCCACATCTTTTGCATCTTCTGCTTTGGCATAGAGATTCTTTACAACCAAGCCACCTTTGAAGCAGTACCTGGGTGCAAAGGAGCTGGTTTGTCTTTATGACACACTTGCGTACTATCCACCTCACTTGTCTAAGTGTGAAGGGAATATACAGTTTGAGGAGTCATAGTAAGATGATTTCCTAAACTCTTAGAAAAAAAAAAAAAAGAACCAACTCCAAGAACTCATTATAATACAATTAACTTGAAGCTTAAAGATTTCATGAACAGAGGAGTGGTGAAGTTGGGGGCAGTGTGAGCAGCAAATATCCAGCTAAAAGAAATGAGTATGGATTGAGACGATGTCAGGAGTAGAGTCCTCATGAAGGGATCAGTGTCTTTATAAGAAGAGACATCAGATTGCTTGCTCTCTCACATACCCTCTCTCTGCCAAGTCAGGACCTAACAAGAGTGTGGCCGTCTGCAAACCAGGAAGTGAGTTCTCACCAGAGCATGATCCTCCTGGCGGCCTGTTCTGAGACTTCCAGCTTCCAGATTCCAGAATTAGAAGAAATAAGTTTCTGTTGTTTAAGCTACCCAGTCTAGGGTATTTTGTTATGGCAACTCGAATTGACTAAGACGCCTGGTATTCAGAAGATTGTCATAATTTTTAGTAAAGAACATAACCCCATGAGCGGCCTGAGTCTGATGCCTTGATTAATATATAAACAGACTCTGAGTGGCTCTTCTTCTACTTATCACCAAGATACAACCTGGCACTAGAGTTTTGTTTGATAGACAGTATTGGCCCATGCTTGTCTACTAACCCACGTGAAATAACATTATTACTGTATAATGTTGAGTTAGACTGCATAATATTTCCATTGTCTGACGTGAATTATGAAAAGTTTTCAGAGTTCTCAACTGTTTACATAATTAGCATTACCTATTCATAAAATTAAGGTACCACTATCTCCATTATTACCAGATTTCTTCCTTCAAGAGTGCTAGACATTACGTATGTTCACTTCTAAGAACAATCAGAGGAAATGCTTCCATCTCCAAAGGCTCTCTGTGCCCCTGATATCCCTGTAGAAGTTATCCAAAACCCCCACTTCATCTCGTGACCTTCCCCTAAATAAAGTAACCAAGGCCAGCTTGAGGAATGAGAGAAGAGAACAAGAGGGAGCCAGCCTAAAAGACCTGGCTACAAGTGTAGTATATCGTTCCAAGGCTGGTTTGAAAGGATTATGTAGCCATAGGCTATCTCCAGATAGAAAGATAGTTCAGTGACATCTCTTTGGTAAATAAGTAGCTGTTCCTCCTCCCTCTAAACGTCACATTGAAGTAGGCTGTGTTTTCTGATTAATTCATTTTGAATACCGCTGACTGTCTGTCACTGTAGTCATATGTCACTGGTGGCAGCTCAGAGAGTCTAACCTTCTTTAACATCAGTGCACACAATTCATTTTAAAATGTGGTCTAATAGCTACTGAATACCTGCAAGGAAAAGGGAAGATGGGATGCGTTTTCCCTCAAAATAGCCTGCAACCAAATTTATGAAAGCAAACTCTGTAGGCACACTAGAGTTCTTTGCAATGCAAAGCCACTTGGAAATCTCCCCAAAGACTATCTTCATCTTTTACCAGAACCTGACCAAGCCCTTGGTGCTCAGACATGTGGGGAGATAAAGCATCCCCTTAAGTTATCTTTGGTGCATAATTAGGGACTAGAGACATTGACCCCTTCTTTGTCTTTGAGTGGTCTGATAGCATCACCCTAGGTTTTCACAATAGCAAGCACTCATAGCCAAGCAGCTCTGCTAAATGCACCTGTGTTTGCAGTTCTGGAAGGAGAGTGGCATGGTGGACACCCTGCTTTGGAGTCAGGATTCAGTTCACATCGTAAGTCTTATTGTTAATTAGCTCCTAGACATAAGCAAAGCTAAGCACCTAGGCTTTTCTGATCCTCAGTTCCTCATCACAGAAAGGCACAAGTATCGTCCCTTCATTAAGTTTCCATGATGAGCCTCTGAAACCCGGAATGGGACCCTGTAGCCCTTTGTTTGTTGTTCTTTGAACACCCAATTGAAAATACTGCTACAAAAATATGTGCACATATATTTTTATATGTGCACAATACGTGTACAAAATATTGCTTTTATTCATGGCCATGTGTGAAAGTGACAAGAGTTCGACCTGATCTTGCCCCAGGCTTTGGCCTTCACCTCCAACAATAAACACGATAAACACGCACTCCTCTGTTTACAACTCCATAAACAGGGACATGTGTTTCTGTTAACAATGCATGCTCTGGGCTGTCTCTGTGATCAATTACTTTATATCATTTTCAAATTGCCACATGTTTACATCTTTCCAAAGACCTGTCCCCTGAACAAAAAAGGGCCTGCCTGACTCTGGCATGGTCAGAGGGCTTCCCTTCAACTTATCATGTCTCAAAATGCCACAGACAGAAATGCTTCCGGGCTATTTGCTAAGAAAACTAGCATAAGCTGCTTATCAGAAAATATTACGTATTCCCTGAAAGGTGAGCTGTTTTGTCAGTTGCTTGGGCGGTGTGAAATTCCTCTTTTGTCAGGATAGGTCACTGCGCAGAAGCTAACAGTAGACTGCCATCTCCCTGTGGATGCCAGGGCCCTGGGCAAAATCCTGAGAAGCCAGTCTTTGCTTTCAGGACAAGTATGCGATGGTTGGAATTCAAACCCTATGTAATAAATGTAAGTGGTATTAATGTTGTTTTAATCATGCAAATTTTAAAAAGATTTGTAAATTTAAATTAATTAATTTTTAGTTTAAGATTAAACATTTTAAAATTAAGAATATTAAAAATCAGTCAGCTTGCCTTGTGGATTCAGAGCCTATATAAAGCATAGTGTTCTCCAGCTACTTACTCTGGCCAAATGTGCATATGTGTTCAGTTTCTCCATAATGCCCAGCTCTTTGCAAACCTTTGGACTATAGCCTTCCAGGCTCCTCTGTCCATGGGATTCTCCAGGCAAGAATACTGGAGTGGATTGTCATTTCCTCCGCCAAGGGATCTTCCTGACCCAGGGATCGAACCCAGGTCTCCTGTTTCTCCTGCATTGCAGGCAGATTCTTTACCCCTGAGCCAGTTGGAAAGTTCTCTGGCTGAATAATTCGGTAGAAAATATTCCATTCTCTTTTTGAAACATCTCAGCTTAAGATTCCAAATCCAAAATCTCAGTCCCTGAAAGAGTACCAAGATAAGCTGAAAACCTGAGTTCTTAGTCCTAATCTATTAGTTATTGATGGCATCGGCAGATCATTCCAAATTTCTGAAACTCAGTTTCCACATCAGGAAAATGTCAAGAAAATATCATTTATCTCTTGGGAGTAACTACGGGACTCATAGGAAGGCACTGAAGTAAAAATTTTTGTTCACTGTGCAAGCCAGGACAAATGTAAGGTGAGGAAATTATTGCAATTATAATGGAATGCCTTGTCAAGTTGCACACAGTCAGGGTGCAGGAGGCTAATCATGGCCACTCGCGGCTTTTGGTTTTATGCTCAGTGTCTGGGGCCCAGCCAATCAGTGCACTGTTTTTATGCCAGGTAGATAATGACATGGGAGGATTGGATTCTGCCTGGTTTATGGTCTGGACTATACACATTTGCATTTTGACCAGAGACCTGGGAGTATTTACCGTGCTTCATGAACTTTTACAATGGAGTCTATTAAGGATAATAATATTAATAGAAACAATAACAATAACAATAATCAAACACTCATAGAGATTAAATGGCTTTTTCTAGGCCATAACAGTGAGGAAAGGATCAAGATTTAATTTGCATCGAACTCTGTCTTGGTCCAGACAGCATAATCCAGAAGCAGGAGACTTTACAGACTGTTTACCATGAGAAATCTTTTGAGAAAGGTAATGACCAGAAGTTACATAACTGTAAGATCCTTCCTTTCATTCTCAAGAACAAATAAATGGTTTACATGTGATTCTTGGGGGTGTAAAGTCACTGCACCCAGTCTCACATCTGGAGTGACATGCCTCAGACGGTAAAGCATCTGCCTACAACACGGGAGACCCAGGTTCGATCCCTGGGTCAGGAAGATCCCCTGGAGAAGGAAATGACAACCCACTCCAGTACTCTTGCCTGGAAAATCCCATGGACTGAGCAGTGTGGTAGGCTAGAGTTCATGGGGTCTCAAAGAGTCGGGCATGCATGACTGAGCAACTTCACGTTTTCTTTCTTTGTGAAAACATAGAGGAATATTTTAGATCACATTTACCTTCTCACTTGTTTCATTATGACTCAAATTCTCTCTCCTTTGGCTCTTTCTTTCTCTCAATCGCTTTCTTTTCCTCACACCTCTCCCTTTTGTTTGCTTCTCTCTGTGTGTCCTTTTTTGTATCTCTGATGCTGCTGCTGCTACTAAGTCGCTTCAGTCGTGTCCGACTCTATGTGACCCCATAGATGGCAGCCCACCAGGCTCCCCATCCCTGGGATTCTCCAGGCAAGAACACTGGAGTGGGTTGCCATTTCCTTCTCCAATGCATGAAAGTGAAAAGTGAAAGTGAAGTCGCTCAATCGTGTCTGACTCTTCACGACCCCATGGACTGCAGCCCACCAGGCTCCTCCGTCCATGGGCTTCTCCAGGCAAGATTGCTGGAGCGGGGTGCCATCGCCTTCTCCGCTTTGTATCTCTATCTCTACCATTATCGGTCTCCCTCTTTCTAGCAGAAAGATTGGCCCAAGAAAAATAAGAAACTTTAGGCATCAAAACTGTATCTGAATACCAACTCTCTCACCTCCTAGCTGTAAGCGTGGGCATTCACTTAACTGCTTAGACCTCAATGCCCTTGATGTGAAATGTCCTTGAATGTAAAATAAAGCCACACCCCTTGGCTCTGTGTAAGGATAGGGTGACATGGTGTAGACCACAGTAAATGACGTAAACAAGGTGCCTAGCAGGATGCTTGCCATTTGGAATGGCATCTATTTTTCTCTAAAGTATACATACTATTTGAACAACTGGTACCAGAGTGGAAAACTCAGATCACTCAGATTTTATCACCTTCTAAACATAAAGGTACTTGACAAACTACTATATTCTCAAGGAATGGAATGACAGTTTTCAGATCACAGAGAGGGAGGCAGCATTTTTCTGGGTTTCATGCCGTTTGCTTATTGGTCCATGGATGCACCTTGCATGGCCTCTCTATCTCTTTCCCATGGTTGGAAAGCCTCGTGTATGTGCTCAGAGACCAATATGTTTCGGCTTCATCCCTTCCCCATCTCTCCTTCTCCCTAGTAACTCTGATACCTGCTTTGAGATAGGCGCTGAGGATGGCACTGAGGGTTGATTTGGTTTGCTTCATTGCAGTAACTGATTTTAGGCATCTTCAGCATCTAAACTCATGTCCTTTTCTGGGCTAGTTATAAACCACCTCTACAGTCAGCCTCAGTGTCTGGTATTTGGCAGGAATTAAAGTCCACAGTGCTGAAAAGAGCTACTATTTAAAGACAAAAGAAGCCTCCATATGAGGGACAAGTAACAGTCCCTGAGAAAACTCTAGTAACCTTCCTTATGGACTTCCTCTGCATTCTCTCCAACTGCTACTTCCTTTTCTTAAATGTAGAGAATATTTCCTGATTATGCAAACTCCCAAGCCATGTGCCTGCAGAACACACCTGTGATTCAAAGGTATTTCTGTTTTGAGAATGACTGCACTGAAACCATATTGACTGCATGGGAAAGAAAGTGATAGAAGAACTTCCTTGAATATTTTATTTATTCATTTACTTAGCTGGCAAAATATTAAATGAATCACTTATCCCATTGTGAAGAAGAAAGATAAAGGAAGAATTGTTTTTCTAACAATTACCCATGGCTCAAGTAATCAAAAGGCCAAGATGCAAACCCCTGAGCTGTGCAGCTTTGTGTTTGCTCTGAATAAATATATATTATCTAAAATATTTAGTTCTTACATATTCCAAAATTGTCTGCTTTTTGGATTTGGCATTGTCCTTACTATTCTGAAATAGACACTTATTTCTCTTTCAAACAATAGTCATAATATACATTTTTGAGTTGAAGGACTCTCTATAATTTGCTATCTCTTTTGCGGTGCATTCATCTGTAAATATACCTTATAAACCATGACACTGTACTATATAAGGTATTTATTGCACTGGGTATGTATATTTTTATTTTTACACAACTGCAATATTAATAAAAAGATTGTTGCCCTGATATACCATAGCTATAGCAAAACTATCCTCCCCAAGCTTACATCTGAGCTGGGTTCTCTGCCTCCTTGTGAATTTGCAGACTAGACCCAATGAACCCTTTCCAACCTGACAAACGTCACAAGCCATCTACCCAAGTTACCATATGTGGCTCCAGCTAGGAGTATCGCCACACAATCATACATTTTTACAATAGGTCTATAAAACAACCATTATAATAAATGTCTGCTTAATTAATACATTAGGACATAAAGCAATTTATTATGCTCTTATTTGCTATCATTCTCCCTGTTCAAATTTAATAATGCAAAAAGGTTTCTCAGATGCCAACCCCTGGAAATAATAAAAATACATTCATCATGGATATTGAACGCAGACATGCCTGGCAGTACTGCTGGCAAAGAGGAGGCAGTCAAATGTGGAGAGAGAAACTGGAGGCTGTTTGCACAAGCTTGACTGGAATCAGGTCTCTATGAGAGAGAAAGGAGCCCGGTGCAATGTTTGGCATGGCAGCAAGGAAGGTGCCCAGAATAACTATTATTAGAATATGCAACAAAAGGGGAGGGAAGAATGGAGTTGGTGTGAAAAGCTTTCAAGTCAGTTAAATTCATGAGGGCTATGGAGGCTCAAATTGAAATTATCTCACTCTGCGCTGATAAATAAAGTAGCCGTGGTACCTAAATCATGACACTAACTATACGTTTCGATTTTTTTAAGTAGTGATTAGGTGGATACTCTGGGGAAACCTACCAGCCTTCGCAGAGATAACAGACTCAACTTAATATCAACTTAAAAAGAGACTTGAATTCTAACCAATCTCATGTAATGAATTGAAATTCTATAGCTTTCAGAGGGGGGGAAGATAAAAAAGCGACACGGCTCCATTCTCTAACTTGCTGTCAGGAAATATAATTTGTGCTCTCGGTGATTCACCTAGCTCATATGCAGCATGCAAATTTATTTCCCTAATAATCAGACCTGGAGATTGCCCAAGAGGATTAATAGCATCATTCCTTATGACCGCCAGGATATTATGCACCTCTGACATGGAAAAATTGTGTTAGTTCTACAGAGAAAACGCAAGGATATTTGTCCTGCTAGACAATATAATAGGCTGGTGCATCATCAGATTACAATGTCATTTCAAAAACCTTGAATACAAATAATGTACAGTGGGGGAAATGTTGGAACAACCTCCCTTAATTCCGTAGCCTTGAATTCACATGTATTTTTGTGTGTGCTCTGCAGTGTATGCATATTTTTTTTATTAGAGCTTTCCAACATTGCATGCAAAAAGGCAAGGGTATTATATATTCTATGCGATCTTGTCATTGTTTCTTGGGAAATGGATGAAAAAGAAATGAAGAAAAGAGTCTTTCTATGGTTTGGGTTTGTTTTTTATCCCACCGGTACACAGCTGAAGATAGCATTCAGAAGCAGAACTTTAGGTATACACGGATTGTCAGGGTTTATATGTGGGGTGTGCTTCTTGAATGTATAAGATATAGCCAGCTATTGAAGAATTTAGTTTCTACTCATGTCTTTATTGGAGTCATTCGTATCTTCAATCACTATTTGATACTCAGGGTAAAACAATGTACTTTATAATCGTTGTTTGGGACTATATTTTATTTTATTTCTTTATCTTTCACAATGAATCGGTCAGAAAATTTCCAGAATAGTAATAGCTGTACTTTAGACCAGAGAACACTGCCTTGAGACAAGACCAAATTTCATTATTATGCGCATGGGAGCAATAAGATTAGCTCCTACTGCTGCCCCTAAGGTGGAGCAGCAGGATGAACCAATGAGATGATGCTAATGTGCATGTTAATAGTATTCTGCTGGAAGAAGTTGGTATAATTAAACATGTACCATCTCTTTAAGACAGAGCTGCACACATTTTCTTCGGATGGGTGTTTACAAGAATTCCAGTTTCAGGTCATAGCCATTTCTGAGATTGCTTAAGAAAGAGATGGGAACAACTTATCTTATTCATGTATTCAAGGAACCTTATAAAATGTGCAAAACATAACAGTTTTAAGGGGCAAAGCATGCATCTTATCTTGACAGAGCTGCTTTATTATGTGTACTGTTGTATACTGACCTAATATATGGAGCATTTTTAGCTAATCTACCTTGCAGGAAACCAGCCTTTAATGTGATGGATTTTATGGTATCTCATTAGGGTGTGTTTATATAACCTGATTCTAAACACGTTTTCAGATTCATGTTCCTTATTAAAATTGTGAGCCACATTGATTTTTAGTTGGAACAGCAACCGAGTCATTTTTACTATTGAGAAGGGTAGCTCTGAAGTTATTCTCAGAGTACAACTATTCTCCATACAAACTTGGGAACTTCTTTTTTATAGCTTCAATAAGCATGGTCTTCCTGGGTTGGCCCACTGTCCTCTGATGGCTTAGAAAGCTCTAGGTTGCTATTCATAAAGCAGAATAGTGAATGCCATTGGATGTTTTTTTGCCTGTTTATTCGCCTGTTACTTTCTCATCAGCATCTTTGATTTTATAATTTAGCCTCAAATAATACTGACACACTGACTCTGGAGAGACACATATCTTCACATCGGAGCTTCTGGGGTTTTTATAACTAACACTACCAGTCACAGCAGCGTGTGTACGAAAGTGGCAAACTAAAAAAAATAAATAAATCTCACCATTGCAAGTTGCGTTAAGCAAAATAATGACTTTCGCATGGTGAAGTCTCCATTTCGTAAAGTGATGCTGTGAGGTGACTTAGAAGTCAGCTGTAAATAGTATCCCAGGGTATTTCAGCAGAGTCAGGGGGAATAATGACCTAGAGGTACTGTAAATAGTTTAAAATATTGGAAGGTCTTTCTAAGAAAAGTACAGTGAGAAGGGAAAGAAATGTTTTTTCTCTATTTTGAAGTGAGTACCCTTCTGGAGATGATCCAAATCCAGAATGCAAATATTTAGAGAAAAAGACTATCTTTTGAGGAAAGCAAAAACTTTACATGTTTCAGAGAAGTTAGTTAACACAATCCAACCAGGACCGAAAAAAAGAACATCCAGACAGAAGCACAGATATGTTTATTTCATGCTCACATTTTAAAATCACGAGGCTTTCAGAGAAAGGGGGAAATATTTTCAACAGAAACATATAGAAAACCTATGGAATGGATATCATTACTCATGATAGCTTGAATATCGTTAATCATGTGCTTTCCTTTTAACTAGATTTATAACTTTAACTGTAATCTTGGAAATGTAGTTCACAAGCCTCAGATCATTGTTATCTATATTTGGCCTAAGAAATTTTAAGTCAGAACCCACTCTCAGAAAAGATGACAGTTTCTCTTTATTTTGCCCCTGGCATAGTATTCATTATTAAACATTAAAGTTGTGTCAATTACTTTCCTATTTTATTATTATCCCACTTATTCTACCCGCTAATCAAGTCCTTCTAAAGCTATTTCTGGCAGCCAGTATGAGCTGATGAACAGAATAGAATTACTTGAGCTTTTTGTTTTCTAGTTAACTGTAGTGATTGGTTATTTTCATTCACCCCACCACCCCACTACCCATTACCAGATGGGATGACTTATCCGCTTATTTGAATCACTATGAAATTAAACGTTCCAAGTTACTCTTTGGCTAAATACAAGAGTCAGGTTCATGTACTTGTTTTAAATGGGGATGAACCGAGTTATCCTGAAGACAACTCTGTTATGGTATTAACAGCTTCACAGTTATTTGGCCTGAGGTATAATTATTTTACCATTATTACATGCAAGGCTTTTAACAAAACAGTTGTTCCCTCCATTTAAGCAGAGAGTTTTATAATTTATTACATCTCTTTGGTCATCAACACACTATACAAACAGTTGGCCACCGGTGACCAATTACATTAAGGTTAAGCAACATAACTTTAAATTAGAAATAAGCTCATGTATCTTCATCAAGGGCCTGCTGTGTTTTCACTGCTGTTTATGAGATGATACTAAATGTGGATATAGAGCACGCTCACTGGGACCAATTCCTTTCGGCCTGAAAATGGGAAAGTCTCGAGTGTACCCGGGTCCAGGGCTAATTAATGGGATAACATCTGCTTTAAGCATTCAGCTGGAGTAATTTCTATCAACTTTCCAGCAAAGGTGCAGGGGAGACTGTCAGAGAACTAAGTATCTATCATGAGCCGTATCAATCTGTGACAGGCTGCAAAAGGCACATTTCCATCTTGGTTTTGTATTTATTCAGGGTGTTGCTGCTGTCAACGTGGGGTTTCCTCCCAGTCTGCCTTTATTCAGCTCATGAAGAATTGTGGGGGGTCATAAGCAAATAACCTATTATACATATACACAGGGCAGGGAGCTGTTCAGTGAGTTTTCAAAAATTCACTGTAGAAGAGATAAAAGACGAGAATAAAACAGCCATGTTCCTTCTGAAACAATCAGTTTTCGCCACAGACATTTATGTTGTTTTATCGTATTACTTAAAAACACAGCAGGATTTGCTAAAGAGAAATACCCGTACTGTAAAACAAGCTTCCAAAGGGATAAGCCCACTTATTTCATGTTATTTCATGTTATCAGCTCTTGTACGACATGATTCCGGCTTTGGTAGTGACTAAATAAAGGCACCTGTCCTGTGTGGTCATTTACATAAATCCACCTGAATGCAAGGAAAAAAAGTAATTCTCTGACAACTTAAAATAAGCCATGTGCGTGAAAGTGGAAAGAACAGCAGTTGCTTCGGCAGAGGTTTCCCTCCTATTCCAGTTGTTCACCCATGTCTTTATTTTTGTTAGTTTGTCTATTCATCTCCTAGGGCAGTAGAACAAAGAGCTCATTTTAATTAAGATTTCAGGAGGGCACATTTCCATAGGTCTACTTTTCTGGAGCAAGGCCCTGAATGAATATGCTTCTTATACAGCCATGCAATCGAGTGAATGGCGCCAAGCCTTATGGTTCCAATGGTCAATATAAAGAGAGAGAAAACATGCCATATTGTTTTTTAGCGTGTGAGCTGAATTATGCCGATGTTACTTTTAATAGTCATGGATCCAATGAATGGCATACATAAAATTTGATCCTGAGGAAGAAATGATAATAGTGGCCATTTACCTGGAAACCAATGAGGTCCAAGATCAAATATCAGTTCACAATAAGTCCTGGGGAATTCATAGTCTAAATTTCCACAACCTCCTAAAAAGAGTGTCACTGCGGGTTATTTATAGAAATGATACTGACAGGAGCATCAGGATATTTTTATAAGAACCTTAACATTAATACCATAAAGGAAAAAAATTAAGCATTTTCTTTAGGTATTTAATAATCCTGACATTTTTAATATTGTTAAATTGAAATGGTGGCTGCCCCCAATTCACATTATTTGTGCAATAATCTTGTAGTAAACTAATAAGTTGTGTTGGTTAATTGCCAAGCTATTTTGCATACAGTTAAGTTGTGCATATAAAAATACACATGATGAAACATGTAGTATTTTATAACCCAGAGCAACTAACATGCTCATACCTAATGCATGCACACACACTGTAACCCAGGACAAATTGCTCGTGTTAGTTACTACCACAGGCTGGCAGGCCAGAAAATACATTTGGTGCCTAATATGCATAAGCACAGAAATATGGTCAGGCTCATTACTGTAATAAAGCTGTGATTTGCCAGCAGGATCAGTAGAAACACACTTGAAGCAGTCTGTCCCTTCCACTGGCTCATGTGCCATAAAGCAATAAGGTTGTAACAAGGGTGAATCCTCAATTCAGTTGGGCTACCTTGTCTGGGTTATTTGAACCCTTATTTGCCTTCGGGGGCCCATTTGCTTGTCCTAATGTGTACACAGTGATAATGCAGCCATTTACACAATAAGGAAGGTCTACAAAACAGGAGTCTGCTCTGCAGTAATGTGAGGGAGCAAGTGTGGAGAACTAGCAATTGTGGGTCCAATTACATAATTCCACGGGGGCGTGCGTCTTCAAATCCGAGAGGTGGCTTTTGAATACGTTTGAGAGTGAGAAGAGTACTGGACAAATAAAAAGCCAAATGGATTTCTTTTTAGTGCTTTGATGAAATTAGCAGCAGGTTGATGAAAGAAAATGCCTTGGGTACTCTGCTTGAAGTTTCCATATTATACAAAAGGCTCTTGAAAAATTACAGAATTTACACGGAGTAGAAAGCAGGTTAAGATGAAAGTTTGTTACTTGGAGGGGAGACATTACAGGGTCATTTCCTATGAGAAGGGACATTCGAAAATCACACAAGGGAAATCTGAGTGAAAAGATGAAGGCAAGGTTGCCTCAAAATGAGCCAGAGTGTCCCCCAAAGCCCTCAAGCATCTTGGAGCCCTGTCCTTATTACCCACATTACTCGTATGGGCTTGTGAAGGATATTCTTTGACAGCTGAGAGCTAGAAAATTGAAACCCAAGTCTGAAGTTCACTGGCAGAAACTTTCAAGATCAGATGGTATGTATTTTACTCCTCTTACTTTCTTTTACACTTTTTCTAGCTTTTAATGAATGCACCTTTTGTATCTTTACATAACCATGTAACAGGCTGAAGAGCTGGTGGTGGAGTAGAAGGAAGGAAGCTACTAACTTTTGTGTCTATAAAGGCACAAGCCTTTCCCAAAGTTTGCAAGAGACTCTACTCACCAACCAGAAAAAAAATCAGAAACTTGGACTTTCTGTTACCAGCATTATTTAACATACTTTTCTATGATAAATATCAAAAGTGCAAAAGAGATCTCGTTGCTCTGGCCAACCTCAGTTAACTGCGTCTTGAAACACTGTGTTGAGAAAGACTCTGAGACTTCATGCATGTTGTCTCCACATGCGTGAAGAGGAGAACGGTGATGTGAATTTCAGCTCGCTCACCACAGGAGTCAATTTAGTACTTCCACATATCATTCATAGCATCTTATCCTCATCCCACCATCTAAGATGCCCTTCTACATTCCTCATTCTTCAAGAGGCAGCTTCACAGAACACTTTCAGATCTTCATTTTGGTGTGCTAGGAACATTGTGTTAGGCTATATAAAGAATCATTATCTATCAAATATTTATTATGATTGTTATACACATTACTAAAAATGAACAATTTTTAGTTGCATACCTTCTTGTCAAATATAAAATATATAGAAATAATGTTCTATTTATGTTGATTCTCTATGATGTAAGTAAGTATAAAAGAGAAAGACCTGCAGCCAATGAGGAGCATGTCCAGGCTGGCCTGGTGGAAAAATGGAAGAGTCAATGCTCTGGCGAGTGTTATATGCAGGGATTTAGAATATTTGCATCCTGGTGCTTTTATTTACCACTGACTTTCAGTCGTGTCTCAAATGTCAGCAGAATGGCTACTATGACATCATGTCCAGGATGTACCAAATTGAAGGGAAGCAGGCTACTAGGCTGGGGTCGCACTTTAAATCAGTCAACCTTATCCCCTATTATCAGATCAGGCACTTTCTTCCAAAGAGACGATAGGAGTCTAAGGAAACTTCAGGACCTTTTTCTTTCATCAATATTATTTTTAAACTATTTATATTTGTATGTTTGTATACATGTGTGTAGGACGTCCCTCGGGGCTCAAGCAGTAAAGTATCCGCCTGCAGTGCAGCAGACTTGGGTTCAATCTGTGGGTCTGGAAGACCCCCTGGGGAATAGAATGGCAACCCACTCCGGTATTCTTACCTGGAGAATCCCATGAACAAAGGCGCTTGGTGGGCTACAGTTCACAGGGTCAGAAAAAGTTAGACATGACTAAGCGACTAATCACGCATGCATATATGTATGTATGTATGTATGTATTTTTGGCTGTGCTGGGTCTTTGCTACTGCATGAGGGCCTTCTCTAGTTGCAGTGAGGGGGTGCTATCTCTAGTTGCGATGCCTGGGCTTCTCATTGCAGTGGCTTCTCTTGCTATGGAGCACAGGCTCTAGAGCTCAGAGGCTCAGTAGTTATGGAGCATGGGCTTTATTGCTCCGTAGCACATGGGATCCTCCCAGATCAGGGACTGAGCCCATGTCCCCTGCTTTGGCTAGCTGATTCTTAACCAGTAGACCACCAGGGACGTCCTTTCTTTTATTATTTTAAAGAGATGGGATGTAGTTTGAGAAGGAAGAGAGCAGGGAAAAATTAAGCAGGGAAAGGCCTCACTACCCTGAGCTGACCTCGAAGGCTATGGGTTCCTGAGAATACAGGATGTCAAAGCAAATCAACATACCTCTCTTACACACTTCCTAGATGCCCTGGGATCTATCGCATGACACACAGGCACAGTGTGAGCGATGTTGTGGGTCAAAGATAAAATGCCTTAGTATGGGAGATCTCACTCTAAGAAACCACTTATCTTTGTTTTCACTTATTATTAAAATTTTGTGAAAAACTGATTTTTACTCTGTATCAGAAGACATAGAACTACAGCTGGCATTGTTTCCTTGGTGTACTTTTGGGAGCACTTTTTGTCACATTTCTGAGAATTCAACATTTTCCCCACTTGGGCACTTTCCTTATCACATTTTAGCACTGCAAAACCTCCTCCCACCCCTCAAGCTCTGCTTATAAGCACAGTCTCCACCCTAGAATTGCTTCTGTCTTCATGGAAGAGGACAGATGAGACAAAAGGATGAGAGTACCTGCTGAGACTCCCTATCCTGAACGTCTCAGCAGAGCAGCAAACAAACAGCAGGCCATTGGTCAGGCCGTCATCACACATCCAGGCCCTAGAGTGAAACGGGCTAAGCCCAGGCCAGTGGTGGGCCATCCTTAGGGAGCAGGCCTTAGACATGTGCCAGGAAGATGCTCAGGACTGGTCCTTCAGAGTGGAAGCTGCACCTCCTCCTGGGAAGAAAGGCTCCTGCAATCAGAGTACAAACGTCAGCCTGGGGCCATCATCTGGCCACTGTTCTTGCCAGTGCTCTCCTTTCCAGACTGAACCTTTTACACTTGAGGTTCCCAGGGGAAACCCTGGGTCAGGGAAACAAAAACAGCTATTGATGTTTGGTTTACAGGCATTTCTGTACTTCTCTTGTCTTCCTTATTTCCCATGTTCCCCTTTCTTTCAGCCCCCTCTGCAGCCTCACTAAGGTCTCCCTGGGTTTGATCTCCTGACCTGGGTGCTGAGGCTGGATTTGAAATCTTCTGAAGGGTCCTTAACATGCCAGAGTTAACAGGCCTGCCTGGGCCAGCTGTCGTCTCAGAGCTGTCACAAACTCCACGGATTGTTTGGCAATAAAAATCAGCTATAAAAGTGTGAAAAATACCAGAGACCCAAATGAGAGAGGGAGGGGAAAGCGGCGGGGGGGGGGGGGGGGGGGGGGGGGGGACGGGGAATGGCTCTTACACCCTTTTAGTGGACATCTGATTTATTTTTTAAATGGAAGAGCCCCTTTTATAGCTACTGTAGTTCAATTATCTCTAATTTTATACATTTTATGCAAATTCTCAGCATCTTAATTGCAGATGAGAGGGAAACTTATTTTTTAAAGCAGAAAAACAAGGTATAGTTTCCTATCTTCTTTTCAATTTTTAATTCCTATTCTTGGTTCAGCACCATTAAACTTTTAAAACTCTTTTTACATAGTTGTTTAAAATTATGTGTAATTTAAAGCACACTCACATGTTCACAAACACTCATAGACTTAAACAAGTAGCTTATTTTATGCTTAGACATCACTTTCCCTTTCAGAGAAGATAACTCTGATGTTCTCCAACATAGAGTTTCAAAGGATTGCAGAAGGATGTACTCTAAAGGTGTCCCAGAGAAACTCGGTGTCTTCCAAATCAAACGCATTGAAACACATTCTAAGCATCAAGAGACCTGGAGGCAGGATTTTTGCCTAGATGCTCAGATTTCTAATCAGAAGTGTGCTGATCAAGAGTGTGACCCTAACTCTCTTGAGAGCTGGAAACTCTGATCTGTGTGTGCTCAGTCATGTCCAATTCCTGGGACCCCATATACTATAGTCTGCCAGGCTCCTCTGTCCATGGGATTTTCCAGGCAAGTATGCTGGAGTGGGTAGCCATTTCCTCCTCCAGGAGATCTTCCCGACCCAGGGATCAAACCTGCATCTCCTGAGGCTCCTGCATTTGAAGGCAGATTCTTTACCACTGAGCCACCCGATCTGTAGTTCTTGCCAATTTCTGTGGTGTAGACACATCTTTCATGGCCCATTTCAAGTTACCAGTGAACATGAAAGTAGAAAGCTGCTGCTGCTGCTAAGTCACTTCAGTCATGTCCGACTCAGTGTGACGCCATAGAGGGCAGCCCACCAGGCGAAGAGATGGGCTTTGTTGGTCCTCATGAGCAAAACCAGCTCTAGCATACCCGTATCCGACTCTTTATGACTCCATGGACTGTAGACCACAGGCTCCTCTGTCCATGGAATTCTCTGGGCAAGAATACTGGAGTGGGTTGCCATTTCCTCCTCCAGGGGGTCTTCCCAATCCAGAGACTGAACCCAAGTCTCCTATATTGCAAGTGAATTCTTTACCAACTGAGCCACCAGGAAGCCACTTTCAGCAATTCAGACATACTTCCAGGATTTCAGTTGGTTTCATTCTGTTTTGGGGTCTCTAGAGGTAAAAAGCCAATAGAAAGCAAGTTTTTCACATTGGATAAAGATTTTAAAGATGTTGTAGATGGGAAACAGCAGCATGCTTTCAAACTGAGTCATGAGTTCTAGCCAAGAATCTGGTGATTACCAACCACCCACCTTGTGCCAAATCTTTGCAATGAAGTATGTTTCTTCATGTCAACATATGAATAATAAAGTTTGTTCCACTGTGGGCTTATCTTCTAACATCAAAAGAGCTAACAGCCATGGAATCACTTGACAAATTGGAAGGGATAAGTGAACGAAAGCTAAATATCTTCATGGTTTATTTCACAATGATTGGTTTACTCAACAAATATGTCCTGATGTCACCAGGAGAAACACAAAGATGTACATAACAGAATACATAGAATTATTCTTCAATAGTTAGTGACTAGTGTTTTCATCAGGAAACTCCATCTTGGCCATGTATGGGAAATTTAAATATTTTTCTGAACACTGAATCTTGAGTAAAATCAGTCAAGAAATCAGGAAAAGGGGGAAAGCATTACCACTTTCTTATGAGGGTGAAAGCTTAATTTGGATGTGTGGTAGCCTTCTCCATGGAAAAGGGCAAAGAGAACCTGAGAATGTTCTGGTTAAAGATTCCCGGGGAGATAGTAGAGCTGAGAGTCCACAAAAGACTTCAAAGACGCTGGTTTAGAAAGCTCCAAGCCCTCGCCACCTCCTCCCCTGTGTTACCAACCATATACTGGAACCTTCCTCGATGGCTCACACAAACAATCTGCAGCCAAGAGACTTTCCAGTCTGAGTCCTCCTTTTCCTCAACAACCATATTTTATTCTAGCGCATCAAGCAGAGGGAACATAATCATTTGCCTCCAACAAAAATTCAGACTCCTCTACAAACAGAAGCCACTGGAAACAGAAAGGAAGGCTGTGTGTGTAGCACTTCTCATTAGGCCCTCTGCCTAACCATAATTAGGCTTGTTCCCACTAATGTTGGACTCCAAGCAGCCAGTCCAATACTTATTTTTCCTAGAGGAAAATACAGAGTCCATTTGAGTCCCTGACTTTTACTTCTTCCCTTTCCTCCTTTCCCTTTGTGATTTCATGCTGGTTTGCAATTTATGTTTTCACCACTGTAGTTAATTCTAGACACAGATGATCAACTCAAAGCCTCCTAAATAGTGGAAGTACCTCTAAATAAAATTGCGTCAAACTCAACACTTCGATGGAGAGAATCCCTACCAATCCTCTCATCTTATATTTAGCTGCTACCCTCCATCAAAGTTACATTAATAGCATAATTAAAGAAAACAGCTTTTCTTCCGACTTGCCTAAATAGCAGAGCCAGGTGACTTGGCAACATGTTACCTCTATTTTATAGGAAGTACCACTACCTAAATGGTCTGAGACCTTTTCTACACAACCCCTGGCAGATGAAATAGTCCACCCTGAGCACGTGACTGAAACCTGTCAGCCTGAAAAATACACGTGCCTCATAATGCATGTCAACAATTTTACTATCTGGTACAAATGGAAACTTGCTGAATTTATTCCTTAAAATGCTTTTTATGCTTTTCTTGGTTCTGGCTTAGTGGTAATGTATTTAAATGTCTGGGAGAAATATTCAAAAGAATGAAACACATAACTTTACTTGAGATGTCTACATTTCAAACCAAATACTGGCAGATCAGTGAGTATCCAGGTTAATACGCTCCTTATTTGATTAGGATAATCCACGGAGACACTGACTCATTACTTCAGATCCTGCCTTTTAACCAATCAATATTTTTAGGGTTATGGTTTTCAGAAGGCAAGTGATAATTTTGGAGATAGCATCTCAGGGTGCAGCTGACATTGAGATGCATATTTGATATGTTCTTAGAGTAACAGAACACAGCAACACTGAAAACTCTCCCTGGAAATCCATGCACATGGGCACACCCACACCCAGGATTCCTCTAACCATCGAATTCTTGAAGCTTTGATATAGATTAAACAAATCAGCTCTCTTTTTCTTAATGATTTTTCTTTATGTGAACCACTTCTTAGAAATCTTTATTGAAGTTGCTACAATGCTGCTACCTTTGTATGGGTTTTTGTCTCAAGGCATGTGGAATCTTAGCTCCCTGACCAGGGATGGAACCCACACACTCTGCATTGGAAAGCAAAGTCTTAACCACTGGATAGCCAGGGAAATCCCAGAACACAGGCTCTCATTAATGCCAATAAAAATGGGAAAATTCAAGCAGTGGGCAGTGACTACCTTCTCCTTGAAGGTCCTGTCTTTTCACTATAGGGGGACCCCTAGAAGGAAAGGAAAAAAAGCAGCTTTCTAACCAAAGATCAATAGTGGGGATGGGAGGAAAGAGCTGTTGAGGGCAGCAAGGCAGTGAGCTGGTCGTCTGCCTGAATTAGCACCTGTCACTGCCTAAACAGAATGGGATCACGTGAGCACAAGGGAAGGTGGGGAGAAGCAAAGGAAAAACATTAGACTTGGATTTTTCAGAATGTCATTAAAATGTATCTATTTTAATTTCACATGATAGAAGTTATCTGCCTGCTTTGTATTAATTTTGCCTTGACTGAAATTAGTTGTCAGACCTCTGTTTATAGCCTAATTACCTTTTTCCTGAGGAAAAAAAAAAAAAAAAGAGGTAAAAGAAATAACAGTAAATCCGTAATGGAAAAGCTACAGCAAGTGTGTAGTATCAGTACAGACTAGGGATGCTTCTAGGAACAGGGTTTGAAAATAATATAAAGAAATCTGGAGAAGCCTTGTCTTTCTCAGAACTAGGATTTTGCTGGTTCTCTCGATATTGTTTGGTGCCATAGTTGCGACTTGTGGCCACAAACACTTGGGATTTGAGCAGTGCTCAGGGCAGCTTCAATGTTGCTGGTTCAGTTCAGTTCAGTCGCTCAGTCGTGTCCAACTCTTTGCAACCCCATGAATTGCAGCACGCCAGGCCTCCCTGTCCATCACCACCTCCCAGAGTTCACTCAGACTCACATCCATCAAGTCAGTGATGCCATCCAGCCATCTCATCCTCTGTCGTCCCATTCTCCTCCTGCCCCCAATCCCTCCCAGCATCACAGTCTTTTCCAATGAGTCAACTTTTCGCATGAGGTGGCCAAAGTACTGGAGTTTCAGCTTTACCATCATTCCTTCCAAAGAAATCCCAGGGCTGATCTCCTTCAGAATGGACTGGTTGGATCTCCTTGCAGTCCTGTCCAATTTTTTGTGACCCCCATGGACTGCACCATGCCTCGCTCCTCTGTCCTTCACTATCTCCTGGATTTTGCTCAAATTCATGTCCATTGAGTCGGTGATGCTATCTAACCATCTCATCCTCTGCCACCCCCTTCTCCTTTTGCCTTCCATCTTAAAATCGGGTGACAAAAGAATTGGAGCTTCAGCTTCAGCATCAGTTCTTCTAATGAACATTCAGTGTTGAGTTCCTTTAGGATTGACTGGTTTGATCTCCTTGAAGTCCAAGAGACTCTCAAGAGTTTTCTTTAGCACCATGGTTTGAAAGCATCAATTCTTCAGCACTCAGCCTTCTTTATGGTCCAACTCTCACATCCCTACCTGACTATTTGAAAAACCATGTCTTTGACTATGCAGACTTTTGTTGGCAAAGTGATGTCTCTGCTTTTTAATACACTGTCTAGGTTGGTCACAGCTTTCCTTCCAAGGAGCAAACGTCTTTGAATTTCATGGCTGCACTCACAGTCCACAGTGATTTTGGAGTCCAAGAAAAGAAAATCTGTCACTGATTCCAATTTTTGCCTCTTCTATTTGCCATGACGTGATGGGACCAGATGACATGATCTTAGTTTTTTTTTGTTTTGTTTTTTAATGTTGAGTTTCAAGCCAGCCTTTTCATTCTCTTCTTTCATCCTCATCAAATGCTCTTTAGTTCCTCTTCACTTCCTACCATTAGAGTGATAGCATCTGCAAATCTGAGGGTTATATTTCTCAGGAAAATCTTGATTCGACCTTATAACTCATCCAGCCCAGTATTTCACATGATGCACTCTGCATATAAGTTAAATAAGCAGGGGGACAATATACAGCCTTGTCATACTCCTTTCCCAGTTTTAACTGGTCAGTTGTTTCATGTCTAGTTCTGTTGCCTTTTAACACACATACAGGTTTCTCAGGAGTCAGATAAGGTGGTTTGGTAGTCCCATCTCTTTAAGAATTCTCCATGTTTTGTTGTGATCCACACAGTCAAAGCTGGAGAAGGAAATGGAAACCCACTCCAGTATTCTTGCCTGCAAAATCCCACGGATGGAGGCACCTGGTAGACTGCATCCCATGCGGTTGCAAAGAGTTGGACATGACTAAGCAACTCTCTCTCTCTCTCTCTCTCTCTCTCTCTCTCACACACACACACACACACACACACACACACAGAGTCAAATGCTTTAGCATAGTCAATGAAGCAGAAGAAGATGTTGTTTTGGAATTCCCTTGCTTTCTCCGTGATCCAACAAATGTTGACAACTTGATCTCTGGTTCCTCTGCCTTTTCTAAATCCAACTTTTACATCTGGAAATTCTTGGTTCAAGTACTATTGAAGCATAGCTTGAAGGACTTTGAGCATAAACTTGCAAGCGTGTAAAATGAGTACAATTGTATGGCAGTTGGAACATTCTTTGTCATTGCCCTTCTTTGGGATTGGAATGAAAACCAACCTTTTTCAATCCTATGGCCACTGCTAAGTTTTCCAAATGTGCTGACATATTGAGTGCAATACTTTAACAACATCATCTTTTAGGATGTTTAAATGGCTTAGTTGGAATTTCATCACCTCCATTAGCTTTGTTCATAGTAATGATTCCTAAGACCCACTTGACTTCACACTCAAGGATGTCTAGCTCTAGGTGAGTAACTACACCATCGTGGTTATCCGAGTCATTATGACTTTTCTCATATAGCTCTTCTGTGTATTCTTGACACCTCTTCCTAATCTCTCCTGCTTTTGTTAGGTCCTTATCTTTAGTTGCGGCATGTGTTGTGGCACATGGTATCTTTAGTTGCAGCATGCAGGATATAGTTCCCTGACCAGGGATTGAACCTGGATCCTCTGTATTGGGAGCCCATAGTCTTAGCCACTGGACCATCAGCAAAGTCCAGTTACAATGTAGTGTCATCTATTTCATTTGGCTCTCTTACCAAGCCAGCTAGAAAAAGGAGGGTTCACTCAAGATCATGGATTGGCAACATTTGTGTTGAGATAAATGGCAAATATTTTAGTTTTTATGTGCCATATCTTCTTTATTACAACTACTCAGCTCTGCTGTTGTGGTACAGAAACAACCAAGACAATATGCAAATAAATGAGCATGACTGTGCTCCAATACAACTTTACTAACAAAAACAAGCAGTAGGCTAGATCTGGCTCCCAGGCGATAGTTCAAGCCCTACTCAGGATAATTCAACCATGGAACGTGGGCAGAAACCAATGTATGCATGTCACAGCACAGAGTAAGTGCTCAACATGTATTTTGAACAAAAAATGAGTGTATATATATCTCCAGACCACACAAACAACAACAAAAAAAAAGAAGAAGCATGGAGCTACATCCAAGCAGAATCCTTACAGTTTCAGTGAATTCTCATAATCAACAAGAATAAGTAGTAGATGAACATGATGGAGACAGAGGGCAAGATAAACAAATACAGACTGCTTACCATCTGAGCAACCCAGGAAGCCCTACTAAAGCTTAGCAAAAGGCAAAGTTCTCTGCATAATTAGCCATAGAGAATGACACCATATTATGATCAGTTCAGTTCAGTCTAGTTGCTCAGTCATATACGACTCTCTGTGATCCCATGGACTGAAGCACGCAAAGCTTCCCTGTTCAGCACCAACTCCTGGAGCCTGCTCAAAATCATGGACATCAAGTCGGTGATGCCACCACACCATCTCATCCTCTGTTGTCCCCTTCTCCTCCTGCCCTTCAGTCTTTCTCAGCATCAGGGTCTTTTCCAATGAGTCAGTTCTTCTCCTCAGCTGGCCAAAGTATTGGAGTTTCAGCTTCAGCATCAGTCTTTCCAATGAATATTCAGGACTGATTTCCTTTAGGGTTGACTGGTTGGATCTCCTTGCAGTCCAAGGGACTCTCGAGAGTCTTCTCCAACACCACAGTTCAAAAGCATTAATTCTTTGGCACTAGGCTTCCTTTATGGTCCAACTCTCACATCCACACATGACTACTGGAAAAACCATAGCTTTGACTAGATGGACCTTTGTTGGCAAAGTAATGTCTCTGCTTTTTCATATGCTGTTTAGGTTGGTCATAACTTTTCTCCCAAGGAGTAAGCATCTTTTAATTTCATGGCTGCAGTCACCATCTGCAGTGATTTTGGAGCCCCCTCAAAAAAGTCAGCCACTGTTTCCACTGTTACCCCATCTATTTCCCATGAAGTGATGGGACCAGATACCATGATCTTAGTTTTCTGAATGTTGAGCTTTAAGCCATCTCTTTCACTCTCCTCTTTCACTTTCATCAAGAGGTTCTTTAGTTCTTCTTTGCTTTCTGCCATAAGGGTGGTGTCATCTGCATATCTGAGGCTATTGATATTTCTCCTGGCAAACTTGATTCCAGTTTGTGCTTCATCCAGCCCAGCATTTTGCATGATGTACTCTGCATATAAGTTAAATAAGCAGGGTGACAGTATACAGCCTTGGCGTACCCCTTTCCCAGTTTGGATGATGCCATGTAATAACTGAGCTTTACAATTATGCCCTCTGCCATCAACATAAAGAAACATTGCAGGAAATGTTGGCTATGTTAGGACAATGCAAAGTGTATTTTTTTAAGATGTGTATCAAAATTATTAGTTTTTAAAAAATGATCTCCCTTGAAAAGATGAACTTGAATTATGTCATAAATAAGCACCTGATTTGGGAGGAAACATTCTGGGTCTCAGTCTTGGTATTGATCCTTGCCTTTTGTTTGGCCAGTTACCCTATCTGTATTACAAAGATTGGACCATATGATCTGTGATACACAAACCTTAACCCTAAACTCCTATGATTTCAGTGCTAGCTTCACCTATTTGTTTTTTGTTTAGAGGATCCCCAATTTATTCTATTATGCTGTTTATCTAGAATGTATTATTGAACGGCCTTTGTTTTCTCCTCTACTGAGCAAGTTTCCATTCCATCCCAAATCCCTCACAGCAAGAGTCTTATCTTAAATGTTAATGCAGCTCATCTTCTCCACAGGTACCTAGGGACAGGCTATAGGCAGGACAGCAGCCCTTCTCCAGGCCGAGCCTGTAAAGCCACCCTGGGCATCCTGAGCATTCCTCAGCTGGAGGGGCTTTCCCTACTCAGTGCCTGGACCATTGCCAAGAAGATCTGTCCAGCTGTAAGCCTGATTTTATATAGTTATTTTCACTTATTTTTTATTTCACAAGATGTAAACGAATCTGTTTAACTAGGAAATCACGTCCCTTGAAAGTGATTATAACCTAATTTGACATGCAGTATTTGTATACTTATTCTAGTGTTATGATGCATTCACTGTGTTTATATAAATAGAGATTTCTGTATAATTACTACAAGATAATGTAAAGAGTTAATCACATGAAATCCCCCCAAATCTCATTTGAGTGAATTTTTTTTAACTTGAATTCCAAAATGTTCTCTAAATCATTTTTGAGAGCCTTACAAAAACATCTGCTTTTGTCATCTATTCTTGTTTGCCATTAATTGATATAGTCAGATAAATTACTGTAGGCCTAATATGTACACCATACCAGTAAAGACACAATAGGTATACCTATTGCTTTCAAGAGCATTGCATCTAAACAAGTCTGGAAGCACTTCACAAAGAAAGGTGCCCCTTGATCTTGTCTGGTTATCTTAGAAAATCACTATACTTTCTTAATGAAAAATACAATGAAAAAAACATACAAGAATGCTTTGCAAAGAAAAAAAAAATCAAGAAAAGAGAGAGAGGCAAAATTAGCATGAAATTCTGAAGACAGGGTTGCAAATATTTTAACATTTTCCTCTTTTTATATTTTATTGACAAGGGAAGGAATTTCTCCCAAACTGTAATATTTTACTAAAAATAGGAAGGAACAATCACATAAGGATCTGTTGAATAGCTCTATACTTATCCACCAACTTAGGAAAGATCTATTTGCCTATCTTCCTAAAGTTAAGTAAATGTTTCTCATTGCACCCATTTGCTTTCATTCATTCCATTTATACCATTGCTGACCTTGGCCTTAGCATCTTTGAGGGTGAAGTAATAAGTAAAAGGTCTGCCAAAGTGTACCAAGCTGTGTCTATGGTGAAGAGAAAGCTGAAAAAATGTCTACAACAGCATCTGTAGATGTTCAAAATGCAAGGATGCCACTGCATGTGTACAAATGATAAACACCATCCCTTCACTTTCGCTGGACGCTGTACACTCAGGTGAACCAGGCAGGAGGAAGCATTTTCACTTCTCCTAAGAGAGATATTCCTCCATCTCCATGCTCAAAACCTCCTCTCAAATCCTTGGGCTCTTCTGTTTATTGTGTTTCCTAGAAGGCAAATGACATTTAGACATAGTTATAAGGTAATACCTTTGGCAAAATAGAATATCTATATTTTTGGAATGAATTTTGTACAATTCCTATCCAAAATTTGTCAGCATAAGACACAGAGATTCAAGAACAAAATAGATTACAGGAATTACTTCTGGTCCCCTTAAAAAAAAATCCAAGTCAGTTTTAAACCTAGGATCCCAGTCCTTCAACGTAATTCTATTCAAATCAAAATACAGTGCCTTGTATGCCTAGTAGTTCATGAGTACAACTAGTTTTCTTGAAAAAAGGAATAAAAAGTACATATCATTTGGCAATAAAGTCCTACAGAAATAAAATATAATGTATATTACAATGAGCATGCCATTATGTCACTATTTATTCAACAATTTATTCACAAACTATTTCTATAATGGAATTATTCTGAAACCATCCATTTGTCAACCCTTAAAACAATGCCCTACAGGTAAGCTAATTAACCATGTATGGCCTATTTGCTATGTAGGTTTATCAAGTAGGTTCCCTTTTGCCTTCCATTACAGATTCAGGTAGTCATCATGGTGAAGAGTCATAATAATGTGCTTTGGATTGCCTATGAGTACCATGTTCCTATGAGCAAGTTACTCAGCCTTTCTGTGCTTTAGTTTCACTTCCTATAAAATAGGAATAGCTCCCATTGTTATAAGATTTAAATAACTTATACATAGAGGAGACAGAGCATTACCCGACACATGCAAAAGACAGTAATGTTTGAGTAGAAGCAGCAGCGATCACATTGGCTTTGGATGTGATACACTCACTGCTGTGCTTTCCTTCTCCATTTTTATATAGCCTATTCCTTAAATGCTAAACTCCTGTGGAACATTATCAATGCCTATAGGGGCTGCAGGTAAGGACAAATTATCCATTTAAGTGTATGTATTCTCCCCACCCCCAAAATCCTCACTACATTTCAAATTCCCTTTAAAGTGGCTAATTCTGAAGGGACTGTGTCCATGACAATTTGCATATTGGATGTTTCTAGAGGCAACACTGCTGCTGCTGCTGCTGCTGCTGCTAAGTCACTTCAGTCGTGTCTGACTCTGTACGACCCCATAGATGGCAGCCTACCAGGCTCCCCCGTCCCTGGGATTCTCCAGGCAAGAACACTGGAGTGGGTTGCCATTTCCTTCTCCAATGCATGAAAGTAAAAAGTGAAAGTGAAGTCGCTCAGTCGTGTCTGACTCTTCTGACCCCATGGACTGCAGCCCACCAGGCTCCTCAGTCCATGGGATTTTTCAGGCAAGAGTACTGGAGTGGGATGCCATTACCTTCTCCAGAGGCAACACTAGACACTAACAATGACATTAACTATCAGCAATAGAGGAAATTTCCTGGTAAAGTTTCTTTTTATTATCTACCTTTCATTTTGGCCTGCTTCCTTTCAAATGGAGCCAGCCCATCCCACCCAAACCAGGCTTCAGAAGATGAAGACGTGAGAAGTACAGCATTTCCGAGTCCCACCTTCCTTCCCCTTCTACCATCAGTGCTTATTAACTCCGAAAATGAGTTCACTTATTTTTGACATGAGGTGTTTGCAATAACCATTGTAAAAAAAGAACATTATTTCTCTGGCTGCATCTAGATTATTTTCTTCTGTCACATCCAAGCTGACTTGATCCAGCCTTTAGGGAATGAAAAGAAGGCTCTGAGAAGCGTCTTCTCAGAGACGGGAGGTTGCGGGGTGGGGCCCAGTCTGCAGGAGCACCATATGTCCTCATTCTGCGGTGACTGCTCAGTTTTAACATCCTGTCTCCTGTGCGCTCCCAACAGCAGATTGAATAGTCACTTCCTCCAGGTGTCTGTTGGTTGCCTGAACTGTAATACTGCTGCTTGAAACCATAAGAAGATGGGGTAGGCTTGGAATTACCCAAATCAAAAGCACGTTGGACGAGACCCACAGTTCAATTATAGGCTCTGCGAGGCCGGTGAAGAGTTGTAAGGTTTTCAGCAGAATACTAGTTGGTTACTTAACATGTTCTAGTGTTTTCATTAAAGGCTTTAAATCCAGCTTTGCTCAATTTTACTAAATAGGATACCTAGAAAATAGAATCCTTTTTTCCCCTCCATTACTAAATGAGGTACCTAGAAAATAGAACTCTGTTTCCTCCCATTGGTATGATGAGGGGAAAGCGTTCCCTTGAATCAATGCTTTCCACAGGGGAAGAAAATGTGATCCATGAACTTCTGTATCTGATCTGTTATTAAAGTTCATAACAGCATTTAACAGAGTTATTCTTCCTTTCAGAATTTTCAATTGAAAAATTTTAATGCTTTAATTATTTTTTAAAAATTTGTTAATTACATTTTTTTGTTTTCATTTTAACCTTCTATAAGCTCTAAAATGCAACATTTTGGACTTGAGAAAATCAAATAAGCAATCTATGTCAAGAATGTCTTGCTAAGTGTTATGCTGATTTCTGAATGAACACAGCAAAGAGCTTTATTCAAAATAGGATTCATATTCTCTGGCTCATTCTCTGCAAACATGAATTGCTTCTGCTGTGGCATTTCTCAAAGGGGGAAAATATTAGATGTGAAAGTTATAAAAGGTGACACAGAAGGAAACCAATGCCTCAAAAAAAGCAATGCCTCTAATAAGTATGCTGCTGCTGCTAAGGTGCTTCAGTTGTGTCCGACTCTGTGTGACCCCATAGATGGCAGCCCACCAGGCTCCTCCATCCCTGGGATTCTCCAGGCAAGAACACTGGAGTGGGTTGCCATTTCCTTCTCCAATGCATGAAAGTGAAAAGTGAAAGTGAAGTCACTCAGTTGTGTTCGACTCTTAGCGACCCCATGGACTGTAGCCCACCAGGCTCCTCCAACCATGGGATTTTCCAGGCAAGAGTACTGAAGTGGGGTGCCATTGCCTTCTCTGCTAATAAGTATAGTAATACATTATTATTAGAGAAACAAAGTGGTGGAGTGATATCACTCTAAGAGATTTTCTCCAGACCAAGAACACCTGCTCAAACATTGTTTCTGTTCAGCTTTGTTTTGTTTGGTAGATCTGCTTACCATAACAATAACCTGTGCATGCTAAGTCACTTCAGTCATGTCTAACACTTTATGACCCTATGGACTGTAGACCGCCAGAGTCCTCTGTCCATGGTTTGCTCCAGGCAAGAACACTGGAGTGGGTTGCCATGCCCTCCTCCAGGGGATCTTCCTGACCCAGGGACTGAACCCACACCTGCTGCATCTCCTGCACTGGCAGACAGGGTTGTTTTTACCATTAGCACCACCTGGGAAGGCCTAACAACACCCTACATGAAGTCCTTTACCGAGGTGATTAAACTAACTTTTGTTAGGGTGTCAAACTGCCCGAAACTGGGAGACCTAATACGAGTGTGTAGACTGACAGCACTTACTGTAAAAGACTGACAGCTACTTTTATCCTTGCTCTACAGGCTCCCATCGTGGGCCTTATTGCCTTTGAGAAATTCTCACCAAGGCCCATGGCCCAGTTTACAGATTGCCTTTCTAAATTCTCAGTGAAAACAAGCTAGACTGGAATGAATCAACACATGAAAAGGATTGTTAGGCGGGTCTTCTCTCTGCCTAGATCTCAGTGATTGTTACACAGATGAAGGATCCAGTCATTTCTCTAGCTCTGAATTGTCATTTGACCTATAGCGGATGTCATCAGTGACTAGGGCCCTATTTATTTCTATTGCGTGGGAAGAAATCCACCTTATTTATCACTGTGATCAAATACAGGCAAGAGACAAACATGGTTGAAAATTTACAAGTGTCTGATTATCAATATTAATATCAATTTTGGGACTTGTTCAGTAAAAATGTATTATTAATTGGTATCCAAGGATAGGCTTAGGGGTTGTAAACACACTTCTTATACCAGATTCCTGATTTATCCACTTATTTAATTTATATGCCTTTAAAACATATAGTCATCTTAAAGCCATATATTCTTAAAGTACTGACACCTGCTATTCTAGGAAATGTCATTTCACATAGTTTTCTACTATAACAACTGAAGTTGTATCTTAATGGGATTCAATAGGGTTTCTAGAGTAGAGAGAATAATGAAATGATTCTTGTCTGAAATTTGGGAACAATGTCCCTGCTAATATCTCAAATCCAGTAATCTGCCAACTGTTCCAAATTCCACCCCACTTTTCAGCTCCTGTTCCAAACCTACATCATTCTCCCCAAGAGTACTTAAAGAGTCCCTAGCTCCCAATTGGTCTCTTCTTTTCCATCCTTCCTCACTTCAATCCATTTTTCACAAGCAGCCAGAATAATATTTTTCAAATGTTAATCCGATTATGTTACTCACTGCTTAAATTTTGTTTTCAATTGAACTTAATAAAATCCAAATTTCTTAACTTTGCAATAAATCCCTGTAGACTTTGGTCCTCTCTCATTCTCCAGCCGCGTTATGTTTCATTTCCCCCCTTTCAGATAGTTCACTCACAGGTGTGTTTTTGAACTCGTTGAACACGCCAGGTCTTTGCATAAGCCATCCCCTATACCTGAAACACTCAGCACTGTGTGAGTTCTCAGTTCAGATGTCTCTTCCTCAGAAAGACCTTCCTGGATTGCCTAATCTAAATTAGGTCCCTCTTACTACTTTCTCAGAGAACCCATTTTACTTACCACAATTTAACTATGAGTCTCTATACGTGATGTTTGACGTCCACCTCCCCAACTAAACTGGCAATTCATGAAAGCAATAGGTTTCATTCCTTTAATGTGTTCATTTAAGTATAATTTGTTCAGTATGGTACACCCAGTCCTTGTATACTGCCTGGCACATAAGAAGTCCTTTTGGAGAGAGAGAGGAAAGAAGAAAGAAAGAGAGAGAGGAGAAGAGAGAGGAAAAGAAAGAAGGAAGGGAGAGAGGAAAGAGGAGGAGGGAGGAAGAAAGAAAAGAAGGAAGGGATGAAAGATAGTCACCATGCAGCTTGTGGGATCTTAGTTCCCTGACCAGGGATCAAACCTAGGTTCATGAAAGTGAAAGCCCAAATCTTAACCACTGCCCTGTCAGGGAACTCCCCAAGCTATTATATTTTTATTTTTACCCATTGTGCTGTTGACAAGCAGTGTGACCTTGAGTACCTGTCATAACCTCTCTGTATCACTTTTTCTATCTATAAAATGATTCAGCCTCATCAGAGATGCGAAGGTAAGAGGGAAAGATCTGATAAGAGGGCAGTCTTCAATTCCTTGCATTTGGGGGAAGGAGGAAAGTTGGAGCAGAAGAGAACTGAGTAACAAGTTGGTCCTACTCTGGGGTTGGGTCTCTGGGGTACAGGAAGGGCATTCCAGGCATTCCAGGCAGACGCTTTAACCTCTGAGCCACCAGGGAAGCCCACAGGAAGGGCAGGGGGACAAAAATCCTGACATAACTTTCTCAGAGCAGAGAAGACCTGTCCAGGGAGACAGCAAATCTATTGAACTTCCTCACCACCAGTGTCACACAAGCACCATGATTTCCCATGGAAGGAGAGGGACCCAGAAGAGGTCCTGGGCGGCCCTGAATGCCTGTGCCTCAGTGGATCTGTATGGATTGGCGACTATGGCAGGATAACACAGGCCCAGTGGATGGATGCCCAACTAAGGGTAGATGCCCTGCCCTGCACCCCCACCACCTCCATCACCTTGGTACTATTGAAGGCCCCAGAAATGAGAGACAATCTTAGGGATTTGATGGGAGGAAGCTGCAGTGACAGAGATTACATTTCTGCCTCCCGCAGATTGCTAGCATGAAATGAAAGGAGAATAGTTTGCATAAAATAGTTACATATTCTCACACACCTGAATTTGTAGGTTGAACTCCAAACCTACCACATCATAAATTTGATTAATTACCTTTGTCTTCTACTTCAATGACCACATGCTCTTTCTTCCTCTCATCCTTCACTCTTGTCTGATTTTCTGTCTTCATTTTATCTTCTCCGGGTCTCTTCCTTTTATTCTGCCCTCTTTCTCCAGCATCCCCCTCCAGGCATCTCCTGGGAACCCCACACTGCCTTCCAGCCCACAGTATCCAGAGCAAGAGAAACTGAACCCTGAAATGGAGGCTCAGTCTTCTCTCCGTCTTCCAAACTCCATTGCCGCCATGTCTCCATCACGTTTCCCGATGTTTTATTGCCTCTCATTCTCACCTGCTCCCCAAGTGGCTTTTGTGCAGTCTTTTTAAAAATTCCTTTTCTCTTAGACGCCACTGTGATTTTACTAATAAAAACATTTCCACGGAGCAAAACAGCTTATAAAGAAAAAGGAAAAAAGGACCTCTGTGCCTGTGAGATAAAAGCTAAGATTCTTACCCTGACTTTTTTTTTTAATATTTACTTATTTATTTGGCTGTGCAGAGTCTTATTTGTGGCACATGGGATCCTCCATTTTTGCTGCAGCATATGAGAACTTTAGCTGCAGCATGTAAACTCTTAGTTGCAGCCTGCAGAACTAGTTCCCTGACCAAGGATAATGTTTGAGGCCCCTACATTTGGAGGGTGGAGTCTTAGTCACTCAACCATCAGGGAAACCTCATCTCCTAATTGTCAGTACTTTTCCAGAATGGAAGATGCTATACCATCCCTGGCCCCAATCTCACAGAAACCCTGCTGTCTAGATGGATCTGGATCTTTAGAAAATTCATATACCTCTTAATCTTATCTAATTCGATGCTTTTGCACAGACTGTTCTACCTAAAGTGGCTTCTCCTCCTCTTCACCTGTGCTAATATTATCATGTGTCAAGGAACAATGGAAGACATTCCTCAACACTTTCTGTTCACCCTAGCACAACTAACCACACCCCCTCACTTCCGTCCCTTATAGCCTGTATCCTTCTCTTGGACCCTATCCATGTACTGTCATATGAAGTCACCCATCTCTTTACCGTATACATTCTTGCTCCTGAATAAGAGTAGTAGATCTTCAACATCAGGAATGTATCTTTCTATTGATACTATTATTACTAACAATGAAAACTTCATTATACACGTAGCAGGTTCCACCTTCAAGATGCACTGAATGCCCTTTATTGAATGAATCAATGGTATTAGCTGAATATATGTTTATTAATTGAGTAATGAGATATGGAAGGAACAAAGCAAGTATGTATTGAATAAAGGAATGCCTGAAATTAAGCCAGCAGACTGCCCAGATGTTCTCACTCATGGGGACAGTTCCACAGTTCCAAGTCACAGTTGGATGATATTTACAAGGCTTAATACCATCCTTACTGACTTATCTCAAGTTTTCACTGATATCAGACATAAATGTTTTTGTCATGGAGCCTAATTTAAAACTCTTGGCATATAGAAGCATTTTATTCATAAAACTGACTGCTTATAATCATTTGTTTTGTTTTTAATATAATTTAACTCAGAGTTATCAGATAGACAGCATTAGATTAATTTTTAATGGCCCAGTAAAGAAAAATGCATTTCAGAAACAAATCTGAGCCAGAGGGCGTTATTTCACGGATGAGAGCATGGGGGTGCAGAGAGGCTAAATAATATGTCCCCCAGACACACAGCTAATTGTTGAAAGTATCTGGTCGAGAATACGGATCCCTTGAGTGCCCATACCATATTCTCTGCTACATCCTGCTGCCTCTGTTAGTGAAAGAATGAAAGGACAATCTGCAATATAGACACCCTCCATTTTTTAAATGCTATAAAAGAACACATCATAATCTACACCATGTTGTGAGTAGGAGCAGCATAATTCCCAGCACCCTGAGCAAGTCCCTGTGGCAGCTCCTCTCAACTTGGGCAGGACTGAAATGAACGTAAACACGTGGTCCAAATGCAGGCACACATGGGACAGCCGAGCTGAGCTGAGGCCACTGCCAAGACTTCAACCATGGAGGTGCAGGAATGGCCAAGTTGAAATCAGCTACTTCCACCTCACATCCACGTGGTCACTTAAGATCCTCAAGTGGCCATCCCTCCTTTGTCAAGTCCTTGATCGGACTTTAAACTTGTCTCAGTTTTGTGTTAAAAGGAGGCACGATGGCCAAGTCTTCCAAAGTCACGTCGGTACCTATTATCAATGGCCTGCTGTGGCAAGGACTTACACAGGTAGATGACATTGAAAAAGCAAAACAAACAAAATCTTGGCTAAGGAACCTAAAGATTGGATTCCATAGCTTAGTCTGCTGTCAGCTAACCATGTGGATTTGAGATTATGTATTCAGTCTATACATTTGTATCAAAAGGGGGTTGGAATAGAAAAATGCTTTTCAGATAGTGTTCCGAGGAACACTGGGATCTCTCAGAGGGACTGCCAAGGCTTTATCAGCTGGATTATCAGATTAGGCATCCACATCTCCCAACCTGACTTCAGTCAGAGGTGTTGTATTTTCATCTAACTTCAGTCAGTTCAGTTCAGTCACTCAGTCGTGTCCGACTCTTTGCGACCCCATGAATCACAGCACACCAGGCCTCCCTGTCCATCACCAACTCCTGGAGTTCACTCAGACTCAAGTCCATCGAGTTGGTGATGCCATCCAGCCATCTCATCCTGTCATCCCCTTCTCCTCCTGCCCCCAGCCCTCCCAGCATCCGAGTCTTTTCAATGAGTCAACTCTTCACATGAGGTGGCCAAAGTACTGGAGTTTCAGCTTTAGCATCAGTCCTTCCAAAGAAATTCCAGGGCTGATCTCCTTCAGAATGGACTGGTTGGATCTCCTTGCAGTCCAAGGGACTCTCAAGAGTCTTCTCCAACACCACAGTTCAAAAGCATCAATTCTTTGGTGCTCAGCCTTCTTCACAGTCCAACTCTCACATCCATACATGACCACAGGAAAAACCATAGCCTTGACTAGACGGACTTTTGTTGGCCAACTAATGTCTCTGCTTTTGAATATGCTATCTAGGTTGGTCATAACTTTCCTTCCAAGGAGTAAGTGTCTTTTAATTTCATGGCTGCAATCACCATCTGCAGTGATTTTGGAGCCCCAAAAAACAAAGTCTGACACTGTTTCCCCATCTATTTCCCATGAAGTGATGGGACTGGACGCCATGATCTTCATTTTCTGAATGTTGAGCTTTAAGTTAACTTTTTCACTCTCCACTTTCACATTCATCAAGAGGCTTTTTAGTTCCTCTTCACTTTCTGCCATAAGGGTGGTGTCATCTGCATATCTGAGGCTATTGATATTTCTTTCAGCAATCTTGATTTCAGCTTGTGTTTCTTCCAGTCCAGCGTTTCTCATGATGTACTCTGCATAGTATCCTGCATATGCCTAATAAAAAAACAATGCCTAATAAAAACAAAATTGCATTTCATTTTCACCAATCTATGAGGCATCCAGAGGTAGGCTGAGCCTCACAGAGCCTTTCCAATCACACAAGGTAGGTCTGAGCCTGCCGGGGGACAGTCTGTATTATTGAAGTTGCCGACCACAGGAAGTGAGAGAAGCCCTCTTCCCCTGGAGAGCTCTCTGGGCCACATATTACTGAGGATTCTAATTCATCCAAAGGTTGTAAAGGAAATAAATCCCTTTTCTCTATTGCTTAGACATACTGAAAAACATCTTGGGTCTTAACAGGTGTAATTCAATGCAATTATATTCTCTCCATTAACTTAATACTGTTACTCTTTGAGGCAGAGATTTGACATTTTGTTGTTTATTTTTGTTACTGTTTTTTTCTTTCTCAACCTACCCCAGAAGCTGTAGCTTATACATCTCCCCATAGAAAGAAACTTAAGGTCTGATGTCCTTTTTCCCTTACATATTTCCATTAAATTCTTCCAGTCCCTAGTTAACTGATGTTCAGTGTCCATTTCCAAACTAGGTGCAGGGAGAAAAAAGTTTAAAAGACGCAGTCCTTGTCTTCAAGGGTTTAGTGTGTCTGAGAGAAGAGACTTCCACACACAACACCAGCCGGTAACAAAGGAACAGTGCTAGATTAGCTGCAAACCCCTACCACAGGTAAATGCCAGATCTACTTAGCATTAATAGTTTGGAAAGGGTGAGACAGGGGCCAGCTGGAGTTCTCAGAGGTTTGTTTAAGGGCTAAAAGGATATAGACCCAGAGGAACAGCCTTTATGGGAAAGCGTAGAAGGTAGAAGACAAGTCCCAAAGGCAGAGAGAGGACCAGCTGTTCTGGAGGGAGAGCCGCTATGTCAGGGTGCCCAGACACCCAGCCTCCACCTTGGTGGAGGCTCGTGGAGGCTCCTGATCAAATGACTTACATGCTCTGGGTCACAACCCAGCATCTTCCAGCGGAAACTGGCTCCTGATCTCCTATTTATCTCGAAGACATATCTCCATTTATATGTGTTTCATGCTTGCCATGTGTTTAGAGCTCACTACCTGGGAGAGAGGCTCATGTTATTATCACCATAATCATCGTTTACCACCTGCCTGCCTCACTTGAACCCATTACTCATGCTATCCCTCTCCCAGGAGAAGCCTTTCGCCAACTCCCAGGGTTCACATATCTGGTTTTGGGAGACAAATCGACTAAACATTAAATTTTAAAGTGACCACTTCCAAATGCTTGGGGGAACATACAAAGGGAAAAGGTATCAGCTTTGGGTTCCTCAGAAAATATGCTTATTTTTCCAAAGTGGAGGATGCCTGAGGGTGGGTGAGTGCCCTCTCAAAGGCAGTAAGAAGCAGCCTGCCAGGTGACTTAGAGAAGACAAGTGCCAGGATCTCTTCCAGAGTAGGGGTCTTCCTACATGTGAACAAACTCCCACATTTCCCTGTGTCTCCCATGATCTCTTTTTCCTAAATCAGCCATGATAATATGGGAATAAATTCACATTTTCTGAGGCAGAAATACTGCCAGACTTGTTAATCTCATGCAGATGTGATGTTACTTTTACTGTGTTGTAAGATGGTTTCTTAAAAAAAAAAAAGTGGGAAGGAGGTGGGGGAAGAAGAGCCCACCACCAAAAAACACAACAAATATTCGCCAACCCATATGGTCAGTAATTGCTATTTAATAGTCCTCCTATTACAAACCTAAGAGGCAGCAGTCTGAATTACCAGTAGAGTATTAATAAACAGGAATGAGTTAATAGAGCATAAAGACCTTCTCCTGGAACAGTGGGGGAGTTGAATATTCTTTTCTTCAGTCAGCTGTAAGTAATTACTGCATGGTGTGCTTCTGACTATTACCATAACAGAGCAATTGGACGTGAAGAATGGATAATAGTACGGACATGGAGGTATTTTTAGAATATCAGCAGCGAAGCAGGTAACTGGCCTACTCCAGAAGAAACCTTTAAATAAGTTTAGAAGACTTTTTTTTTTGCTCCCCCACCCCTTCTCCTTATGACATTTAGCCAGGGTAGAATTTTAAAAAGATCAATCTAATAAATTATTTAAAATAACTTTACAAAGAGGATGCCTGTGATATGTAAATAAGAAGGCAAGAAGGGAAGAAGGAGAAGCCTAAAAATGCCCAGGCGGACCGGGAGGCATCAAGCCTATGTTCCTGTAACTACATAATCACGGGTTCCTGTCTGCTCCTCAGAGACTACAGCCCGGATGCGAATCTGCTTGACTGGCTCCCACTGGCTGCTCAGGTGAAAGTGGAAATATTCAAATCAGAGCTGTAACTATGATTGCTGGAGTTGTGGGTTTTCTAAAATTGAGTTAGTCATCCTCGGTGATTTAATGATGCATATCATTTATTTTAAAATATTATTACAGGGGCATTGACTGAGCGGCGGCGCCTTCTTCGCGGGACTGGCCATTATGTGATGCGGCGGGGGATGTCAGGGGCGTCGGCAGGCTGGGAGGCTGTCTACCGGCACAACATATGTTCTCAGACGCAAACAGCTTGAGACTTCGATTCAGAAAGCGGTAATTTTGCAAATGCACACAAATATCATTTAAGGGGTATTTTGAAAAAAAAAAAAAATTTTTTTTTTCAGGGTATAGGTCCTTCTCCTTTCTCCCGGCTGCACAGGCCGATGCTGATTTTTCAATTTGCAGGTTTGTTAAGCATCATGGAATGTTTTGGTTCTCAATCAAGAATATTCTTCCCAAGTGGTTCCAAAGTCCTATGCTTGAAAATAAATGCGTGTCCTCTTTGTCCCCTAGCAGCATGTGTTCCAAGGTACAATAGCGGCACAGGACAGAGTGAGGCAATGCCTTTGATTGAACCGTCCTATAGGTTTTTAACCGGCTACTCACCCAGGCTGGACGCTTTCTTCAGCTTGCTCTCTTCTCTGGGTGGTGCTAGTGACTGGAGTCCAGCAGAGATGGTTAGGAATCAGGACCCAAGTCCTCCTCCTGGCAGGATTCCTGTTCTTCCTTGTGGCACAGGAGCTGAACAGAGCCTCAACTGCTTCAGCGCTGGTGACCTCCTCTGGGCCCCACCTGAAAAGAAGAGGTGCAGCCATTGGGACAAGTGGCCATGCTTCACAGATCTCTGCCCACTGCTTTGAGGTCTTCTGACAAACACACGTGTGTGAGATAAACACTGTCGCATTTATTTCCCCCGAAAAAACCACATGATTGCATCTGAGCTCCACCAGCCAGCATACTCTGATTCAACTAGACACAGTCCCTTTCTTGCTAAAAGATGCTGCAGTGTAAATTTATAGCTGTGGATTTCACCTGTTTGACTGGTCATTCTTAATAGGAGTCAAGGGCACACCTGTAGAGGTGTTATTGTGACCCAGGGAGAGGACCCGCTCCCCTGTGTGGCTGGTTTTGATTTCCTTGTTTCACATGTTTAAGAAGAGAATAGCTCTCTTTTACTGTGATGTGCTGTGCTGTTGCTCAGTCATGTCCGACTCTTTGCGGCCCCATGGACTGTAGCCTGCCATGCTTCTCTATCCATAACGATTCTCCAAGCAAGAATACTGGAGGGGGTTGCCATGCCCTCCTTCAGAGGATCTTCCCAACACAGGGATCGAACCCAGGTCTCCCACATTGCAGGTGGATTCTTTACCATTTGAGCCCCCAGGGAAGCCCCTCTTTTCCTTAAGTCTATACAAAGATGAGGACAAAAGAAAATATGGCTTATTAAGAGCCAACATTTAATCAAGTTTTTCACAATGGACGAAGATCAATGGTCATTTCTAGAAAGTGTTCAAGATCTCATGATTTAGGGCACGGGTCCCTAACATCTGGAATCTAATGCCTGATGATCTGAGGTGTAGCTGCTGTAATAATAATAGAAATAAAGTACTCAATAAATGCAATGGGCTTGAATCATCCTGAAACCATCTCCCCTCTCTGGTCCATGGAAAAATCATCTTCCACAAAACCAGTCCCTGGTGCCAAAAAGGTTGGGGACCATTGATTTAGGGCATTTCAGTGATCAGCATCTCTGTTTCTGATTCATTTTGAGATACTTATGAGTGACTTTATATGTGAGTGCACTGTTTGTGGTCATGAGTATGCCCCACTTGAACTTGTTGATACCCTCATGAATCATGAACTTCTCAAGGGCGTGGATTACACCTTTGAGGTTTATACACAGGGTTACATCTTTTCAAGAGGACCAGCACAAGGACTTCCCAGGAAAAGATAGTCAACAATCAGGGATGTTGCTGTTTCAGATCTAGAAAACCCTCTAAGGAGCCAAAGAATAAGAGGTTTTTCCCAAGAGTGAGACTAAGGGGAAAAAGAAGGCACCAACTCCTTTATATCTGCAGTTAGTTCTCAGAAGCCCAGAGCAAAAGAAATACCTGGAATTGTTAAGAAGGCAACTATTTCCAGAGGCCACCATTTTACCTCTTGGGTATTTTTGCTGGTATGTCAAGAGTTCTTACATTTTCAGGTGTTCCTTTTGAAACACCTTAGGAGGCCAATACTCCAATAAGAATGAGTGAACAAGTAAATTATTTAAAATGAATTATATAACTCAATCTGAATAAAACTTTCCAGACTGGTTGACTTCAGCTACCCTACTGATGGGTTATCATGACAACCAGTAGAACACACACACACACACACACACACACACACACACACACACACTTTTTCAACATTTGGTAGACAATCCTCTGAAAATGTCCAGTTATATGATAATGCCTCTAACAGCGATAATGTGTTCCGTCCCTCAGTCATGTCCAACTCTGTGGCCCCATGAACTGTAGCCCCACTAGGTTCCTCTGTCCATGGAATTTTCCAGGCCAGAATACTGGAGTGGGATCCTATTTTCTATTCCAGGGGATCTTCCCCACCCACTCAGGGATCAAACCCACGTCTCTTGCATGTCCTGTATTGGCAGATGGATTCTTTACCATTGGTGCCATCTGGGAAGCCCAACAGTGATAATAGCAGAGGTCTAAATAATCTCTGCCTATGGGATCAATTTCATCTTCTACCACCCACCTATGGTTTTATTTTAGTTCCTCCATCACCCTGAGCTTATCTCTGTTTCTGGGTCTTTGAACTGTCTGCTCCCTTTGCCTGAAAGGCATTCAGCCTTGGTATAAATGTCATCTCCAAGTAACTACTCTTAATAGCTTTTTAGGCATCCTCTAAGTAAAACTCTGCTTTAGTTTCTTCACAGCATTTATACAAGTTGTTCTTAAGAGTCCCTTGGACCTCAAGGAGATCAAAGTAGTCAGTCTTAAAGGAAATCAACCCTGAATATTCTTTGGACGGACTGATGCTGAAGCTGAAGCTCCAAATCTTTGGCTACCTGATGTGAAGAGCCAACTCATTGGAAAAGACCCTGATGCTGGGCAAGATTGAAGCCAGGAGGAGAATGGGACAACAGAGGATGAGATGGTTGGATGGCATCACCAATTCAATGGATATGTGTTTGAGCAAACTCCAAGAGATAGTGTAGGATGGGCAAGCCAGGCGTGCCACAGTCCATGGCGTGGCAAAGAATCAGACATGACTAAACAACAAGTACAAGTTGATGTTTTTAGCATGTGTGCCAGCTGAACAGTTCTCAATTCTTGATTCCCTCCCTGCTCTAACATACATCTCAGGTGACATGTAACTGTGGATAGAAAGTGACCCTCACCCCGTGGTGTTAATGCTTAGCCATGTGACTTGCTCTGGTTGACTAAATGTTGGCAGGCATTTAGTTAACCAGTGTTGAGAACAGAGCCTTTACATACCCTGTGTATCTTGCTTGCATCCTGGTGCTCCTGCCTTTCCCTAGAAGAAATATATGTCATAAATAATCACTTTTTGAAGAAGAATGAAAAACTAGAACAAAACTGAACCTAACCAGTGGCCTAGAACCAAGTCTCCTGATGACCTTCAGTAGTACTGTTTCAATCATTATCAAGAAAATAAACACTTGTTATTTGAGCCTCTGAGATTTGGGTCACGTTATGGGGCTTGTCATTCATCATTAATGTGCCAATTGCTAGTTAACAGAAAAATTATACCAGAAATGGGCATCTGCTCTCAAAAACCTGTAAAATATGTATCATTTGGTTTGGGATTATGTGGTAAGAGAAAGAAAACTATAAAAAACCTGTAATAAGAGGCTGGAGAAATGACTACCCATATTGTGTAGTAACAAAATATTTGATTTATTGCGATAACCTAGGAGGCAAAACAAACAAAAAGTAAGTACTAAGTGTACCTGTAGTTTGGGTATTACAGGTGGGAAACAGGTTGAAAAATCAACTCGGCTACCGAGAAGGACACATTCCCAGTACTTATCAGAAAAGCCAAAGAAGGCATTCATCGAGCAGAGTGAAGACGCTGTATTACAGTACTGATATACTGTAGTACAGTATATCTGTGTACTGTATCTATGCTTTATATACAGTATTGATATACTGTATTACAGTATATCAATGATATACTCCCAGGTGGGGAACCAGGGACTAGCCAAAGTGTATGCTAGTCTCTTTGTAGGGAAACCTGGCAGAATTTCAGGTTCTTGCTATAGACCAATGATTTCTATGTTTCTTTCAGTTTTTTTCCTCATTGAATGCAACTATCTTAATTTGTTTATCCTGTCCTTATTCCAACATTGTATGTGAAATGTGTGGGAGGAAGAAAACATGTGATTCAGTTCAGAGATATTCAGATCCAGAGCATCCCACCTATACCTGATATAAATCATGAGATCCTGGACTTTAAACCTGATGCCAAAACTGAGAGAGATTTTTTATTTTCTTGGGATGTCAAAAAGTATGCAGAAGGATCCTGACCAAGAGGGTAGATAGAGTAAATTGTTATTTTCAATAAAATGAATTATAAATCATTAAAATTTTTTTAAAATTATACATTTACACATCTTCCCATAAAGCTTACAGTTCTTTCCACTATGAATGAAAAATACTTCACTGATCCATTGATGTTGGGCTTGACATGTGAATTGTGTTGGTTAATGCCTGAGAGTCCCTTGGACAGCAAGGAGATTAAACCAATCAATCTTAAAGGAAATCAACCCTGAATATTCATTGGAAGGAATGATGTTGAAGCTGAAGCTCCAATACTTTGGCTACCTGGTGTGAAGAGCCAACTCATTCGAAAAGACCCTGATGCTGGGAAAAATTGAGGGCGGGAGGAGAAGGGGGCAACAGAGAATGAGATAGCTGCATGGAATTACCAACTCAATGGATATGAGTTTGAGCAAACTCCTGGAGATAGAGAAGGGCAGGGAAGCCTGGCATGCTGCAGTCCATGTGGTCGCAAAGAGTTGGACACAACTTAGCAACTGAACAACAATGAAATATTACTAAGTGTGACTAAAGCAGAGTTTTATACTTACTGCCATGCTCTCGCTTCTTCTCTTGCACTCCTGCCATTCACCACAAGAAGAACATGCTCCAGGTAGCCGCTGGTCCAGGAAGAAACCAAACAGACAAGGAGGAAAGTTCTGATCCCAGCTGACAGTTTTGAGTCAAGATACACTGAACCGTGGGCTTCCCAGGTAGCGGTAGAGGTGAAGAGTCCACCTGCCAATGCAGGAGATGCAAGAACACGGGTTTGATCTCTTGGTTGGGAAGATCCCCTGGAGAAGGGAATGGAAACCCACTCCAGTATTCTTGCCTGGAAAATTCCATGGACAGAGGAGCCCGGCAGACTACAGTTCAGTTCAGTTCAGTTCAGTTCAGTTCAGTTCAGTTGCTCAGTCATCTCCAACCCTTTGCAGCTGCATGGACTGCAGCACACCAGGCTTCCCTGTCTATCACCAACTCCTGGAGCTTGCTCAAACTCATCTCCATAGAGTTGGTGATACCATCCAACCAGCTCATTATCCATCATCCCCTTCTCCTCCTGCCTTCAATATTTCCCAGCATCAGGGTCTTTTCCAATGAATCAGTTCTTCTTCTCAGCTGGCCAAAGTATTAGAGTTTCAGCTTCAGCATCAGTCCTTCCAAATGAATATTCAGGACTGATTTCCTTTGGAACTGACTGGTTGGATCTCCTTGCAGTCTGAGGGACACTCAAGAGTCTTTTCTAACACCACAGTTCAAAAGCATCAAAAGCTATAGTCTATGGGGTTGCAAAGAGTTGGACACGACTGAGCAACGGAGCATAAGCTGAACCATGCTAAGATCAGGCACCTTCCAGCAGATCCACTAGTGAAAAAACTAGAACTGCTAGTGAAAAAAAAAAAAAAAAATGTTTGGTGCGTCAGTTGATAGATGATAGGGTTGCTTGTTTCACAAAATTATTGTAGGATAAATGCTGACTGATTTCATGTTTGCTTATTGTCTGCCCCTATGGAAATGTAAGCTCTATGAACATAGAAACTTTTTCCATCTTATTCATGTATGTTTTCCAGTAGGCAGAAATAATCTTGGTACATATTTATTGTAGAATACATATTTTTATGGAACACAATAAAATGTGGAAAATTCTGAAAGAGATGGGCATACCAGACAACCTGACCTGCCACTTGAGAAATCTGTATGCAGGTCAGGAAGCAACAGTTAGAACTGGACATGGAACAACAGACTGGTTCCAAATAGGAGAAGCAATATGTCAAGGCTATATGTTGTCACCTTGCTTATTTAACTTATGTGCAGAGTACCTCATGAGAAATGCTGGACTGGATGAAGCACAAGCTGGAATCAAGATGGCCAGGAGAAATATCAATAACCTCAGATATGCAGATGACACCACCCTTATGGCAGAAAGTGAAGAAGAACTAAAGAGCCTCTTGATGAAAGTGAAAGTGGAGAGTGAAAAAGTTGGCTTAAAGCTCAACATTCAGAAAACAAAGATCATGGCATCCGGTCCCATCATTCAATGGCAAATAGTTGGGGAAATAGTGGAAACAGTGGCTGACTTTATTTTTGGGCTCCAAAATCACTGCAGATGGTGATTGCAGCCATGAAATTAAAAGACGGTTACTCCTTGGAAGGAAAGTTATGACCAACCTAGATAGCATATTCAAAAGCAGAGACATTACTTTGCCAACAAAGGTCCGTCTAGTCAAGGCTATGGTTTTTCCAGTGGTCATGTATGGATGTGAGAGTTGAACTATAAATAAAGTTGAGCGCCAAAGAATTGATGCTTTTGAACTGTGGTGTTGGAGAAGACTCTTGAGAGTCCCTTGGACTGCAAGGAGATCCAACCAGTCCATCTTAAAGGAAATAAGTCCTGGGTGTTCATTGGAAGCACTGATGTTGAAGGTGAAGCTCCAGTACTTTGGCCACCTCGTGCGGAGAGTTGACTCATTGGAAAAGACTCTGATGCTGGGAGGGACTGGGGACAGGAGGAGAAGGGGACGACAGAGGATGAGATGGCTGGATGGCATCACAGACTCGATGGACGTGAATCTGAGTGAACTCTGGGAGTTGGTGATGGACAGGGAGGCCTGGCATGCTGCGATTCATGGGGTCGCAAAGAGTCAGACACGACTGAGTGACTGACCTGAACTGATTCTTCAAAGCAACTCATTTTACTTTCTTATTCTGCCTTAGCAACCCTTTCCTTTAACCCCAACATCCCAACCTTTATTTAAGGCAGTACTTCTACTGAACAGTTTATTTTCCATCCCAGCCCTTAGTATTTACTACAAGATTCAGGTGCTAAATGCTAGGGGTAAAATATTTGAGTAAGACATAGTTCTTGCTATGAAGGTATTTATTTGAAAAGAAAGGCAAATACTCTGATTACATTGCTTTCAAGTGCTACAGTTGAACAACATCTTTTTTTTCTTTTAACTTTATTTTACTTTACAATTCTGTATTGGTTTTGCCATACATATCTTGAGAACACATTAGTAGGACATCTCTGTGATACTGAAGGACCAAGGCAGCATGGAACTTGAAGTGCAAGTAGGAGATAAAGAATGGGGATAATGATATGAGAGAAGTTTCCACAAACACGCTTTTGTTTATCCTTATGTCCACTCTAGGAAAATAAACATCAAAATATCTCTGAAAGAACATGGCATGGATCAGCAGATATGTAATCTAGAAAAGGGAAAAAGGAGTTTGTAGCCTTCAAAGATTCTTTCTCAGAATATGGTATTTATCCTTTACCACAATCTCAAGAAACGTGATGAAATGACAAGAAAGCACAGAAAAGAAACTATTCTGAGAAAGAAAAAGGTAGAATCTACTGATTGAAGCACTTAGTCCACTTGTTAAAAGTGGTTTTTCTTAAAAAGGCACATGGAGTCAGTAAAGAGAAATTAAAAAGCCAATGAAGAAAGTCTGGATTTTAAAAACAAGACCAAATTATATAATAAAGGAAAAAACAGGATGAAATGTGGCCTTACATAGTAAGGGTGTAAAGAAACAAAGGATTATCAGAGTCTAGAATTTTACAGAAACTAAAATAATAAAATAAAATCTTGTGGGTTGATTGATGAGACAAGATAAGGTGCCTCTGATGAAATACCATACAGTGAGAAAAAGCAGTATTGCATAGGAACCTGAAATGGTAGGTCCATGAATCAAGGCAAATTCAGTTCAGTTCAATTCAGTCACTCAGTTGTGTTAGACTCTTTGCGACCCCGTGAATTGCAGCACGCCAGGCCTCCCTGACCATCACCAACACCTGGAGTTCACTCAAACTCATGTCCATCGAGTCAGTGATGCCATCCAGCCATCTCATCCTCTGTCATCCCCTTCTTCTCCTGCCCCCAATCTCTCCCAGCATCAGAGTCTTTTCCAATGAGTCAACTCTTTGCATGAGGTGGCCAAAGTACTGGAGTTTCAGCTTTACCATCATTCCTTCCAAAGAAATCCCAGGGCTGATCTCCTTCAGAATGGACTGGTTGGATCTCCTTGCAGTCCAAGGGACTCTCAAGAGTCTTCTCCAACACCACAGTTCAAAAGCATCAATTCTTTGGTGCTCAGCCTTCTTCACAGTCCAACTCTCACATCCATACATGACCACTGGAAAAACCATAGCCTTGACTAGATGGACCTTTGTTGGCAAAGTAATATCTCTGCTTTTGAATATGTTATCTAGGTTGGTCATAACTTTCCTTCCAAGGAGTAACCGTCTTTTAATTTCATGGCTGCAGTCACCATCTGCAGTGATTTTGGAGCCCAAAAAATTAAAGTCTGACACTGTTTCCACTGTTTCCCCATCTATTTCCCATGAAGTGATGGGACCAGATGCCATGATCTTCTTTTTCTGAATGTTGAGCTTTAAGCCATCTTTTTCACTCTCCTCTTTCACGTTCATCAAGAAGCTTTTTAGTTCCTCTTCACTTTCTGCCATAAGGGTGGAGTCATCTGCATATCTGAGGTTATTGATATTTCTCCCGGAAATCTTGATTCTAGCTTATGCTTCTTCCAGCCCAGTGTGTCTCATGATGTACTCTGCATATAAGTTAAATAAGCAGGGTGACAATATACAGCCTTGATGTACTCCTTTTCCCTACTTGGAACCAGTCTGTTGCTCCATGTTCAGTTCTAACTGTTGCTTCCTGACTTTCATATAGGTTTCTCAAGAGGCAGGTCAGGTGCTCTGGTATTCCCATCTCTTTCAGAATTTTCCACAGTTTATCGTGATCCACACAGTCAAAGGCTTTGGCATAGTCAATAAAGCAGAAATAGGCAAATTGGAAGTGGTCAAACAGGAGATGGCAAGAGTGAACATCGACATTTTAGGGATCAGAGAACTAAAATGGGCTGGAATGGGCAAATTTAACTCAGATGACCATTATATCTACTACTGTGGGCAAGAATCCCTTAGAAGAAATGGAGTAGCCATCGTCTGAAATGCAGTACCTGGATGCAATCTCAAAAACGACAGAATGATCTCTGCTTGTTTCTAAGACAAACCATTCAATATCACTGTAATCCAAGTCTATGCCCCAAGCAGTAATGCTGAAGAGGCTGAAGTTAAATGATTCTATGAAGACCTACAAGACCTTCTAGAACTAATACTCCAAAAAGATGTCCTTTTCATTATAGGGGACTGGACTGTAAAAGTAGAAAATCAAGAGCTACCTGGAGTAACAGGCAAATTTGGCCTTGGAGTACAGAATGAAGTAGGGCAAAGGCTAATAGAGTTTTGCTAAGAGAATGCTCTGGTCATAGCAAACACCCTCTTCCAATAACACAAGAGAAGACTCTACACCTGGACATCACCAAATGGTCAACACCGAAATCAGATTGATTATATTCTTTGCAGCCAAAGATGGAGAAGCTCTATACAGGCAGCAGAAACAAGACTTGGAGCTGACTGTGGCTCAGATCATGAACTCCTTATTGCCAAATTCAGACTTAAACTGACGAAAGTAGGGAAAAGCACTAGACCTAAATCAAATCCCTTATGATTATACAGTGGAAATGACAAGTAGATTCAAGGGATTCGATCTGATAGAGTGCCTGATGAACTATGGATGGAGGTTCATGACATTGTACAGGAGACAAGAATCAAGGCCATCTCCAAAAAAGAGAAATGCAAAAAAGCAAAATGGTTGTCTGAGGAGGCCTTACAAATAGCTGTGAAAAGAAGAGAAGCAAAAAGCAAAGGAGAAAAAGAAAGATATACCCATCTGAATGCAGAATTCCAAAGAGTACACGGAGAGATAAGAAAGCCTTCCTCAGTGATCAATGCAAAGAAATAGAGGAAAACAACAGAATGGGGAAAACTAGAGACCTCTTCAAGAAAATTAGAGATACCAAGAGAACATTTCATGCAAAGATGGGCTCAATAAAGGACAGAAATGGTAGGGACCTAACAGAAGCAGAAGATATTAAGAAGAGGTGGCAAGAATACACAGAAGAACTATATAAAAAAGATCTTCATGACCCAGATCATCACAATGGTGTGATCACTCACCTAGAGACAGATCCTGGAATGTGAAGTCAAGTGGGCCTTAGGAAGGCATCACTATGAACAAAGGTAGTGGAGGTGATGGAATTCCAGTCGAGCTATTTCAAATCCTGAAAGATGATGCTGTGAAAGTGCTGCACTCAATATGCCAGCAAATTTGGAAAACTCAGCAGGGGCCACAGGACTGGAAAAGGTCAGTTTTCATTTGAATCCCAAAGGAAAGCAATGCCAAAGAATGCTCAAACTACCACACAATGCACTCATCTCACACTAGTAAAGTATTGCTCAAAATTCTCCAAGCCAGGCTTAAGGAATATGTGAAACATGAACTTCCAGATGTTCAAGCTGGTTTTAGAAAAGGCAGAGGAACCAGAGGTCAAATTGCCAACATCTGCTGGATCATGGCAAAAGCAAGAGAGTTCCAGAAAAACATCTATTTCTGCTTTATTGACTATGCCAAAGCCTTTGACTGTGTGGATCACAAGAAACTGTGGAAAATTCTGAAAGACATGGGAATACCAGACCACCTGACCTGCCTCTTGAGAAACCTATATGCAGGTCAGGAAGCAGCAGTTAGAACTGGACATGGAACAACAGACTGGTTCCAAATAGGAAAAGCAGTATGTCAAGGCTATATATTGTCACCCTGCTTATTTAACTTATATGCAGAGTATGTCATGAGAAATGGGGTGGAAGATGCACAAGCTGGAATCAAGATTTCCGGGAGAAATATCAATAACCTCAGATACGCAGATGACACCACATTTACGGCAGAATGTGAGGAAGAACTAAGTCAGAAAACTAAGATCATGGCCTCTGGTCCCATCACTTCATAGGAAATAGATGTGGAAACAGTGGAAACAGTGGCTGACTTTTTTGAGGGAGGCTCCAAAATCACTGCAGATGGTGACTGCAGCCATGAAATTAAAAGATGCTTACTCATTGGAACAAAAGTTATGACTGACCTAGACAGCTTATTAAAAAGCAGAGACATTACTTTGTCAACAAAGGTCCATCTAGTCAAGGCTATAGTTTTTCCAGTAGTCATGTATGGATGTGAGAGTTGGACTATAGAGAAAGCTGAACACCAAATAATTGATGCTTCTGAACTGTGGTGTTGGAGAATACTCTTGAGAGTCTCCTGGACTGCAAGGAGATCCAACCAGTCCATCCTAAAGGAGATCAGTCCTGAATATTCTTTGGAAGGACCGATGTTGAAGCTGAAACTCCAATACTTTGGCCACCTGATGCGAAGAGCTGACTCATTTGAAAAGACCCTGATCCTGGGAATGATTGAAGGCAGGAGGAGAAAGGGATGACAGAGGATGAGATGATTGGATAGCATCACCAACTCAATGGACATGAGTTTGGGTAAACTCCAGGAGTTGGTGATGGACAGGGAGGTCTGGCGTGCTGTGGTCCATGGGGTTGCAAAGAGTCAGACAGGACTGAGTGACTGAACAGAACTGAACTGAACTGAGAGTAAATCAAAGAATGGTACAAATAGAAAGATGCCATGATTACATCCGCTTTTCTTAATTTTTTAATAATCATCAACCCATTTTGTAATTGTTATTTTCCATTATCTTCCTTCATGTATTCTATCAATTGTGGAAAGAAATAAAATATAACTGAAAATACATGTAGAGGAAAAGTTCCTTGAAAAGCACGTGCCTAGTTGAAAATAGCTTAAATCTTTGATCCGCATAATAAATTGGATAGGGTAGGGTAGGGTAGGGTACGGAAAGGAGGTAGCTGGTCAGGGCAGAGAGGAGGAGGATGTTTCAGCCATGGATGTGCTTAGTTGCTTCAGCCGTGTCTGACTCTTTACAACCTTGTGCCCTGCAGCCCAGTCCATGGGATTTTCAGGCAAGAATACTGGGGTTGCATCTCCCTCTCCAGGGGACCTTCGCAGCCCAGGCATTGAGCCATCTCTTCTGTCTGTTGTGTTATCACTGGCAGGTGGCTTCTCTACCACTAGCGCCACCTGGAAAGCCTGTTAGTCATGGATGCGCGGGTAGAATCTAACTCATCAGCTACAGGACCTAGAACAAGTCAGCTAACCCCTGTCAGGCTCAGTTTCCATCATTTATAAAGCAGGTAGAATAAACCTCCCTCATAGACTTATCGTGGGAATTAAATGAGTGAAAATACAGGCCTTGGTCCATACAACTAAATCCATAAGTCTGTAATACCAGGCAGAATCAATGTTGCCAAAGTGTTACTTCTTTTCCCCACTTGACACATGAAAACCCTGAAGGAGAGAGAGGCAGTATTAATAGACACGTGTCCATACAAGGAAGGCCGAGGACCAAGCTGATGCCCGCACTGAGGGAAAACTTTTCTCTCTGAGGTTTTAATATTCAGAGGCAACTCTCCATATTTAGCACTTATAACCAGAAGGGGGAAAAATCTATTAGAAAACTATGTACTGATGTAATTTTAAACTTAATTACTAAATATCTTTTAAACAAATGTACCAGTCTAGTTACAATCTTTCAGAAATACAATGAGTCATAGTCAGAGCATTGGCAGAGCCCTGAAAGGTCAGACTCAATCTACAGGGTTGCTCACTGTAGTTTCTCCCCAGCTTGCTGGCCAACTCTTACATAATGACATAATTAAATGGCTATAAAGTTCCATAATTCTTGCTCCTTTAATTAACTGGAGGAAAACCTCTTATCTTCTCAACATTGAAGATAACTGCTGTTTCACTTTGCACAAGTTACAGAAGGCTAATGTTCAAATTTTGTAACAATTGCAAAGAGTGCTGCTTATTTCAAAGAAAAAAATGTGAAAATTTGAGCATAAGCACAAGCTTTCAACCAACTATATAAATCACCAGCTTCAATTTGTTCAGTATATCTTGCTGTTGGTTTCCACCAAACATTGTTCTAGATAACAAATATAAACTTAGCAGAAGTCCAAATCCCTGAATCAAATGATTCCCTTGAAAGCTCTTTTGGACTCAGGAAGTATGGCTCTAAAACCCTTGCACAGAGGCTTAAGGGCTTTATGAAGAAAAAGTGTGAGCTTGAGACAAGGTCCAGAACACATGCTGTAAATTTGTAAATTTTATGAAAGTTTCTTGAAATCACTTTCATTATGTCTTTGACCTTCTAGGAACTTAACAGATCTCATTCAAGTAGAAGTTGAAATGATCTCAATTAGATGTATGGTGGGGGGTGACCACATAAAATAAACCCAGTGGAGCCACCTAGGTAGAAAAAGGAAGGAAGAAAATTTATGTTCTATAAGTTATGCTCAGTTCCAATGTGACAAAGGCAAGACCCAGAAATTTCCTTATGTTCCCCAAGAAAGTACTCAGGGGGAGCTTAGTTGAGCAGAGTAGGCTCAGCATGGAGAACTGTGATAGGGTGCCTTCTCACCTGACACTCTGGGAGGACTTTCTAGGACAGGGATTATATGGTGTGGTAAAGACACAAAGCTCAATTCAGTTAAGTTCAGTCACTCAGTCATTTCTGACTCTATGAGACCCCATGAATTGCAGCACGCCAGGCCTCCCTGTCCATCACCAACTCCCAGAGTGCACTCAGACTCGCGTCCATCAAGTCAGTGATGCCATCCAGCCATCTCATCCTCTGTCACAAAAAGCCTCAACAAAAACTGAGACAAGTCAGAGGCATCCAGGGGTTTCTGAGAGTACTGGCCAAACAATAGGAGAGCAGGTTCCAAGTCAAACCTGATGATGCTATCCCTGGGGGGCAAAGGGCATCTCATCAGAGGAGAGATCTTGCTACATAGCCTGAAGGGCCAGACAGAGGATAGGGACCCAAGCACCCCTTCCCTCTGCTTCCATGGAGACAGATCAGGACCCTTGGCGAGGATGTGCCTAAGGGTTGGGAATGTTGTGCACAGATATGAGTTCTAAGGAGTCACCCTCACCTGGAGAACCTTGTGACCTGGTGCAGGCCACCTTGATCTGGAGGAAAGGAGCTTTTAGACTTTGGTCATCTCAGAAGAGTGGCTTCTAGATGGTTTATTCTAAGTGTGTGCTAGTTACAGCCCTGTCTTTCAGACACCAAGCCATCATCTTGAGGAAGTGAAAAGTGAGGCTATGGGGGAAATTTTTCTAAAGTGAGCATTTTTCTAAAGGGATTAAGTCTTTTAAAGAAGACTCTATAAACCAGGGTAACTTGGACTACACTGAGTGTTAAAATGAAAGGAGACTTACAAACCAGAAGTGACTGAAGTATTGCTAATGGATAGTAAGTTGTTTTTACCGTTCAGTGAAGTGGAGTCACATGGGCCAGATCAGAGTTTCTAGAAATTAAAGGGCAGCATTTGTTTTCTGCATATTTGAATGTAGCATGAAAAAGTTTCCAGCTCCAGTGTATGTGTGTGTGTGCACGTGCGAGCGGGTAACATAAGACTAGAAGATTGTATTCTAAACCTAATCATGTTTTTTTTTTCTGCAAAATGATATTATAGATATTTATATTTTTGATTCTTCACTTTTCACATCCTTCAATTTCTCAGCAAGGATCCTGTTTTAGCTGTTTAAAACCAAAGATGCATAGATGCAATTTTAAAATCATTTTTTAATATCTTCCAATTGTTTTTTGTCTAAATCCTAGCTGTTCTTAAAACATGTGCAGTATTTGGTCAGTCGGTTCTATTTATATATAATGTGTACTACATATATAATTGTTATTTTTATATACATAATTTTTTAAACTCATAAATCCTTTCTAACTTTAACTTTGCTCTATTTTAATCCTTTTATTTCAAAGATCACATTGTATCTCCTTTTTTCTCTTAAAGTTTCAAAATGGCCTTTGGCCAAATGCAATAAAATTTTGCCCTGACCTGACATAAAGCATGGAGTATGTATATGAAAGCACTTTGAAAACTTTAAAGGACTTTAAAAAGGCATGGTGGTATTGGTGGTGGGAGGCAGAGGAGGAGGTGGGGAGCAGGAAGAGACACAAGAGGAGGAACTAGGTTGTATCTTCACATAACATAAATTTCAAAGGTCCCTCCTGCTTGAATTTGCAAATAGAAGCAAATGGAGTCACTGCCTGGCATCCTTGAATGCTCACAATTTTCTAACATTATCTCAGGCCTGTGGTAATGTGGACACCCCTTCAGGTTGACATTTTTCTGCATCCTTGGCTGCTCCTAAGAGCAAGGAACTGCTTTCAATAGAGTCACAAGTACCTGGGAGCCATAGGTGGCTTGGTGGGACCCTCAGGCTGCCTCCTCTATCGATATTGTAAACGGCTATCCTAGAAGTGAGTCTTAATTGGAAAAGCGCCTTTAAATCTAGAAACTCTCTCTAGTGTTTCTACTCTTTGTTTATTTGTTTGATAAGGAGGACCCAGAGATCGCAAAAGAATGAGAAATTCTAAGAATGCACTCCCAATTTGAATTGACTTAGAAGACAAAAATATACATGATTTGGGACTTCCCTGGTGGTTCAGTGGCTAATAATCTGCACTCCCAATGCAGGGGGCCCAGGTTCAATCCATGTTCAGGGAACTAGATCCCACTTGCTGCAACTAAGAGTTCTCATGCCACAACGACAACTGAAGATCCCATATGCTGCAACTAAGATCCGGCACAGCCAAATAGATCATATATATATATGATTTTCTGGAAAAGGGCTCGTTTTCCCTTTCCAGGCTCCCCAGTTATGGGAGAATAAGTAGGCTTTAATGGTTAGGAGCATAGAATATGGAGTCAGAGGGCCTGGATTCGGATTCCAGGCCTACCGCTTGTTAATGATGGCTTCCCTAGTGGCTGAGATGGTAAAGAATCTGCCTGCAGTGCAGGAGTCCTGGATTTTATCTACAGGTTGGGAAGATTCCCCTGGAGACGGGAATGGCTACCCACTCCAGTATTCTTGCCTGGAGAATCCTATAGACAGGAGCTTGGCCAGCTACAGTCCATGGGGTTGCAAAGACTTAGACACGACTGAGCAACTAACACTTTCACTTTCATGTGTGAGTTATATGATCTCGAAGACATTTCGTCACTTCTGTTTGCCTTAAATTCCTCATTATAAGTGGGGATTATAATACAACTTACTTCATAGTGTTCTTAAGAGATTTAAATGCATCAATATATGTGAAGTATGTGCAACAGCAACTGGCCTTCACTAAGGGCCCCATCAATGCTCACTGTTATTATTAATTAAGAAGTAATCCTTAAGTGTATCCAGACCACCACAAGCTTCTGGGGTTCACACCTGTCCTCCCAAGGAAGATAATCCTGAGATAGTCTGCAAACTCAGAGAAAGAAACACTTCTCTTAGCTCTGCAAAGTTGGAGTATGTGTGATGCCTACCAGGTCTTCTGGATTCACTTTGGCAGCAGTAGGTTAGGGGGCGCATGGCATTATCCACACATCCTACATCAGAAGTCTCCAGCATAACCCAGGCTGCTGTGACACACCCATCTGGAACAGGGTTCAGTGTCCTGGTCTGACGCCTTCCAGAAAACAGATGCAATATTGTTGGATTTACTATTATTTATTACCTGAATTTATCATTCTCTCACCAGCCTTTCTGAGTGCTAATGGTTCTCCAGCAGGCATTAACATGAAGGCTGTTAGACCATGTAGAAAACCTAGGAAGTGTGAGGCACAAAGGTGTGCTTTTACCTGGCTGCTGCTGCTGCTGCTAAGTCACTTCAGTCCTGGAGAGTCCTCTTTTCTTCCTTTTTTGACCAAATGAAAAATTACGAGTAAGAGGGGAGCAGAAGAATCCCTGAGTAAATGCAAACATTTCTTAAAAACAAGATCATTACTTTTAAGACGCCTCCAACATATCCTGGAAGGGCAACTTTTAGGGGATTCCTGGCTTTTATAGAGTTCAGCCAGATCATTATTAGGCTTAGGTAAATTAATACACAACAAAATTGTCAATAAACACATGAAATTACATGTATGGCTGAGTCACTGTGCTGTGCACCTGAAACTATCACAAAATTGTTAATCGGCTATACTCCGGTATAAAATAAAAAAGTTTTTAAAAAATATACATATGAATATTTTCTAGATGGTATCAAAGATCCATCAACTGACCTAATACTATGCCTCACATCTCTACCCAGAACAGGGTTCACCTCATCAATATACATTTCAGAAAAATGTTGGAGTTAGTCTTAAGCCATTCCTGCTCTATTTTAATTCATTCATCAAACACGTTGCTCTGAGTATTCTTCCCTCTGTCCATACTCTTTTATCCCTGCATCTTCCATTCCCTGCCTCATCTCCCAAGATGTCAGCTTATTAAGTGTGTGTGTGTATATATATATATATATATATATATATATTTTTTTTTTTTAATAGGCCCATAGAGAAAAATTATTTCAGATTTGTTTTGGGAGGCACAGATCAGCCTGAATTTCCAGGGTACAGCTCAGCCTTGCACCACACATATTTTCTCCCACTCCAGTGATTGCATTTCATCTTCCATCCATCCAGCTAAGGAGAACAGAGGCTAATTTAGGAGCCTCTTTATGCCTGTACATATTCAGCCAGAGGGGTCACTGTTGATTGATGCAAGACACACTGTCCTCCAAGAGCTCGCCAAGTCCCTGCTGGTCCAGTGAGTAGGAACCAACAGTAACTCACCCGTTAGTGCTGGTGCATTTCTGTGCCTCCAGCTAGAAACAGTCAATAAACACCAGAGGCAACTTATGTTGCTTTAGATCACTAATAAATGCCTCTCACCACCACCTCAGAGCCCTTTCACACAAAAAAATGTATTTCTCTACAGATAGATGCCAAGCCCCAGCAGCCAATTACTACAGAAATGCCCCAAAGGCTAGAAGGAGGAGACAGGGAGGGAGAAGAGGTCCTCTCCAAAGACAAGGGTTTTGTGCTTCCTCTTAAGAAAAACTGCTCCCTTTTGTTGAGTGTTTCCTTGGAGCCAGGTACTAGGATGATGCTTCAGCTCAGTCACTCAGTCATGTCTGACTCTTTGCAACCCCATGGACTGCAACATGCCAGGCTTCCCTGACCATCACGAACTCCTGGAACTTGCTCAAACTCATGTCCATTGAGTCAGTGATGCCATCCAACCATTTCATCCTCTGTCGTCCCCTTCTCCTCCCGCCCTCAATCTTTCCTAGCATCAGGGTCTTTTCCCAATGAGTCAGCTCTTCGCATCAGGTGGCCAAAGTATTGGAGTTTTAGCTTCAGCATCAGTCCTTCCAATGAATATCCTGGACTGGTTTCCTTTAGGATTGACTGGTTTAATCTCCTTGCAGTCCAAGGGACTTCTCAAGAGTCTTCTCCAAAACAACAGTTCGAAAGCATCAACTCTTCAGCGCTCAGGTTTCTTTATGGTCCAACTCTCACAGCATACATGACTACTGGAAACACTATAGCTTTGACTAGACAGACCTTTGTTGGCAAAGTAATGTCTCTGCTTTTTAATATGCGGTCTAGGTTGGTCATAGCTTTTCTTCCAAGGAGCAAGTGTCTTCTAATTTCATGGCTGCAGTCACCATGCTTAATCTACATTTTCTCCTTCATTTTGCACAATTTTGGGCCTCAGAAAGCTCTAGCCCATCTTACAGTTGAGGATGCAGAGGCTCACAGAGCTTCAGTAACTTCTACTTTCTGCTTCTCCACTCCCCGCACAAAGTATGTTGCAAAGGCAGATGGGAAACTTCCTGGATGCCAGGCAATTCAGGGTGCTGTCTGGGCCTCAGAACACTACCCTCTTCCCATAAAGATAGAAAAGATCTCAATGGTTTGGTTACGCCACAGGCTGCCAGTAACTTGCCCCACTGTGTTCTGCCCATGGTCTTGACATTGCAACACCTCCAGGATCCTCTACTTTATTTCTTTAAGGTTTGTTTATTTATCATTTAAGTTAATTTTTATTTGAATGTAGTAGCTCAAGAAACTCTTCTCAGTGTCCCATGGTGACCTCTACTTTAAGGGTGAGGGTCAGATATTCTGACAAGTTTTTTGAAATGTAAAAAAGCACTGGGTGCTTACTCTGTTTGACACTGTGGTGCATACCATGGGGTCGCAAACAGTCAGACATGACTGAGCGACTTTCACTTTCAAGGGAGTTAGCTTAAAAAAAAAAAAAAAGAATGGCATGATCACAGTCTTTCTCAATTACTTTCAATCATGCAAAGCTCAACAAAGCCAGCCCTTGCCAGCCTCTGGGTTAAAAGGTAGGGATAAAGTGAACAAACATACCTGGGCCATAGATTTTTATCACTTCTCTTCCTTCCTCCTCTGCTCGCCCTCGATTTCCTAAGGAGTCTCATCATCTCCCTTTATATATACAAGTCTTAGGCAGAATTTTGTGGCAGAATGAAGCAACAGTATTCACCAAAAATCTGAGTAATGACTACAGAAAAGCAAATATCTCCCCACCCTGAAAAGCTGGACACTGGTTATGGTCTGATAGGTTAGAGCTTTCCATTTCTCGCTTCATCATGCTTTTCTCTTGCAAGAACTGAACCACAGAGCATCAGGAACATTTGGCTTTCTCTTAACCCTCTCTGGAAACTTACAACACAGGAGCATTAAATACTCAAGATAATTATATGTAATATTTGCAGTAGGAAGGACCCCGGGGATGCTGCCATCCATCACCTCTTATGGAGCTATTCTGCAAAGCAAGGGAGCAGACATGAGCTGTCTCCTCTTTTGCAAGAGCAAAGAAGGTCTGGGGTGGTAGTTCGAGGCTTGAATTTGGAGATGATGATCATCACCCTTTTCTGTTTTAGAAACAAATGACCTAATAAATATGGAATGCTAATAATAATATAGATGATAGTAATATCTTATATTTCTATATGGCTTCCCTGTTTTTCAAGCACATTAACCCTGTGGTTTCATTGGCTCCACACACCAAGCTATGCTGGTATAAACACTGTGATATTCTTCTCAGTGTTAACACATCTCTGTATTTCATTTGATCACCACCATCAGAGAGGGAAACATTGCTATCCCCAGTTTAACCAAGGGAGAAACTGAGGGTTAGAATCATTTTTTCAGGCTATAAAGCCAGACTTTAAACCCAAGTGATTCTCTGCAAAATCCAGAGTTTATTCCTCTCCCCAAATCTTCATTTGATAGACAGGAAACATGGAAGAAATAGATCATGTGTGCCTTGTAAGCCACTTGTCCCACCTCATGGACAGAAGTCACAATGGTGGGTATGAGGCCACAACCAATGAAATCTTGCCCAGAGCCTTTGTATGGACTGCAAATCCAGTCCATTTCCAAAAGCTGGGCTGTAGAGAAGGTTTCTGTTGACACTTTCTCTGTAGGTTTTGTTATGCTTGTTTCTGTTGGCCCAGAGAGCCGGCAGCCAGGGACATGGCAGGATGACTGAGCCAAGGGGCGGTCTGTTCACACCCAAGGGACCGGGGTGTTTCACTAAGTTTCTGCTGCTTGAAAGCACAGGCGCTGCAGTCTTGCTCACTCCCAGTTTTGTTATTTCTGGGATACTAAATAAAGGCTCATTCTGTTGTGTCCAAAAGACCCTTTGGAGGAGACCCGCTCTTGCTGGAAGTCTCCCGAGCATCCCCACCCAATTACAGTCAGATGCTAGGCATTTCAAATTAAATTAGAACAAATAACAAAAATGAAACAAGAATGGGAAGGAGGAAAAACAAACCAATGAAACTGGCATTCATTTTAAGTAACCGATGAAAAAAATGGCACCTGAAAAACTCAAATGATGTTTGCCCGCTTGTCTCAGGTTAAAAGAGCCGTAAGTGAGAAATGGCAGGGATGACAATGCCAGGTCCATTTTATCTAGGTTATTCCGATGCAGAGATAGCCAGATAAACAACGAGGTGTTTTAAGTCCAGACTGGAATATTTATACCTTCTCAGTGGCTCAGATCTTCCCTGTAGCTCAGATGGTAAAGAATCTGCTTGCTGTGCAGGAGACCTGGGTTCAATCCCTAGGTTGGGAAGATCCTCTGGAGAAGGGAATGGCAATCCACTCCAGTATGCTTGCCTGGAGAATTCTATGGACAGAGGGGCCTGGAGGGCTACAGTCCGTGGGGTCGCACAGAGTCAGGCATGACTGGGTGACTAACACTACTACTGGTGGCTCAACGGTAAAGAGTCTGCCTGCAAAGCAGGAGTCCTGGGTTTGAGCCCTGGGTTGGGAAGATCCCCTGGAGAAGGAAATGGTAACCCACTCCAGTATTACTGCCTGGAGAATTACATGGACAGAGGAGCCTGGTGGGCTACAGTCCATGGAGTTGCAAAGACTCGGACACAACTAAGTGACTAGTAGTTTTCAGTTTTGAATTTTTATGGCTTTTGGACTGTGATATGAGCTTTATTTGGTGAAACGATGCCATATGCATGATAGGAGGCAGAGATTTTGGGAAGGGACCAGATTATTTGCCCCACGTGCCAGTTTTCTCCTCCAAGTGCTGCTGAGGATGAAGTGTCATTTGAGCTCAAAATTTTGCTCATGGTGTGCCTAGAATCCCACTGGAGTGTGGATGGGCGGGAAGTCAAGACATAGATTCTTATAGTACCCAGTTTCAAAATGCTCCAGTGGCAGTAAGGTAATTTAAAATGAAGTGGAAGAATTCATGGACCAAGTTTGTAGTGTGTCTATCACAGAGAGATGTCAAACAGAATTATTAATGTTCTATTAAAAACACCCTGAAATCAGCCAGTCCAGCAGAGCCCCAGCATCACACAGTGGCCTCCTTGACACTTCACCGTGGCTACATCTTCACCACATTTGCCTGTTATGTTGCTATCACCTGTTCCCCTTGCGCTAAATATCACTGGATCCTAGAATAGCATGAAGATATGTGATAAGACAATGTAACTGCACTATCCAGATGCAGAAAGGACATTTACATTTAGTGTGCTTTTCCAATCCTATTAGCCAAAGTTATACATTGTAGAGTAAAATATATTGTCTTCATACAGTACTCTCGTCATGAAGAAACAATGAGTCCACAGAAACATAATTCATATTATTTGTGTTTGCTTGGTTGCCCAGTCATGTCCAACTCTTTCCAACCCCATTGACTGTAACCCTCCAGGCTCCTCTGTCCATGGGCTTTTTCAGGCAAGAATACTGGATTGAGTTGCCATTTCTTCCTCCAGAGGATCTTCCTGACGCAGGGATTGAACTCGCATCTCCTGCATTGACAGGTGAATTCTTCTCTACTGAGCTACCCAGGAAGCCCCAATTCATATTATTTGGCCTATCAGTATAGGAGAGCTCCTCTACAAACTCAAGCCCAATTTGGAGAAAATAAGCTATCTGATTTTAGGGAGTTATCTTGTGCCCAAACTAGTTGCATCACATATTAAAGGCCATTATTAACTAGGCAAAGAGATTCAAGAGAATACAAAAGTTGATTATCTTATAAGAAACATTCTTGCACACAGCATTACAAACACTATTTGGTCACCCAGCTGTCCCCTGATGTCACTCTTCAGCTTAAATTCTACAGGCCTGGCCTAAGTATAACTTTCAAGTATCAAAAGGAGCTGGTTCTGTGAGTGTTTCCTCCAAAATGTGACTTAAAAACAAAACAAGAAGCATTCTGGAATGATCAGTAAAAATGTCCCTTAAGGCCATTATTTTTAGCCCAGTGTTGTTGTGACTGTTTCCATGGCTAAACCATGAACACGTTTTCTGCACAAGCCCGGTCATCTAGTGGCCTTAATTAACTTTCAAATGGAGAATGTTGCGGTTTACCACTTATTAAATATCCACCATACCAAGTTACAATCTTACCCTTCCACACCTCACTTAGTCAAGACACCTCGAAAAACCCACAGTGCTGAATAACTGGTCATTTAAAAATATGAACCATGTGTAGTTATCAGACTGAACACACAGGCTGTGAGAGAAGTTTACAAAAACCCTAGGCAGATATCATATCCAGAGTGAGTGATTTAATTTATAAATTGAGGCTATAGGATAAGTCACTCTGAGAGAATAGAATAAACTGTTGCCACTCATTCTAAGGAATTCAACAAATACCTAAGTATTGCTTTGTCTTCCAGATACTGAGTATTTTTCCAGATTCTTCATGTCTAAGAATCACAGGACACTGTAAATAGAGTTCAGAGTATAGTGAGGAAGGAAGAGGCCAGTGTTTTTAAACAGTAGGCCCCCTAGAGAAGGAAGAAAGAGCCTGAAACTGCTCATCAAGCTAATCTACTCTTGATACCACATGCAAGTAGGCTAACCAAGCTCATTTCACCCAACATTTTATTCATGAGGGAGATGATACCGTTTGAGATTCAATCGAGACAGAATTAGTTTTTGTGATTAGCTAGGTTGAGTGGCTAAGGTATAGTAATGATGATATCATTATTTTTTCTCTCCTCTCTCTCCTATAATACTAAGACACACACAAACACATACACACACATCCCTTTACTCATATCTCTTTGGATTTGGCTTGTGAATCTTCACAACCTAGAGATGTCTATGTTTCAACTTGAGTATACTTTCAGGAAAAACAGTGAATTCACTTCCCATTGAATTCCACTGTGTATAAAATGGTCTTAGAATTTGAAAGAAGAAAAAAAATCCTGCTGCTACAAAGAGAACATGTGAAAAGGCCAAGAGAGAGCATAACTGAAAAAAATACATAAAAATGCAAATGTTCCTAAACTTCAGCTTTGGATGGACTGAAGCATAAGTGAGAACTTCAACAAAGCAATAGAAAAAGATGACAGCTCAGAGTTTCAGAAATTTAAGACAGCAGCAGGATTAGACACTTTGGGTTGTCTTCGCACACATTTCTTATGGGAGTTAATTCCATTTGACATGCAAGACCAAAGCAAGATTACAGAGGCATAGCCCCATGGCGAGGTGTATGCTGTAGCTAAAAGCTGGGATTTGAATAATTGTGCAGGCTTACTCCAAGAATCAGGCGAGAACAGAATGAATGGATTATTACAAGGAACTTTGTACATTTTTAACTGCTGGACTTAATAAAATACCCTCTATTTGAGAGTAATGTTATGGTCGTCTGCACTCACTCTTGCTGAAGTTTGTGGTAGGATCCATCAAAAATGAGGAAAAACAGAAGCTGTTTTTTAAAAAAAGAAAAAGAAAGAAAAGAATTTTGTAATGAATGACTGGGCTGGGTCATGCCCGTGTGATTTACAGAAGAACAAAACTTGGAAAACTTGAGATCAACACATTCAAGCCCCCACCCCCTGCCCCCCAAAGGCAGAGGGAAGTCATTTCCTGTGCAAAGAATTTTGAGGAAAGTGGAGAGTAGAGCTCAGGAAAAAGTGGGCCACAAAACGGTGGATTTTTATTTCACTATTTCAGCTCGTTAGGGAGGTCATTTGTTACTGAGAAAAATTACTAACTCACACATCATTTTATATACATGTATAAATGTGACCTCCTTCCTTGGAATCTGTGGAAGCACTTGTCTGTAAAAGGTAGAAAGAGTAGCAGTTCTAAAGACTTCTTTCTCGCTGCTTAATTAACTGTCCAGTGAGAATTATTCAAATCCTTTATATCATTCTTATTTAGCACTCATTAAAGTGAAAGATACAAATGCAGGACAATGCAAGGTTCAGGGAAGTTCTGAGAAAGAAAAGTTAGTCTTCTAAGGGCTAAGAATTATGACAAGCTGCCCATTAACAGCAGCCAGGTAGACCTTTGATTTTAAAAGTCACTGATTCAGATCTGAAATGATTTGATTTGATTTTCTCCCCTAAAATGTTCTTCATCTCCTTTCTTCCGAGAGAGCCCATTTCTGACCCTCCTGCAGCCCTGGCCAGTCTAGTGGGATAGCAGTCCACCTCAGAGGTAGAGAGAACGGCTCTGGGGCCACGACACTGGGGCAGTGCGCCCTCTGCTGGGAGACCAGCCTGCAGTCACGCTTGAAAAAAATTCCCCAAAGAACCTGCCCCTGGGAAAGCAAAAGGGATACACGATTTCAGCTGTGAAAACCTCTGCTGTGAATGGCATCTCTCTCTCATAGCTGTGAATGGAGATTAGAGAAGGGACAGGAGAGGATAGGATGCAAGGGTTTCGTTAAACCAGATGCAGCTCTCCTCACTAAACATGTCTGTCAACGTCAGCCTGCCATGCAAAATGGCAACAGGAATGATGAGCACATTACAGATTTGTAGACCCTAAAATTAAACTCCACCTCATTTATTTCATAGTTCAGCAGGCTGGGGATGGCTGGCATTAGAGGCACACGTCTTTCCCGATAAGCTCTGTGGTTTCCTTCCTGGAGAAGGAATTTTTGTGCTCCGTAAGGATGCACCTGGTCTTCTTGAAACCCCATTTCTTCTTGGTGAAACTCAAAAGAGGAGGCACGCTGCAGTGCTCTGCAGAAGAGAGCTGAGAATCACAGCCCTGGGAGGGAGCATATGGATGTGTTCCCAAGGGAAGACAAGAGCTTGCCTTTCCCCACCTTTGCTCTGTGCATCCCTGAGATCCTTGCTACTAGAAGTGTGGTTCACAGATGAGCAGCTACCGCATCACTTGTGAGCTTGTTAAAAAGGCAGGAGCCCAGGTGTCACCTAGACCTACTGAATCAGAATCTGCATTTTAACAAGATCCCCAGTGATTCCTAAGCATGTTACACTTTGAGACACACGACTGTAAACAGAGAAAGCTAAACTGCGAGCAAGACTAGAGCATTGCAAGAGGAAGGAAGCCTAGATGACCTTCGCCTCCTTGGATAAGGAAATCAAGATCCAGAGAAGAACCCAGCTCCTGACACATCTAAGAAGGAAGGGTTACATAGGCCTCAATTGGATTTGCTGTGAAAGTTGGAACACAGTAATCCCATGCGTTATGCAGCTGACCTCACCACATACTACAAAACCAACAGAATGTGGCACCAATGCTACAGTGTTGTAGGGGATCATCCCAGGTGGGAGGATCTATAATCAGCTCTATACTACTGAAAAGACTTGTGTAAATTCTGCAGGAATTGACATAGAAATGAGATTATGATATTCCTTCTATTCACACAATGATTGATGAAACACATGGGAAAAATAAATTGAATTATGTTCTAATCTCCCAGGGAAACATAATTAAGTTGTAAAGCATTCCCATGAAATCCTAAAAGCCTTATATCCTTTAGACAGTGACTTCTACTACATGATCAATAATTATATTAATTAAAGATAATTATTTCGATAGACTGGTTTGACTTTGGGGCTCCACTTATTCTTGATCTTATGCTTGAATAGTGAAGACTTGATTGGAACTAGAGTCACAGATAAAGAATTCTTTGGGAGCCCCCAAAAGGTTTATGATATTGATGCCAGTTTGCACTGATATGTAATTCCTGACCACCAATTTGATGCTTATTCATACAATTCAATTAGCAATATTTGTGCAAGATCAATGGAGCATTTCATTTCCTGCTCTTAATTCCATGTGACCTAAAAGCAAGCTATCTTCAGAAAGTAATAGATAATATATAAAATCAAATATTCCCTGAACTTTCAAAATTCTAGGACATCTAATTCATTCTTTGTGTATGCAGGATTCTCCAGCACGTTCATGGCAACTCTGGGCAGAATCTGATCTGATGTTAACAAAGCCCAGAAAGCTGGTGTAAGGGCAGAGCCTTACAATTTCACTATCTTCCTTCGAAAATGCCTAATTGTGAAGATCAGATCTGGGACACACGTGTGGTGGTGCACTGTTTAAGCACAGGCAGAAACTGAGACATCTTGTCGATTCTCTCTCTGCACTTTCCAGAGATCCACTCAAGGGTCTATGCCTTCTTATCCTCATAAAAGCATCAGTGAGCATCCACAGAAAGTAAAAAGTGAGGCAGAGATGTGAACTGAAAGTAATCAAGTGAGGAATCATATAACAAACAAACCAGATTTGGATTTTTTTAAAAAGCAACGACCATTAATGTGAACTTCCCTGAATTCTCTACATGATTCAAGACCATTTGCTTGCTATTTTAACATTAAGAGATAACAGAGTTGAAAGAATTACAAAGAAATCATTACAATTATATGTATTATTTCATCAGAATTTTCTTAAGTTATTCATAAAGCATCTTGCTGACTAGATGCTCTCTCCATAAGAGGTTGTAGATTGTTCCCTCGAGGCGGTGGAGAGGACAGTATTTTAGAGTCGAGACTTAGGAGTCAGTGCCACCTGATTTGAATCTTGGCTCTGCCACTTAGCGCCTATGGCTTGAACAAAGAAAATAACCTCTTTTTATGCCTCAGTTTCTACAACTGTATAATAAGTATAATAATAATACATACCTAGAGGGGTTGTTGTAAGAATCCAGTGAATTAATATGCATGGAGCAATTGGAAAGGCATAAGCAGTACTAAGCTCTCAATTTATACTGGCTCTTATCAGTGTTCTTATAATTTATGAAGGTGGACTTACTTGTGGTCAGATAACAATTTATTGTGGAATAGTCTTCTTCAAACCCAACTTTCAGAGGCTCTAAATGCCAAGTTTTAGTCTCCAGCTTAAAATTTATTTTCTTAATAGAATAATTTAAAAAATTATTTATGGGGACTGATAAACACAAGCTTATTCATGTTATCACCTGATCTCTCTCTCTCTCTCTCTCTCTCACACACACACACACACACACACACACACACACAGAATAGTAATACCTCACAGTCCAGTGCCAGAAGTTCCCCCACAGGGGATTTGCCGTAAAAAAAGCTAAATGTGACCCACTATTCCAGTGAGAGATCTTACCATTCAGAGCAGAATAACCTGAGAACAAAATAAGGCAGGAAGCAGCCCTGAGGTTCTTCTGTCTTTCCTCGGGTAAAATCAATTCTGTTATTATCCACAGTTGGGTATAGAATAGCATATGAACAGCGTGGCTTCCGCCAGCAATACCTCTCCAAGAGTGGCTTGCATGGGTAATATTCCACACCCTGATTTACTCAGCATTGTCAAAAGAGAAAAGGGGAGATCTATCTTTACATAGGGAAATTTATTCTAAGGACACTGGAGAAGATGAAGCAAGAAACATCAGTGTGAATTCATATAGAAGTGAGTATGCTAAGCTGCCCTGAGCCTTAGACATAGAGTCCAAAGTGATGAGCAATAGTGGGAGGCCTAATATCTTCCTGTCAGCTCTTTCACAGGGGGGGTCATTTAGCCATATTTGCTATGCCTGAAAGGGAAATGGACCACGTATCTGAGGCTGCACATCAGTGTGAAACAGAAAAAGCTTCCCAAAGAAAGGAAGCAGGCTTATGAATGTGGCATTATGGAACCCACGAAACAGACCAGCAATGACTGAAGGCAAGAAAATGACCTGGTCTTTATTAAAACTACAATTAGGCAATTGAGCTAACTAATAGGATCTGAGGAGACGTAAATAAGATTTTTATTTGTGTTAACAAAGGGAGTGAAAAGACAAATTTCAACCCGAATAAAAGAAGGTAAATGATTCCTCCCCAAAGGCAGAGCCAAGATTCCTCAAAATGAGCTTCCTCCTCAAAGAGATAGAAGTAAAATATATGGAGCAAGATGACAACGTGCTGTTGCCTAAATGTAGGCAGTGATGGTATTCTACTCTATAGACCAAGCTATGAGTAACTGAATGCAAGATAGAGCAAAAATATAGAAAAGGCCACTTGGTAACAGAAGCATAAAAATGCAGTGTGTGTAACAGGACTGAGAAGGGTACAGCTCTGTAGAACTGATTAATAAGGAGAGCAGTGAATAGAACAAAGTGGATTTGCAGAGATTAGGATGTAGCAAGCTTTGTCCAGAAGACTGTATAAAGTTCTTATTGGTCATGAATCTGAAATAAGGTAAAAAACCTACCTCCCATCATGAAAGACCCCTTGTGAACTTGGTATATCTTAATCAAGCACCTTATCTGTTCCCATAAGTCATTTAAAAATAAAATTTGTAATAATATTTATATTCTTCTATGCAAATTATTTTCTATGGCATCTCTCCTTTCCCACGGGGTTAGGGGAGGGAACACATGGTACTATATTTTTGATGTTATAGCCTAACAGAGATATATCTTTTTTAAAAAAAGTCAATTTCACCCATAATAGCTGAGCTCTGAGAAAATGCAGAGCTTGATAAAGCCTAAATGTCAGGTTCCAAGATAATCAAGAACAAAAGTTGGAAATGGAAGCTTGCCAAGTGGATGTAAGGAACTTGGACATTTGCATGTGCAAACTCTAAGGACTCCACAGTATTGTGAAGGGCATCACCACAGCCTCCAGGTTCCAGGCAACAGAAGACTTTTTTTTGAAGGATAAAGAGAAAGTAAGATCCAGCCTACAAGCACTCAAGAATCTCAAGGCAAAGGTAATGTTTAAGAAGCCCAGAAGTACAGGCAACAGCTGACAACTGCCATGGCTTGGGCAAGAAGAAGGCATCTCAGTCTGTGGGCTGCTCTCGAGTAATCACAGATAAGACACGGGACCACCAGCAAGCGGGAATTGAGTATGAGAGTTACCCTACCACAGGCTGGGGCGGGGGCGGGGGCGGGGGTGCTCTCCTTTGTTTTAATCAGAGCTCTGAGGCCGCTTCTGTCGTCAGGGCTCTAATTTGTTCTGTGGGGACTTTAGAGATGTTGATGTCAGGTTAGGTGTCTGTGTCTTTCCTTATGGCCAGAAGGAAAAAAAAATAGTTGCTTGACCTTTCCCAAGGTAGACATCTGTGCTTCATATTCAAAAACAGAAGGTCCAGGGGCAGAGAGAAGTCAAAGGACTTCTGTGTGCTCAGATCACCCCCACTGGGTGTTCCTGGGGGTAAGGATGACTAATTAGGCAGGCAGGACAGAAACATGAATCAATAGCAAGAGAAGTACATATTTAAAGGAATGCAAATGCAACTCAAATCAGGGAACCTTGGCCAAGAACTGCTCTCAAATCTTCCAGTTCTTTTAAGATGAGAGAAGGGAAGGTTTCCCAGCAATAGAAATCCAGAATCGGCCCAGAAGTGGAGGGAATTGCCATGACTGTTGGGGGACGCTCTGTGTACCTCAGGGAGCTGCAGGCCTGGCTGCTTTCTTTTTTCACTTTGACTTCCTTTGCACGTTTTTCCCTGTGGTTTTTAGGGATATTTAAAAAATAAGAAGAAAAAATTCGTACATATATACTTATAGGCACTAATATATACACACATGTGAATCTATTATATTCTTTTCTATAAATGGAAATAAAGACAAAAGAAAAGTCTAATTTGCAGTTCAGTTTTCCAGCCTCAATTCTGGCTCACCAATGAATCTTCTTATATACAGAGCTGACTGGAGGGAGGGGTGGGATTGAATAACAAATTTATGTGATACAATCACATCATTTACAATCACATAATGGACCATATCCCAATTTTCAAAAGGCATAAAGTATCCTCATTAATACGATAAGTGCAGCAGTCAAATCAGCACTGTGATTTTATCAGGGTTTTTGACTGTACATGAATTAGAATGTAAAATGCATACAGAATTTTTAATGGGAAGGCTTTAACATTCACTGAATGTATTTCTTCCTGTCATTTGCATCACATTAAAGTGAAATTCAACATAAAAGGATAAAGAGAATATGTCCTAAATTACAGTTTTTCCATAGTTGTCATGTCCACACATAGAAAAATCTGATTCATAAGCTTGAACATGATCCTAAATCTGAAAAGGCTACACTGGTTCTCTATCTGTTTGTGAGTTTTATGTGGCTGTCAGAACTGGGTAGAGCTTGGGAAGGTCAGATTGTCAGGACAAAGCTAATAAAGATCATGGGGTTAGGAGGTCCGGGCAGAAGACAGGGTGATTGTATTCACTGTGTTTTAGTATATTAAACACTGTGACTGCATTTTTTTTTTCTTTCCATTCAGGATTACTGAAAAGTTACTCGGGTTGCCTTAGAAATATTTTGTTGCTCCTTTAGGAAGAGCTTCTACTTTTGATTGAGTTCGGAGTTTATCAACTTAAAATGTTATAGAAACACTGTTCTGTAGATTCCACCCTGAATGAATATGCATACTGGACATTGTCACGTACATGGGATATACAAGATTCATATCAAACCTGTGCATGCCTGCTTGTATGTTGAAATATTTTCCATGTATCAGAGTGAATGTCAAGGTAATGGCCATTGGGAAGATGTGCTGGGTGGCTTCTATAAGTAAAGGTGAAAGTGTTAGCTACTCAGTTGGGTCTGACCTTTTGCAGTTCCATGATGTGCAGCCCACCAGGCTCCTCTGTCCATGGAATTCTCCAGGCAAGAATACTGGAGTGGGTAGCCATTGCCTTCTCCCGGGACTCTTCCTGACCCAGGGGTTGAACGAGGGTCTCCCTCATTGCAGGCAGATTCTTTACCATCTGAGCAACCAGGGAAGTCCCCATACAAAGAGGCAAAAAAGCAACCTGTCTTTTCTCATTCATCTCACATCACACAGAGAGAAGTCAGTGATTGGTACACAGCAGCAGTTGACACAGAATCCTGAGAATCTGAGAAAGAATGTTGTATATTCTAGAAGACACTAAGATATCACCTGTCAAACTACAGTAGACTAACAATGGTGTATACTTGCTGTGTATACCAATATGCTTCCACATTTAGAAATAGCCTTCAAACATTTACAGTAGCTACAGATTTTACCCTAAGCATCTTTCTTTTTTTCGTTTCTTTTTTCTCTATTTCTTTTTCTCTTATTTTCTCTTCCCTTCCTCCTTCCCTCTCTCTTTCCTTTCTTCTTCTCATATTAACATAGGAATTGGTATGTGGACCCAAGAAGAGGGAAAGATTCAGGTATCTGATCAATTTTCAGACACAAGCAAATTTTTCACTTTAATACCTAAAATACTTCAAATGACCAGAACCCTGTGAAGAAGCCATTTATATACCGATGATCTTAAATTAGCAGAAATTTCCTGGTAACTCAGTGCAATGTTTTCTGTCTCAAAATGTATGTAAATTACTATTGTATATTTCATAACACTTTTTTAGTTCACCTGTTGGAATCCTGGCCCCAGTTGCTCACGGGCTAGGAGAGCATTAGCAAGCCTCTTATCCTCTCCCAGGAACAATTCACTCATTTATAGAACGGGAATAATAATATTTAACATATTCACTTATTGCAACTGAAATAGGATTATGTACATCAAGTATGTAGAGTAGTTCTAGGCACAATGGAAACAGTTCACATGAGTTTGATCACCATGCAAGAGAAACATTTTATTTCATTTTTGCCAAAAGATATGAGTGTCCACATATTTGTTAAGAATCAAATTCGATGCTATGAAACCTGGTTTCCATCTTTGGATTTCCATCCACAATGACTGTATAAATTTAGGTAAGTGAACCACCTTCTCCTTCAATAACATTAGAATAAATAACTGCCTTTTCAGTCCCTACTGACTCCCCAGAGATGTTTCTAATGTTAAGAAATTAAGAGAAGTGTATTAGAGTAAAGAGATACCACATTCCTCTCTATTATTTGAGTTTGTTAAGTCAAACTGTACCGAGTTAAGATGTACAACATGATGGTTTGATATGCATATATACAGTGACATGAGGACTATGATATGCTAATAAACAGCTCTCCTCACATAGTGACCACCTTTTTGTGTGAGTGTACGATGAGGGCACCTAGAGTATACTCTTAGCATATTTACAGTGTTCATTACTTTAATTATAGTTATGCTATACATGTAATAGTATATTCTTTATTGCTTATCAAGTGCCAGAGAACAAAATTCATTTAAATATCTTCTATCGCATTCTTTCTTTTTTCATAATTTCAGCAGCAGCATGGTTACAAGTTGATCATTTAGACTGTTATTTCTTTGACTTAAAAAAAGAAAGGCATAAAACTTTTTAGTTCTAACTTACCTCCTAGCTTGTTGCTGCTACTGCTGCTAAGTCGCTTCAGTCGTGTCCGACTCGGTGCGACCCCATAGACGGCAGGCCACTAGGCTCCCCCGTCCCTGGGATTCTCCAGGCAAGAACACTGGAGTGGGTTGCCATTTCCTTCTCCAATGCATGAAAGTGAAAAGTGAAAAGTGAAAGTGAAGTCGCTCAGTCATGTCCGACTCTTAGCGACCCCATGAACTGCAGCCCACCAGGCTCCTCCGTCCATACCTTTTGCCTAATACAGATAAACTTTTACCTAATTTATACAGATAGAGAATGTATTCTTTCTGTGACAATATGTCTGTGTGAAACTGAAGGTTGCTCAGTCCTGTCCTACCCTTTGTGACCCCATGGACTATACAGTCCATGGAATTCTCCAGGTCAGAATACTAGAGTGGGTAGCCTTTCCCTTCTCCAGGGGATCTTCCCAAATAATAGAAAAATAGACTAATATTTCCTTGAATTCCACATTTTTTGCATAACACCAGGTATGTCTAAGACATTACCTTCCACCTGAAGATAAAGCTTGTCATCTGTCTCAGTGGAGTCAAATTTATGTCTCTATTTTTTTCCTTCTTTTTAAAGCATGCTGTTTGTTTTACAGGATCTTATTAACAATGCTTTGCTGTTTTCCCTTTTACTGCTTATAAGAATGGTCCTGGTAAACCTACAGTCCAGATGCATTACAACCTCAAAGAGCTCATATCCCCAGAATGACGGACTCCATTTAAATCATTAAGCCATGAGAGCCTAATTTAGCTACTCATCATATCATCTCTTGCTCTGCTGGAAAGAAATCGCTAGTTTGTAATATCTGTAATGTATTTACGTAAATCTGCTAAATACAATGTCATTCATAGTGTTTTCATCTGTCTTTGAGGCTTTGTCTACAAAACCATGGGACTGGGAGACTGATCTAAATCAGGTATGCTACTAATTCACCTGCACTTGAACTTGTATTTACTCCTTTATAATTCAATTGTTCCAGTTCAAACTTTTCCCAATAACATTTATTTTGATAAATAGATAAAGTTATAGTTTTGGCCCTGGCAGAAATAAGAACTTTCCTATTCAACAAATTTAAAAAGTAATAAAAGTTAAGGTCCAAAACTACAAGTCACTTCACTCATTGTTATACAACAAAATTATATAAGTGGTTATACAACAAAATTGTATAAGTAATTTGGGTCTTCACTGGGGTTTATCAACTCAAAACTTTGATTTCTCTGACCACGCTTTTGAAAAATCTTCTGAACATACTCTTCAATAGAAGACTATATAAATAGGTGTGTATATATATATATTCACCTTCCTTTTCCAGATAATGAATGTTTTGCTTTGTTTTCATTCTCTCGATCATTCTCTCTATCAATCTAAAAATGTTGATCCATTTCCCTTGGTTTATTATAATGACTCAGTTGTTTCTGAGAAATGAGTCTTCAACAGAAGATTTTTTATCTCATGTATTATATTGTGATTATCTTTCTTCATTTACATATCTGGTCTACTCTTCTCCATCTTTTAATTTTTGATAGGCTATATATTATAACAGTTGTTGCTGTGGTTATTCAGTCACTAGGTCATGTCCAACTCTTTGCAATCCCATAGACTGTAGCCCTCCAGGCTCCTCTGCCCATGGGATTTTCCAGGCAAGAATACTGGAGTGGGTCACCACTTCCTTTTCCAGGGGATCTTCCTGACCCAGGGATCAAGCCCACATCTCCTGCATTGGCAGGCAGATCCTTTACTGCTGAACCAGCAGGGAAGCCCTGTGCATTATGACAGTAAGCGGGTCCATCAAGGCCCAGGGAGCTGGTATACCCAGGGATGCCCTCTTCAGATCTATGGGGAAAGGTTGATGGTGGCTCATCTCCTGCTGGAAGAGTGGACACAGAACTTTGCCTCACTCAGCATATTCCAGGGGTGCTTTGGCATGACCCAGGGGCAGGAGACAGAGATTCAGGCTGTATTCATTGCATTCATATAATATTTTTCACTCAAACATCTCACAGAATGTTTGTAGATACTCTAATCAAAAAGAATAGACAGAAACTTTTACAGATTTCATATTTCCTCCAAGACTCCACACTCTCTTCTACAGACGTAGAAATTTCCTAAAATCATCAAAGTGATGAAGAACAGAACCTAAGCAATAATCAAATTTCCCTACTGCTCCACAACTTCTATCTTTCTAGGCTCTGCTGAAACCCTGCAGCTCTTAAACCTCTACAGTTGATCAGTCCCCATTTCCAAATATGAAATAAACCAGAGCAGTCTGTCCTCTTTTGAAGTCTCAGCTTCCCAGGTCATGAAAATGTCCTTCTCCTTATTGTAAGCAGATTTATGTTTTACTCAATTCCATATCCAACAATCTATTTCATAGTTAAGGTACACCATGAGGTATAATACCTTAAATGTATTGATGTGAATGTGTGGCATTTTCCTTTTTACCCTCCCACAAGAGCATATATAGAAGAGGACTGTTGTCATCACTTATTTTTATTCTTCCTGCCTATATCCAAAGAACTTCCCAAGTGGTGAAGCCTACACATCCTGACAAAATTGCTACATATCACCTTCATCCCAGTCAATTCCTTTTTCATTGCAGGCACCAGTGCATTGACACTGACACATTGATGTTCTCCTTGTGAGAATTAGCCTATCACATTCATTTACATCCACTTAATTGCTGCTGCTATTGTTTAGTCCGTTAACCTCCAGCTAGGGTGCAATTCACGTGAACGCTGGGGAAGCACAACCATTCGATTAGTTCTGCAAAGCAGATTAAAATCTTCTGGCTAATTGGAGACTGTCCATACTGCTGCCTTTCTCCCAGTTCTAGGTTGAAGCAAACGTCTTCAAAGGAGGGCCCTTGGTTGGAATATGGAAGACTTGACTGGACCCAACAGCATTTTTAGAGTGTATCTATATACAGGGCACTGTGCTCAGCACTAACCATGCCAGCAATTATCACCAATCTGGTCCCTGCCTGCAAACCTAAAAACTAGTTTTTTGATTGGGAGCTTCCCTTCTTCTTTTTCACAAGGAGCACATGCACCCTGGATAAATTCCAACTTGGTATGTGGCTAGAGCATTAGTATCCCAGATTGGTAGGAATTTCCATTTTGAAACACAAGGACCAAGGAAAAATTTATGAAAGAGTTTGTTCAGTTTGAAGGGAAATGAGAATTAAGAATATAATAGTCACCTTGGATTCAAAGTATAATGCTGAGTTGAACATAGCTGATTTATTCAGAACCTATCACTGCTGTGATGGCAAGCATGCTTTGATAACTAAACTGTTGCATGGTTGTAAGAAAATTTCCTTGTTATCCCCTGATAACATGTTATCAACATGTATATATTAGCTGAGGTGTTCTAAGAGGTTTAATTATGTTCTATCTAAAGAAGAAATAAAGATTCAGTCATGACCCACTTCAGGAATTCTAAGAAATCACAGTAGGTCATATTTCTTCATTTAATCTAAAATGTCAACTCCCAGTTTGGTTTCTGTCTACCTCTGCGGCATATATACTCTAAAATTCACACACTAAAAACTGGTAGGTGGCTCAGTGGTAAAGAATCCACCTTCAATGCAGGAGACATGGGTTCAATCCCTGGGTCAGGAAGATCCCTTGAAGAAGAAAATGGCAACTCACTCCAGTATTCTTGCCTGGGAAATCCCAGGAACAGAGGAGCCTGGAGGTTTACAATCCTTGGGGTTGCAAAAGAGTTGAACATGACTTAGCAACTAAACAAAAACCTGGTGACCCCTTCTTAAATGTATTAGATTTTCTTATGGCCTCATGTCTTTTTGTTGTCCCAACTTATCTGACGTTTGTTTTAAAAATTATGAACAGGGGACTTTCCTGGTGGTCCAGTGGCGCAGACTCTGCTCTCCCAACACAGGTGGCCTGGGTTGGGTCCCTGCTTGGGAACTAGAGCCCACATGCCACAACTAAAAAAAATAAAAGAGAGAGAGAGAGATCCTGCATGCTGCAACTAAGATCCAGTGCAGCCTAATAAATAAATATTTTTTAAAAAACTTGTGGACACAAGAAGAAGGGTCTGCATTGACTGGGTCAACGTAAGAGATGCCCTAAAAGCACACCAGGGGCTCTACAGCAATTACATCACTGGATCATCCCAACAGACATGCAGAAATGTTGTCTTATACCTGTTTACTTTAGGTATAAGCAGACTGAAAAGCAGGCTCTGAAAGATGGAGTGATCCATGCGAGGTGACTTACAGTAGTCAGCATGTAACAACACATTGAACTGAAATCCAGTTTTGTGTGAGTCCAAACTTACTTTTTTCCAATGACATCAGGGGGTATTCTGTAAGAAGATAGAAGTCTTGCACTACAACTTGAAGAAGGTGTAAGTTCACACAAGGTAGAAAAGAAGCCAGTCCACATTTGTGAAGAGGAACCCTCCCTGTCTTACCAGATGTAGGTGGTAGGACACAGGAACACTAGACAGTTGACAGAGGAAGATTGGGGGGGGGGGTGCGGTGGAGAGTGATAGAAATTGCTCAGATCATGTGACCTCTCTGAGGGGCAAATCAAAAACTGGTACCCACACACCAGCTGGAGAATCCCAAGCAGTTTGTGGAGAGGATAAAGGAGATACTAAGACTCACTAGGGATCCAGGCATTCTAAGACTTAAACACCATACTGGTGACTCTCTCCTTTGAAGATGCCAAAGAGGAAAGCGCTTCATCACACTTTCTCTAAGGGCTGCAGAAGTGGTAATTAGATAGCAGATCATAAAGTAGCCACCTTAGGATAAAAGGATTTGGCTGATTCATCAGTATTTTGTCCCTCTCTGTTTGCCTGTACATGAAGGAGAAAGAAGGACATGCCTATTTGAAATGAAGTGACAAAGCAAGAGTTGCTACTAACATTTGAAGGGTTTGGAGGAAGACAAAATCCACATACAATATATCAAAATATTTTAACAGTACAAGTCAATCTAGTAAACTGTTGGCTGAAACAGTCTATTGATTAATCTTGATTAATACAGTGTATTAATACAACTTGATTCATAAATAGAAACCAAGAAGTATAGGTGTTAATTTAGAATCTTTGGGCTCCTTGGGGTTCTGTACCCGAACTGACGAAAGAGGGAAACCTTACACCTACCTCCTGCTATCCTCACCCCTGTATGCAGGGGTCTTCACATGTATGTGTCTCTCTTTTTTCCCATGCTCAGTGCACATCCAGCTTTCAGGGGTGCTGAGGCCATAGGCGAGGTCCACCTTTTTTTTTTTCTTTTTCTTCAATTAATTCTATTGGCTATAATTGTGTTACAATGTTGTGTTAGTTTCCACTATATGGAAAAATGAATCAGCCATCCACATACATATATTCCCTCTCTTTTGGACTTCCTTCCCATTCACAGTGGCTCAGAGGGTAAAAGAATCTGCCTGCAAAGCTGCGATGCAGGAGACCTGGGTTCCATCCCTGGGTTGGGAAGATCCCCTGGAGGAGGGCATGGCAACCCACTCCAGTATTCTTACCTGGAGAATCCCCATGGACAGAGGAGCCTGGCGGGCTACAGTCCACAGAGTTGCAAACAGTCAGACACGACTGAGTGACTAAGCACAGCAGCACAGTGCATTAAGTAGAATTTCCTGTGCTACGCTGTATTGATACTAATGTATAAAATGGATAACTAATGGGAAGATATTGTATAGCACAAGTAAGGTCCACTGCAAGAGAATAGACTAAGGGAAAAGGCCTACACAGGCCCTAGAAGTGGGCTTGGAGCCATTTAGGCAGGAATCTAGGGGCTTGGTATATTCACCACTTGGCCTAGAAGGGGGTGGCTGTTCGGGAGCTGGTTGGGAAAGTCCCTTGGTACGTCGGATCCTTGACCCCTGAAGGAGGAGGGACAAAGTGAGCTCAGCAAAGCACAGGGAGAAAGGCAGGGGCATCTTCTGCCTAGATCCTAAAACAGTACTGTACCTGAAAATAGTATTACATGCAGAAGTACAAATGACACCTTCCTACAGCCCGCACATACTATTTGGGCACCAAAGCCTCTCTTTGGTGCTCCACTAGTCTCTCGGCTGTCACAGCATCAGGTAACCCCAGTCACATTTCAGCTTATGGTGGCCTTGCGTTGGGCATAGTCAAATTTTCAATAAGAGTCCTTGAAAAGTAGTTGTGATTTTTAATGCCAATCTTTTTAAATTTCAGGCAGCTAAAACTCTCATGCAGTCCAGTCCATACCTTACCAGCTTATGCACTAAAATTCAAATTGTTATAAAATGAAGGAAAAAATGAGACAGTTCTTAATTTCTCCATTGACAACACACACACACATATACAGTTGAACTAGCTATTCAATACTGTTCTAAATAAAGGTTGAAATTCATCAGAAAATTCAACCTAAGAAACGTAATCTCCATGTTAACCTACTTATCTGGATATACAGCTCACTCAATCACAAAACTCTCAATCAATTCAAAATGGAGAGTTTTCCTCTGCAAACTCACTCTTCAAATTGCATTAGGCTCCACATAACACCCACCCTCCCGCAGCCCTAGTGGATAGAACAAGTTTCTGTGAGAGGATCATTTCTGTTGACCGAACTTTAAGTTCTTTTCCCAGATCCCTAACATGATTTGACTGAATTTCTTGAAGCTTTTGTGTGTAAAGGTTGCAGAATGTCAATTCTCTAGTGGTGGGATTTGGAAAAGGGAACGAAACCCAGATCCGTTATTCAGTGTGTGGGGAACCACCTTTATTATAAGTATTCCATACAATGATATTAAAGCTATTTGCCATGTTCCTTTTATCCAAGGGTTTGGCACAATTTCTCAGCATTCTGAGACCTGCTCCAAAGTTTTTATTAATAACAACCAATAACATTTATCAGGAGTCTATGATGTTCCAGACATTGTGCTTGGTATTTTTGACAAGTTGTCTCCTAACCTTGAAACTGTGAAAGTGTTAATTGCTCAATCATGTCTGACTCTTTGGGACCCATGGACTCTAGCCCACCAGGCTCCTCTGTCCATGTAATTCTCCAGGCAAGAATACTGGAGTGGAATCTTCATGACCCAGGGATTAAATCCGGGTCTCCTGCATTGGAGGCAGATTCTTTACATTCTGAGCTATGAGGAAATACCCTTCTAATCTTATACTAACCTTATGAAATTGTTATGATTATTGTTTTTATTAATATCATTGTTCCTGTTATTGTTATTGTTGATATTAGTATTATTAAAATGAACTGAGGCTTGGAGAAGCTAAGTAAGTTGTCCAAAGTCAAAGCTAATAAATGCCAGGAACCTGAGTCAAAACCAGACACTATGATAGACCCCAAGGCTTTCCACTTCATGACACAAATATCCAACTGTATTTGTAGAACAAATTTTTAGGAAATAAAAAGAGGAGCAAATATTCTTCTGCCTCTTAAGTCCTTAACCTGGAAGGAATTTAAAGGGGACAGTACCCAGGTGGAGTAACAAGGTCCATGTTATTTCCATCCCACCTGAAACAACTAAAAGCAAAGAATTTACATGTATAATATTACAGATGTAGTTTTAAGGCATTAGACATTAAGTATCTAAAGTGAGTGATATCTGAAACAGAAAACAAATGAGATAAGCCCAAAGATTGCCCCACCTTACTAACTTGAGAGAGTTCATGGGTTACAGTACAAAGGACAAACCATTTTACTCCTAGGTATTTACTCAAGAAAAATTAAAGTAGATGTTCATACAAAGACTTCCACATGATGTTTAGAGCAAACAGCTAAAAACTAGAGGCAATACAAATGGAGAAATACAGGGCAGTATCGCTATACAATAGAATCCTTTGTTCACGCTCTGTCACTCAATCACGTCCAACTCTTTGCGACCCCATTGCCTGTAGCCCGCCAGGCTCCTCTGTCCGTGGGATTCTCCAGGTAAGAGTCCTGGAGTGGGTTGCCATTTCCTCAGTACTCAGTGGGAAAAAAAAGTAATAACTATTGATATAAGTAATGAGTAGATTAATCTTAAAATAATTGTGCTAAGTAAAAGAAATCAGACAAAATGAGAGCATACTATATGATTTTCATTTATATAAAATTCTAGAAAATGCAAATGAACCTAATGAAAGAGAAAGCAGATCAGGGATTGCTTGAGTGCAGGAGAGAAGGATTACCGAGGAACACAAGCAACTTTGGAGGGTGAAGGATGTGTTTGTTATCTTAACTATGGTGGTGGCTCAGTAAGTGCATATATATGTCAAAACTTATCAAATTTTACACTGTAAATATGTGCAGTTTAATGCATATCAAGTATGCCTCAATAAAGCTGTTGGAAAAAAAAAACAGAACAGTTTAACAAGATGAAAAGTTCCTATCTTGTTTGTGTATTGCTTTTGGTTTCTTATCATTGACTGCAAGCTTCAAAAGAGCAGAGATATGGTTTGTCTTGCTCTGGGACCTGTGGGATTAGGTGTTCTAATGACTACTTCTGAGTAACCCTTATCCCCACATATAGTGGCATAAAATGGCTATATGTCATGTTCATAGAATTCTGTGCATTGGGAATTAGGGTGGACTTCGGATGGCTCCTCTCTGTTCCATGGTGTTTGGGGTCCCAACAAAATTTCTGGGAACTGAAAGTATCAGGGTTTCTTTTTTAAAATTATTTTTACTGGAGTCTAATAGCTTTGCAATGTTGTATTAGCTTCTGCTGTATAGCAAAGTGAATTAGCCATACATATACATAGATCCCCTCCCTTTTGGACTTCCTCCCCATTCAGGTCATCACAGTACTTTAAGTATGTTCTCATTAGTCACCTGTATCATACACAGTATCAGTAGCGTATTTATGTGTCAATCCCAATCTCCTAATTCCTCCCACCACCTTCCCTTTACCCCTTGATAGCCATATATTTGTTCTCTACATCTGTGTCTCTATTTCCTCTTTGCAAATAAGATCATCTATATACCATGTTTCTAAATGGTACTGATGAACCTATTTACAGGGCAAGAATAGAGACTCAGACATAGAAAACAGATGTATGGACGCGAGGGCAGGAAAGGGTGGGATGAGTTCAGAGTAGCACTGAAATATGTACATTACCCCATGTAAAATATTATCAGAGAGCTAATGGGAAGTGGCTGAATAACAAAGGGAGGTCATCCAGGTGCTCTGTGACAACCTAGAGGGGTAGGATGGGGTGGGGGGTAGGAGGGAGTTTCCAGGGGGAGGGAACATATGTATACTTATGGCTGATCCATGTTGAACTATGGCAGAAATGGTCACAACACTGTAAAGCAATTAACCTCTAATTAAAAATAAAAATTTAAAAAAAGATCATCTATACCATTTTTCTAGATACCTGCACCCCAGTGTTCATAGCAGGGCTCCTTTTAATCACCAAGGAGTCCTTCGTGTGGTCTCTCCTGCCTGGAGGTTCCAGGGTAGCCAGATTCTTTCCAGGTCACTTTTGGGCTCTCAAGATCTGGATCCCCAAAAAGACAGCCAGGAAGAAGCTATGTCACCTTTTAGTGACTAACTTCAGAAGTCACAAACAATCACTGCTATCACATTATTTTTAGTTGAAGCAGTTATAAAGATATTCTCAGGTTTAAGGTAAGAGAACATAGACCCTACTTTCTCAGTGGGGGAACCCTCAACATATTGGTCGACATTCTAAGAAGAACACATGGGAAGGAAAGCATATTGCCTCAGTCACCTTTGAACAATTCAGCAAGCTTCACAGTGTGTGTGTCATATAAATGAATATATGAACAAGAGTTAGTCATTTCACTTGGTCTGCAGTCTTACAGGCTACATAAAGTTAAATTCAGGCATCCATTCCATAGAGAGTTGGAATACATCTCTTTATATAATGTGGGTTCAAAGAAAAATGTTGTAACCTACATCTTGGATGAAAAAGCTTATACATTAATAAGACAAATACGTGAGAAAAGATAAAGAGAAAAACATATGTAATGGCACCTTACAGAAGGTTTAAGTCTTAGGGGAAGGTATTTAATACTATCAAGGTTTTAGGAAGGCAGAGACTATTACAAAGTGGGTGCTATAGAACTAAGACTTGAAAAATTAGTACAATTTCCACAGAAGATGCTGGGAGACAGGTGTTGAAAGTAAGGAAATCAGTAGAAGAGATTGATCAAAGAAACTGTCCAAGCCCAGTACATTATCTGAAACTCCACAAACCCCAAACCCCACTACACATTCTACACCCCACTACAGATTCTACACCCTACACCCTGCTACACCCCACTACAGATTCTACACCCCACTTCCAGGAAAGTTCTAAGTTAGTAAATGTTCTCCCCTGCCAGAAAATTCTGAAGGTCAATCACATTTTAGACCCATTGAACCACAGGGTTTACATAGATGGGAGTAAAGATAACTATGCAAAAAGGTCGCAACCAAACTGGAGGAGTCTTGGAATAGGAGTCAATTGGTCTGCAATAGGAGCCAAAGGAGCTATATTAATTAATTGATCACAAGACCACACTTTCAGTGAAATCTAACCTTGCACAGTGTTGACAAATCAGATCATAAATCAGTAAAGGACAAATGATAATCAACAGTAGGCATTCGTTATCCGAGGGTACTTAGAAAATCCTATAGTGTGACTTTAAATTGTAGTGTTTTAAACTTGGAATTTTAGAGTCAAGAGAAAGCTTAGCAGTCTTTTAAGTCATTTACCTAAGATCATGGACCTATTTATTTCTTCCCTAAAAGCATGAGGTTTACTGATGGGCAACCTTATTTTCCATGTGGAGGAGACAGTGAAAACTGGTCCCACAGGGACAGTTTTATTGAGCTATTTTGTGATATGGAATGAAAGGTGCCTTAGACATATAAGATGCTATGCCAATCACATTGCTGTCATATTATTTATAAAACAGAGGCTTTTTGTATAACTTTTATGCACTGGTAGATTTTGGCAGTTCTGTGGTTTCCTTTGGTACATGATTTATTGTGTCAACTAATCCTGAAAAAAAAATTCGCAGTAAATCAGTGGATAAATTGACATTGGTCCAGCAAGACAGTTCAGTATGAGATTTATGTTCATTGGAAGAAAATGAAAGCTATAGGAGAAATGCCATCATTGTTTGTCAGTTTTGAGTAGCTAAGTCTGTTCTTTACCAAAATTGCTAACTTCTAATTAGGATTGTAATATTTCTCTGTCTCTGTCTCTCTCTCTGAATGGCATCCGTGGACTCTTTTGATAATGAATACGCCAAGGGACCCAGAGTGAAGTCCAGGCCTCAGAACTAGGACCGTTTCCATCAAAGATGGTTTGTTAATAATAAAGTAAGGAGGGAAAAAAGCTATTTGCTTCTTTTGTGGCTGTGACCCTCCCTTGGTCCTGCCAGGCCTGCCTGAGCATCAGCAGATTTCAGTGGTAATTAAAGCAACAGCGTTGTGAAAAAAGTGTGAATTACTTTTACGGGAAGACTTGGATGTTGCTAGTGACTGACAAGGCACGGCAGGGGGCTCTGCTGGATATTAAAGAGTGATGGTAGTCCCTGTGTTGTAAGGTGGCTTCTCAGCACAATACAAAATTGTGACTTTTCACAAGTTGCTATCTCTGGAACCGTTCAAGTTATCAGCTTAAAATTTAGAAAAAAAATTTTTTTTTTCCTTTGGCAAGGTTGTGGAGCAAAACTATGTCACATTTCATGAAATATGGTATGGTGGTTGGAATGATGGAGAGCTAAAGTATATTTTCTTTCTTCTCTTCTGTGAGATTTTGGACTCTATTGTAGAATTATTTCAACCTTGAAGATTGTTGAAAGTAGTGAGGAAAAAGCTATAAAGGATCATATGTTCAACCATCTCTTGGCAAGTTATTTCAATGTCAATTACCTAGGCTTTCTGTGTCTGCCATTTTCAAAGAAATAGGCAGTACAAAACAGAACCCTGTTGACAATGCCAAGGAATGCCAACTCTGTATTCTCAACACTGGTGTATAAATATCCACGTGGATGGTGAGCTCATTTGAACAGAACCAGACAGAAAAAATTGTGGTCTCACTCTCTAGTGCTGCAAATCTTGTGAAGCCATCCCCCACCCAAATTTGCTCTCGTGTTGATTCTGCCTCTTATCCAGTGAGAAAAAATGTCTTTAGCCAAATCCAATAAACCACCTTCTGCAGATGTGAAGCAGGAGAATCAAATAGCTCAACAGGCTATTAATCACTTTATATTTCATAAACTAACAGACATTATCAGTATTCCTGAATTGGGTTCCTAGAGTACATGCAGAATCTATGATCTGGCATCACCAACAGACTGGGGCAACCTGCTTGGTACAAGACAGGATAAAATGCAACTGAAACGCAGTGGGAAATAGGCATGTAACGTGAGCCTGGATTAGTGATAGATTTCTAATGTGCACATACTAATATATTCACACACACAAAAAGAAATATACCAGAGAAATATGACATACTGGAAGATGCATATTTTCTTTATTGTTGGTCACTTTTCCCCTTAAGTAAATATATGGAGATGGTAAGTGAAATTCCTGCCATTGACATATTTTCAGTAACCTGGACACATCCAAGGACCCATGGAATACATTGGTGACCAATGATACAGCAAAGAAGAAAGCAGTATTGTGTCACTGTGAACCAATGACTCATTGGAAAAGACCCTGATGCTGGGAAAGACTGAGGGCAGGAGGAGAAGGGGACGACAGAGGATGAGATGGTTGGATAGCATCACTGACTCAATGGACATGAGTTTGAGCAAGCTCTGAGAGTGGGTGATAGACAGGGAAGCCTGGCATCCTGTGGTCCATGGGGTTGCAAAGAGTTGGACACAACTGAGGGACTGAACTGACCTGAACCAGTGATCAGCAAAGAAGAAAGTGGATAACACAGACATTGGAGTCCTGATGTCCTCACAGACTGTGCAACCTCAACTTCCTCATGTATAAAAGGGGTGTAAAAACCAAAACCCACCTTACTTTGAAGATCAAGTGAATTCAGATTTTAAAATCGTTTAGCAAAATGCCAGATGAGGCACATAGGGAGCAACTGATAAAGTTGTTACTATCATCAGAATCAGCATCATTATCGTCATCAGCATCATCAGACTCAGTGCTACTGTGAAGGAAGGTGGGTCTGGGAATTCCCTTTGCTTATAGATATACTGATTTTGTTTGATTTGCCAAGCAGTTGAGCATTTTTTAAAGCAGTGCAAGGTTACAAAATGGCATTTAGGGGATGAGGCTGTGACATGCCAAACAATAGGCTGTTTAAATAGGCAACAATGATATAAACAGAATAAGTGGGGTGCTCCAAATGACACTCTTTCACCCCACCAGTGCAAAGTTTAATTAGTATGTAAATAGCATGCTCATTTACAATTGACATAATGCCACCTCTTTTCATGCCAAGCTGTCAGGGCCTATGAAACTGCAAAATTCCTGACATTAAACATTTGTTGTAAACTGATCCTTCCAAAAGTAACTTAGCTAAAGTAGAAAAGGCGGTAAAGGTGATAATCATGTCTTTTTAAGCCATTTCTCCTTTCTTTCAAAGAAAAGGGTTCAAACTGCTTTTGGGGGAAATTTTACCGCATTCTATTGGGCTGAGAGTAAATTAAAAGAAAAAAAAAAAATATATATATATATATATATATATGAACCACCAACCCCAGAGTGATGAAAAGCAAAATGGGTAAAGAAAAAAAAAATACCCTCAATTGACACAGTTATTTTCATCACATCAAATCAGCCATCTGTTCTTGACATAGTTTATTATCATTAGGAAGATTTTCTCAATTCAGACATGGTGATGAGGAAAGATGAAGAATTAACCAGATAAATAGCCAATTTGGAAAATTCAGGCTGAGACCCTTTTCCTCAATTTCCATCCCCTCTTTTCTCCCTGCTCCATCATCACACTCCAATTATTCCAAGAAAAGCTTCAATGACATGATTAGACATGTTTATGGTGATGGTTTTCTCCCACTTGCATAGGCATAACAAACTAAACACACTAGGTATCAAACGCAACAAAAGTGATCCACATTGTACCCAAAAAAAATGATAATTTTCCATGGTTGAAAATGGCTACAAAAACTTAGAATGACAGGTGGCTACAGTTAAGGGTGAGGAAATTAAACACTCTGAATTCAAGTATAAAAATGCTGATATTTTCCTCCTGAAATTTATTCATTAGAAATCCATCAATTTACCTTGTCATAAGAGTGTGTAGAGAAGAAAATTTTCTTTGAAATCATCACAAAGTAATTCCAAAAGCTCTGTGTGGGATAAGCTGAAAGGAATAAGTAAATGCTGGACACTAACAGTAAGAAAATGTTTTTAAATCATATGTTTAACAGTAACTTTATAAAGTGAAGTTGGAAGTTCACAAAAGCTAAAAGCTCATAAATTTAGGGAAAAAATAGCTAAAAGAAAATGCTTGACAAATTTCACCACAACTACTTAAAATTAGACAAGCTGGTTATTTTATCTACATAATGTCAAAAAACAAGTTTAATTCTCCTTAAATAGTTCACAAAATCATCATGTTAGAATTATATGAACCTAATTCACCAATTTTGAATTTTAAATTAAAATCAACTATTTTTGACTGAAAATCTTATAATGTTAAGGGCAGTAGGGAAGCGCAAGTATTGAATTTACACCATGCAAACTCCTTTATAAAGATAATTTCATTCTACCACCCAGCTTATTTTGTGTGGAAACATCCTTTCTTTGATAACATTCTTGAGACCTTTTATTCTTATCTTCATATTTGTTACTAATTGCCCAAAACGTTGTAACTCCTCATTCTTCATATTCTACAGAGTCATTGTTGTTGCCAGACATTTCTTTATTGACACACTCTTTTGATTTTTGTCTATGTCAGAAAATCTTGACTTTCCTCATGACTTTTAAAATTCTCTTACTTTTGTGTTGTTCCAATGCAGCTAAGAATGGGTATAATCATTCTACCAAAGCATTCATCAATTCAACAAATGTCTGTTAAAGACTAGCTATAATCGAGGTGCTGTGCTAAGTTCTGGGGACACAGCAGTGAGCCAAACAAATGTGGCCCTGGCACTCATGGGAAAATCAGAACACATCAGTCATGTCAGTTGATTTGCCTGTTGTCTGTGCTGCTTTTGGTCTACAAGGCACAGTTAAGTAGGTGCAACAGAGGATTTTGGCCTATAAAGCTTAAGATATCTACTCTCTGGCTCTTTATAGAAAATGTTGGTTGAGTCTGGTACACTCCAGATCCATCTTCAACTGTTCTAACTCTGAATAATTTCTCTTAGAGCGTGTATTAATATTTTCATTGCTCCTGGTGTCAATTTCTTCTCCTACATTAATGACTCCACAGCCTCTATTCACAGTCATGACCTCTCTTTTGAACCTTGATCATAGATTTTTTATTATAAATTTATTTAATTGGAGGATAATTACTTTACAATATTGTATTGGTTTTGCCATACATCAACATGAATCCGCCATGGGTATACACAGATTTTTAACTGCCTTCTCCATATCCCCACCTACCCACCCACCCAACAAATGAACCACCATTACTTCAAGGTAGCTAAGGTTGACTTCATCTTTCCCCCAAAGCCAACTATTTAACACACCATGTAGCTAATTACTAGGACTTGACGATTTGGTGTCTCTACTTCTTTCCAACTTTCAAGTAGCAAAGAAAAAGAAAAAAAAAAAAAAACACACAACATATTCTTTATATTTGTCAAAGAAATTTCGTTTCCATGGTCACCACCTCCATAGGTTTAAACCCCAAATTTTCATCCTTAGAATAATGCCATCACCAAATAATCCCTCGTGGTCAGTCTTTTATGTCTCCAGAGATCTATTGGTCACTTTCCTTAATGTATCACTTTGTATATCACCATCCTTCTCAGTAACTCCCCATTACAAAGAGCAGGGGTGTCAATCTGTGGCTGAGGCTGCCCATGTGAGGAGGCTGCAGAATGATTTCAAGAGGCCCACAAATCCCACTGAATACACTAAGAATTGGCTGAGGCTTCCCAGGTGGTACTAGTGGTAAAGAACCTGCCTGCGAATGTAGAGACATAAGAGACCAGGTTTTGATCCCTGGGTCAGGAAGATCCCCTAGAGGAGGGCATGAAACCCACTTCAGTGTTCTCGCCTGGAGAATCCCATGGACAGAGGAGCCTGGTGGGCGATGGTCCATAGGGTCACAAAAAGTCGGATATGACTGAAACAACTACCCATGCACACACATTGCCTGATGTATGTGTTTTCTGATTGCCTGATGTATGAATTGCCTGATGTGGTTTTTCAAGTAGATGTATTATGATCTCTATTTTTCAGATCCACACAGATATTTTTTTATAACTAAAATATAAATTTGCTTCTTAAAATTACTAATTTCATCTAACCTTTTCCCACTCTCTCTTTTCCCAAGCAAATGATTCTAAAGGTACAGCTATTTGTTTTCTGTATTTTGCTCCAAAAGTGTCCTCACTGGACATTTAATGCTTATTCTCTCTTCAGAGAGGATCTCTTATCAATTCACTGTGGAACTGTGGGAGTGTAGGACCTCAGCTTTTGAAGGGGAAAGTGAAAGAGTAAAATAGTCTAAATACAACTCTTTTCCTTTCCTCTCTCCCTGTATAAGAACAACAGACTTAAGAGGACTTTGTGGGGTACAGAAAGGCCTTAAGGGAAAGAAAAAGGCTGATTAGGCTTAGGCTTAACTCAGTTCTAGACTTGAAAGGAAAGGAATACATGTATTCCGAAGTTTCTACACTGTCTGGCTCTGGTGATGAGAGAGGGTGAGGCAGATCAGGATTCGAGATAGCGCTTCAGTGAATGATATGTATTTGTGAGCTTTGTCCTCTCCGTCATATTTCTTAGAAATCTAAAAAAAGGTGGTGGAAAAGTGAACATGTGCACAGAGGCAATTCAGTTCAATTCCGTCACGAAGTCACGTCCAACTTTTTGCAACCCCATAGACGGCAGTATACCAGGCTTTGCTGTCCTTCACCATCTCCTGGAGTTTGCTCAAACTCATGTCCATTGAGTCAGTGATGCCATCCCACTGTGTCACCCTCTGCGGTCCCCTTCTCCTCCTGCCCTCAATCTTTCCCAGCATCAGAGTAGGGCATCTAAGTCTACATTCTTAGCCTTGCAGGAATGATTGCTTTCAGAGTAGCCCTTGTGCCAGGTCCCAGCAATGTCTCCCAGCACCTCCCTATGACTGCCTGATACATGGTGATGGATCTCCTCCCTGTCTGGCATATTGTGTTGTGTTATGTGTGTTAGTCGTTCAGTCGTGCCCGACTCTTTGTGACCCCATGGACTGCAATCCACCAGGTTCCTCTGTCCATGAGATTTTCCAGGCAAGGATACTGGAGTGGGTTGCCATCTCCTTCTCCAGGGGATCTTCCCAACCCAAGGATTGAACCCGGGTCTCCTGCACTGCAGGCAGATTCTTTACCGACTGAGCTACAAGGGAAGCCTGGCATATTACGTCAGTGTATCTCTGGTACCCAGTGCAGCACTATGAACCTGCAAACAGAGAGAAGCACAAAATTGTTTGTTTAGCTACAATGTCCCCTGACTGCAGAGTAATCCTCAAGCTCTCCTTTTCATCCATGGGCTGATTAGTGTGTCATGGTAAACACTCAGGCTGATTAATGGGAACTATATCTCAGAAACCTTGCCAGCATCACAGAACTTAGAGGGAGGTAGAATGGAAAAGTGGGACAAGATTTGAAGGGAGAATTATATCTATTGGCTGTGAATTGAGTTAGTGGATTTCTCAGAATTTCAGTCCCCTCTGTGATTATTTGGAACAACTACTATGACATCATTTCAGCTATAAAGACCACAGAAGATGAAATATATGTGTTTAGCTTGGTACTGATACATAGCTGGTATCCAAGAGGCATTCTAAGAAGATAGGAGAGATGGGGATCTGGGACTAAAACAAGGCCCTTTAGCCATATTCCACCTGCTTTAGTGTAGCTCTGAATTATGTTTGGCCTAGGATGGCCTAGGATTATATTCTAAGGATATCTGTAGGGGCAAGTTGCTCTGACCCAGCCAAAGGGAATGCTTCTATCTGAGAGTGATTAACCAGGAATGAATTAAAATTTATTGAGCTCCTAGGGCATATCAGCTAGTTCAGCAGTCCTTTTATGTATGTTTTATTTTTAACTCACAGCTATTCTCTAAAAAAGATAGGATTATTTCTAGGCTTATGACATTAACAAAAATAAGGCCAGAGAGGTTCAGCAAATGCCTTGTATCCACTCAATTATTAAATAGCATAGGGAGGACTTGCAATCAAGTCTAGGCAATTCTAGAGCATTTCTACTCCTTCTAAATCACCAACCTATCTCTTCTATAGACTGTTGATGAAATCACCCTTAGCCATGTTCATGGCCACTGATCAGCTTCTTTGTATATCACTCCCCTTTTCTACACTGAACAGATTACTTCATTTCCTGAATAGAAAAGGAAGCAAAAGTTTACAAGACTCAAGTCTAAATACTTGAAATGATAATTCTTGAATTGTCTGAAAAAAGCAGGACAACTCTCAGAATAAATGCAATGACTCCCTTTGAGACATGTTCAGTACAGTTTAGTCGCTCAGTTGTGTCAGACTCTTTGAACCCCATGGACTGCAGCATGCCAGGTCTCCCTGTCCATCACCAACTCCCAGAACCTACCCAAACTCATGTACATCGCATTGCTGATGCCATCCAACCATCTCATCTTCTGTCATCCCCTTCTGCTTCTGCCTTCAATCTTTCCCAGCATCAAAGTCTTTTCCAATGAGTCGGTTCTTCACATCAGGTGGCCAAAGTATTGGAGTTGCAGCTTCAGCATCACTGAATATTCAGGACTGATTTCCTTCAGGATTGACTTGTTGGATCTCCTAGGATCTCCTTGTTGTATAAGTCCAAGGGATTCTCAAGAGTATTCTTCAACACCACAGTTCAGAAGCATCAATTCTTCACTGCTCAGCTTTCTTTATAGTCCAACTAGCACATCCATTCATGACTACTGGAAAAACCATAGTTTTGACCAGATAGATCTTTGTTGGTAAAGTAATGTCTCTGCTTTTTAATATGCTGTCTAAGTTGGTCATAGCTTTTCTTCCAAAGAGCAAGTGTCTTTTAATTTCATGGCTGCAGTCACCAGCTGCAGTGATTTTAGAGCCCCCCAAAATAAAGTCTGTCACTGTTTCCATTGTTTCCCCATCTATTGCCATGAAGTGATGGGACCAGAAAACATTAGTTTTCCAAATGTTGAGTTTTAGGCCAAGATTTTCACTCTCCTGTTTCACTTTCATCAAGAGGCTCTTTAGTTCTTCTTCATTTTCTGCCATAAGGGTGGTGTCATCTGCATATCTGAGGTTATTGATATTTCTCCCAGCAATCTTGATTCCAGCTTGTGCTTCTTCCAGCCCAGCATTTCTCACGATGTACTTGGCATATAAGTTAAATAAGCAGGGTGACAATATTCAGCCTTGACATACTCCTTTCCTGATTTGGAACCAATCTGTTGTTCCATGTCCAGTTCTAACTATTGCTTCTTGACCTGCATATATATATTTCAGGAGGCAGGTCAGGTGGTCTGGTATTCCCATCTCTTTCAGAATTTTCCACAGCTTGTTTTGAACCACATAGTCAAAGGCTTTGGCAGAGTCAATAAAGCAGAAGTAGATGTTTTTCTGGAACTCTCTTGCTTTTTAGATGATCCATCAGATGTTGGCAATTTTATCTCTGGTTCCTCTGCCTTTTCCAAATCCAGCTTGAACATCTGGAAGTTCACTGTTCATGTACTACTGAAGCCTGGCTTGGAGAATTTTGAACATTACTTTACTAGCGTGTGAGATGAGTGCAACTGTGCTGTAGTTTGAGCATTTTTTGGTATTGCCTTTCTTTGGGATTGGAATGAAAACTGACTTTTTCCAGTCCTGTGGCCACTGCTGAGTTGTTCAGATCTGCTGGCATATTGAGTGCAGCACTTTCACAGCATCATCTTTTAGGGTTTGAAATAGCTCCACTGGAATTCCATCACCTCCACTAGCTTTGTTCATAATGATGCTTTCTAAGGCCCATTTGACTTCACATTCCAGGATGTGTGGCTCTAGGTAAGTGATCACACCATCGTGATTATCTGGGTCATGAATATCTTTTTTGTTTAGTTCTTCTGTGTATTCTTGCCACTTCTTCTTAATATCTTCTGCTTCTGTTAGGTCCATGACATTTCTGTCCTTTATTGTGCCCATCTTTGCATGAAATGTTCCCTTGGCATCTCTAATTTTCTTGAAGAGACCTTTCCCATTCTATTGTTTACCTCTATTTCTGTGCATTGATCTCTGAGGAAGGCTTTCTTATCTCTCCTTGCTATTCTTTGGAACTCTGCATTCAAATGGTTATACCCTTCCTTTTCTCCTTTGCCTTTAGCGTCTTCTCTTTTCACAGCTATTTACAAGGCCTCCCCAGACAACCATTATGCCTTTTTGCATTTATTTTTCTTGGGGATGGTCTCGATCCCTGTCTCCTGTACAATGTCATGAACCTCTGTCCATAGTGCTTCAGACACTCTGTCTATCAGATCTAATCCCTTGAATCTATTTGTCACTTCCACCATGGTATCATGGGGGCTTCCCTGGTGGTGCAGAGGTTAAAGCGTCTGCCTGCAATGTGGGAGACCTGGGTTCGATCCCTGGTTCAGGATGATCCCCTGGAGAAGGAAATGGCAACCCACTCCAGTATTCTTGCCTGGAGAATCCTATGGACGGAGGAGCTTGGTGGGCTACAGTCCATGGGTCGCAGAGTCGGACATGACTGAGCGACTTCACTTTCACTTTCACTGTATATCATAAGGGATATGATTTAGGTCATACCTGAATGGTCTAGTGATTTTCTCTACTTTCTGCAATTTAAGTCTGAATTTGGCACTAAGAAGTTCATGATCTGAGCCACAGTCAGCTCCCGGTTTTGTTTTTGCTGACTGTATATAGATTCTTCATATTTGGTTGCAAAGAATATAAATCAATCTGATTTCGGTGTTGAGCATCTGGTGATGTCCATGTGTAGAGTCTTCTCTTGTGTTATTGGAAGAGGGTGTTTGCTATGACGAGTGCATTCTCTTGGCAAAACTCTGTTAGCCTTTGATTTGCTTTGTTTTTTACTCCAAGGCCAAATTTGCCTGTTACTCCAGGTAGCTCTTGACTTCTTACTTTTACATTCCAGTCCCCTATAATGAAAAGGACATCTTTTTTGGGTGTTAGTTTTAGAAGATCTTGTAGGTCTTCATAGAACCATTCAACTTCAGCTTCTTCAGCGTTACTGGTTGGGGCATAAACTTAGATTACTGTGGTATTGAATGGTTTGCCTTGGAAATGAACAGGGATCATTCTGTCATTTTTAAGGCTGCATCCAAATATTGCATTTTGGACTCATTTGTTGACTAGGATGGCTATTCCATTTCTTCTAAGGGATTCTTGCCCACAGTAGTAGATATAATGGTCATCTGAGTTAAATTCTCCATTCCAGTCCATTTTAGTTCGCTGATTCCTAAAATGTCGATGTTCACTCTTGCCATCTGCTGTTTGACCACTTCCAAAATGCCTTGATTCATGGACCTAACATTCCAGGTTCCTATGCAATATTGCTCTTTATAGCATCAGACTTTACTTCCATCACCAGTCACATCCACAACTGGGTGTTGTTTTTGCTTTGGCTCTGTCTCTTTGTTCTTTTTGGAATTATTTCTCCACTGATCTCCAGTAGCATATTGGGCACCTACTCACCTGGGGAGTTCATCTTTCAGTGTCATACCTTTTTGCCTTTTCATACTGTTCACAGGGTTCTCAAGGCAAGAATACTGAAGTGGTTTGCCATCACCTAATTACCCCAACTTTGTCAACAAAGGTCTGTCTAGTCAAGGCTATGGTTTTTCCAGTGGTCATGTATGGATGTGAGAGTTGGACTGTGAAGAAAGTTGGGCACCAAAGAATTGATGCTTTTGAACTGTGGTGTTGGAGAAGACTCTTGAGAGTCCCTTGGACTGCAAGGAGATCCAACCAGTCCATCCTAAAGGAGATCAGGCCTGGGTGTTCATTGGTAGGAGTGATACTGAAGCTGAAACTCCAATACTTTGGTCACCTGGTGGGAAGAGCTGACTCATTTGAAAAGATTCTGATGCTGGGAAAGATTGAGGGCAGGAGGAGAAGGGGACGACAGAGGATGAGATGATTGGATGGCATCACCGACTCAATGGACGTGGGTTTGGTTGGACTCCGGGAGTTGGTGATGGACAGGGAGGCCTGGCGTGCTGCGGTTCATGCGGTCGCAAAGAGTCGGACGTGACTGAGTGACTGAACTCAACTGACTGAACTACCCCAAACTAATCCAGCTTGGCTCTGATGGGAGCCACAGATGCTTAAGGCTGGGCTGAAACCATTGGTCTGGTTCTTTGGGCTCTCTGAAAGATAACATTGATTTCTGGAAATTCTAATTTCCTGGCCTCACTTGCTGCAGCAGGAAGTTGGTAGACATTGTTTACAGCCAGAACTTGCAGGGTGCAGCTCTCAAAAGCTGGCTCATATGTAAGTAAAATCTAAATAAAATAACGATAAAATTATGACATTCTTTAAGAAACAGCTATATTACTGCTACTGCTAAGTTGCTTCAGTCGTGTCTGACTCTGTGCAACCCCATAGACGGCAGCCCACCAGGCTCCCTCATCCCTGGGATTCTCAAGGCAAGAACACTGGAGTGGATTGCCATTTCCTTCTCCAACACATGAGAATGAAAAGTGAAAGTGAAGTCGCTCAGTCGTTTCCGATTCTTAGCGACCCCATGGACTGTAGCCTACCAGGAGCCATTGCTTTCTCCAAAGAAACAGCTATAGGTCCTTGAAAATGATTATTTCTGTTTGCCTGCAAGGGGGAAAATGAGTTTCAGGTAATGGCTTTTCTTTTATATGGTAAATGATAAATGACCATTTAAACATTGACTCATCCACCAACCAAGATATTTAAAAAAAAACAAAAACATAAAAACCTACTGTGCTGAAAGAGAATTTGAAGACTGAAGTCACCTGACTTTTCAACCTGGTGATTATACCATGGGGACATTCATTTGTCTTTATTTTCACTCTGGAATTATATAAAACACATTTGTCAGCCAAGAAAATCCAGCCCTTTAGCCCCTGCACATTATATATATATATGTGTGTGTGTATATATATATTATATATATATTTCTAACCCTGTATATATGTTTTTCATCCAAATTAGTATATCCTCTTAGACTTTAAAATCTGTGATGATTCAAACTATCCAGTACACCACCCAAGAAAAGTAGGACTACCCTTCTTTGAATACTTTCTTTGCTAAAAGAACATGCAAAAATGTCATTCATTTCTTAGAGTCAGAGCCTGGGTGGGGAAATCACCATCCATATTGAGATCAAATCAGAAGAAACAAATCAAAAAAAAAGAGATGCAAGTTCAGGAAGGGAATTTTTTTCCCCAAGCACTTATTATTATTATTTTCACTCTTTTCAAAAAATAACATCACAAAAATAAATATCTTCACAAAACTAAATACCCCATGTTTACTTTCTAGGTAACCTCAACAACACTAGCAATATAATGTCTTACACTTAAAATGTTTCAATGAGAGAAAAGGACAATGGAAACAGGAGAAGGAGAGAATGTCAATGATTTTTCCGGCATCAAGGAAAAAGGGGAACCTAATTTGGAAATTTTCAATAAGTTCTTGTCTGGTAGATCACAAAATTATCAAAATTCAACAAAGCCAATGTCTTCCTTTCTTAGATATATGTGATGTGGGATAAATGTTTTAGCTATAAGTAATAGTTACTATCCTCTCCTAGGGCTTCCCAGGTGGTGCTAGTGGTAAAGAACCCACCTGCCAATGCAGGAGACCTAATAGATGTGGGTTCGATCCCAGGGTCAGGAAGATACATGGGAGGAGAGCATGGCAACCCACTCCAGTATTCTTGCCTGGAAAATCCCATGGGAAGAGGGGACCTGACAGCTCCATAGTAAATAGGGTCACAAAAAGTCGGACACAACTGCAGTGACTTAGTGTATATGCGCGCGAACACACACACACACACACACACACATATATATTCTTTTCCGTTATGGTTTATCACAGGATATTGAACATACTTCCCTGTGTTATACAGTAGGACCTTGCTGTTTATTCATTCTCTATGTAATAGTTTGCATTTGCTAATTCCAAACTCCCAATCCTCCCTCCATCATCTGCCTCTCCCTTGGCAACCACAAGTCTGTTCTTAAATAGATATTTTTATGTTGTGTTACTTTAAAATATATGCTTCTACATTTTAAAATAAAAAGTTATAAAAATACTAGATGTTGTAAGTTCTGTTTCTAGAATAAGCTTCAAGTTTAGAAAGGTTTGATTTTCTTTTAGAAACATGCAAAGAAACAAAAAGCAAAACCCTCAAAACCCTGTCTACTTCTCCTTTTGTCTGTCTCTTGATGTTTCTGCTTTCGGTATAACTTTTGCATCACCAAGGTGTATAACACTTAAACTCAGTCCCCAAAATGGAATTTCACAATTGGTGATCTGAAGTTTATATTTAAATAGAATTAACAGTCACTATCCATCATTTGTCAGTTTCTGTTATCTGTTTTAATTCTCTTCTATTGCCTGGTATTCACCTTCATATAGTTCTTTATTCCAAGATAGGTTCACAAATGTACTTCCCTAGACCTTCTGTGCTTAAGAATATCTGGTTTTGATACCTGCATAATAAATTTTGGGGGTCACACTATTTTAACAGTAGGACTTTGTAGGCATTTTCTTATGGCCTTCTGGAACGAAATGTTACTTGAAGAAGTTGGAAGTCAGCATGATTTTTTTTTTTTTAATATGATAGTATACTTGCTTTTTTGCCTTAATGACTAACAATAATTTTTAAATTACTTGAAGTTCAATATTTTAAGCAAGCTAAATTTTATCAAACATTTTCTGGAGCATAATATCCTTAAATATATTTAATCATCTTTTCCCTTAATTTCAGAGAGAATTTCTACTTTTACATAGTAGAATTGTATGTTTCCTTTTATGGAGTTTTTCAAAGCTAGGATGCACATTATAAATTGCATTAAATCATCTTCATTTTCATTTCTTTGTAATATCTTATGTCCAATTGCTTTTTTTTTCTTTGTCTTTTCCTTCTGCACTTATTGTGAATGTCTTAAGACTTCTCTATGCCGTTACTTGTAGAACAACTGTGTTTACAGGTATGCAGAATGGGTTTCTGCAAATGGGGGGGCTAAATGGAGGCAGACTACCTAAGGGAGTCACGGCAGTAGTCCTGTGAAACTGTGTTATATCAGCATTGACGATCTAAGCTATTAGTTCTTTTGGTTTATAGAGCAATTTCCCATATATCATCTCATTTAATCTTCACACAGTTCTGATACAGACAGGGAAATACTATTTCCACTTTTCAGATGTACGTAAGCAATCAACTAAATTACTTGCCTATCATGAGATATTAAATAATGTTAATATACAAATCATTTTTAGCTGACATTCTTTTTCTCCTTGCCTATCTCTACTATGAAGAAAAATACTCATTTCCCCAGCTATCCTTGAAGTTAGAGGTGGCCATGTGACAGATTTCTGTTGGATGAGATTAAAGAAATTCTTCTGCACGAGTGGATTGGGGGGAAGCCTTTGCTTTTCTGATAAAGCTGTGGGCAGTACTGACACCTGTCTCCCCTAGTCCTCCTTAGCTTTACGTGAACATAGTGTCAGATCTGGGGAGTCACTGTGGATCCATGAGGATAAGGTCAGGAGCAATACAGCTGACATTAGCTTCAGCAAGTGTGGGTCATGGAACCAGTGTCATCAGCTGCCTGCCCATCTCTAAACCTCTTATTACAGGAGAAAAATACACCTCTCTTGGTCTAACCCATATTAGTAATATTTTATACTACTTGCGGCCAAAGCATTCCTAATTCTATCAACCAATAATGTTGTAAATACAAGGAGATGATTCAATGCAAGCTCAGTATCATGTATGTGTGTGAGTGTGTTAGTTGATTAGTCGTGTCCGACTCTTTGCAACCCCATAGACCGCAGCCCACCAGGCCCCTCCATCCATGGGATTCTCCAGGCAAGAACACTGGAGTGGGTTGCCATTTCCTTCTCCAAAAGAAACTATAGAAAGAAAGAAAGTGAAGTCACTCAGTCGTGTCCGACTCTTTGTGACCCCATGGACTGTAGCCTACCAGGCTCCTCCATCCACGGAATTTTCCAGGCAAGACTACTGGAGTGGGTTGCCATTTCCTTCTCCAGTATCTATAAATATATCTTAAATTTAAATAATATAGAAATAATTTAAAAGTTATAACCACTCTTTTTATCCCCTGATAATTAACAAGATCAAGTTATCTCCCATAAGGAAGAGAGACCTCACTTGGGAAGAAAAATTTTAGCATTTCAACTCATTGGGCAAGTATTCAAAATAAATTGTTCCAAGAAGCAAAGTTAATTTATGCTGGTTGAATAGAAAATAATATTAGTTTAATTCATGGTGTTCCCAAGTAAACCAGAAGAATAAGAATGACTAAAAAGTCTCTGCATATGCATCTTAATATTTTTCCTGATTTGTAAGATGATGCTAGACACTGAATGATTATTTTCATTTACATAGTATAAGCAATTCACTTTCTCATACATCTTAAAAGTCTACCTAAACAAGAGATAAGAATTATGTTGTTTTATATTAAAATTGATATAATTTCATGAATCATTTTCATTGATTGATGATTTGTAAGCTACTCCCCTCCTGGGAAACCTTTTGAAGCCTCTACTAGTTTTCAAAAAAATCCCAATAATAATAAGTATCCAACCACACTGTGCCAATTTATAAGTTATGGATTGGGATAAATCTTTTAATTGGTTTTGAATTGTGCTGTTTGTCTCAGGACTACATGAACATTAAATAATTCAGAGTCTAAATGAAATCCTATAATGGAGCACACCAAAGTTGTTTAGGCAAGTTCCTTTTTTAAAATTTTTTGGATAATCAGATAATTACACAGTAATGATAGTCATCATTACTTCAAGCAAACTATGTCCTGTTGAAGCATGAAAGAGCTTTCTTGGCACTAGTTTAACTAATCTTATTGACAAAAGGTGCCTACTGGGAAAACCTGTTTATTGGTGCTGCATGTGTAGTTGCTGCTCTGTAGTGAGTCCCTCTTAATTATATCATTTTTCAAATAAATATTTGCATCTTTTATTTTGAAAAATCACAGGTTCCGTCAACTTGGCAAATGTGTGTGTATTTTGAATATGGAATGCCTTGTCTTTTATTCACTGTAGATTATCTATACTAATACACTGCGTCATGAGACGGCACTAGTGAAGAAAAACAGGCAAGCAGTTATTTGCTGTGCATTTAAGTACTTAAACAGCCACTCTGCTTTCAGACCTTCTTGCCTGACAATTCACTGGAGTCAAATGGTTGAGAGTGCTGTGTCATGTCAATCAAGAGCATTAGCATGGTTTGTGCAGTGGAAAAGCCTGTGTTCAGAGAAGGAGGAACCCTTCGACTCTGTCTATACCGATTAAGTAAAATGGAAAACAAAGGCATTTATCCAACTAATTATGGCAAAAAGAAAAAAAAAAGGAATTCAAGTAGTTGTAAATGGTAACAGAGCTCAGTAGATAAATAACACATAGTGTCTTCTCATTTTCTACAATTGGAATGTTTTTGTGTTTCTGTAGAATGAGGGGTGGGCTTCCCTGGTGACTCAGATGGTAAAGAATCCACCTGCAATGTGGGAGATCTGGGTTCAGTCCCTGGGTTGGGAAGATCCCCTGGAGGAGGGCATGGCAACCCACTCCAGTATTCTTGCCTGGAGAACCACCATGGACAGAGGAGCCTGGCGGACTACAGTCCATGAGGTCACAAAGAGTTGGACATGACTGAGCAACTAAGCACAGCACAAAAAGAATGAGGGGCACATTAGGAATATCTTCATGGAACCTCACTTAGGGCATGGTCAGAGAGACAGGGAGAGGAAATTCTTCCATCTCTCTCAGTGTTTCACCAGCTTAGCAGGTCTAGAGAGAACGTTGACAAACCACTTCCACATATATACCTAAAATATAAGCAGCCTTTGGCCACTTAACTTTTGAAGAAAGACACTCTGGATTTAAGAGCTAATCATTGTGACTTGGCACGCAGAGTTATTAGACATGCTTTTTTGAGTGTTAGGAAGTTTCTACCTTTTGGCTTAAAATATTGCAACAATTACATACTTCCAAAAGTTTGAAAAATCATGCTGCCAGGAAAAATGGGTCAAATTTTTCTTTTATATTATCTTCTAAATTTTATACACCCTTATTAGATAACTGTTTTTATCCCCAGAAACAGTTATTAAAGTTAATCCTTTCCCTGTTGATTTCAATGTCGTCTCTTACACAGGAAGCTAGCTTACAAAGGTGGGCCTTACTGATGTGGGCTTCCTATGTAGCTGAGATTTTTCTTCTGTTCCAATAAGCAATTTGTCTATCTGTGTGGCACTATCACATATTTAGTTTCTATACCTTTATAATAATTTTTGATGTCTGACAAGGAAAGTCTCCTCACTTTTTTTCCCCTTTGTTCAGAAATATCTGTCACTTCAGAATTAACTTACAGGTTATAACTTATCATAGGAATTTTAAATAGTAAAAGTTGTTCTAGATATTTGTTATTTTGTTATGAATCACCGTAAACTAAGTGCCATAAAAGAATAATCACTTTGTTTATTATGTGTCATAGTTCTGGGATTCAGCTAGGATCAGCTGGCCAGTTCTCTCTTGGGATCTTTCATATGGTTTCTGTCTGGTGATAGTGGAGACTGGACACACCTTAAGATCAGTCATTCACAAGTCGGGAGGTTGAAGCTGGATGTCAGCTGGGACCTCAGCTGGGAATGTTGGCCATAACTACTCATACCTCTTCTCCGTGTTGTTTCTCTAATTCCCCACAACCCGAGGACTAGATTTCTAGAACAAACAAAGAATTGCAAGAGGTTCAGGCAGATGTTGCATTAACATTTATGACTTGGACTCAGTATAAGATATCATCGTTTCTGTCACAACTTAAATGAAAGGAGATGAGCACAGAGCCCCGCCCTCACCTCCCTATGATAGAAATGACAAGGCATTGTAGGGAGAATAGATGAGAAAGGAAATCTTGCTGTGGCCATACTGGAAAAAAATGACAGTCACAATTCTATAGATCAATTTAGGAAAAATTAACATCTTTACACTATTGAATTTTCCTATCTATTAACATGGTAAAGCTCTATTTAGATTTTCTTACTGTATTTCAATAAAGTTTTCTTTTTCCACAAATAGTATATGCACACTTTGTTAGAATTTTCACAAGGCACCTTACTTAGTATGTTTAATGCCATTGTAAAGGTTATCTTTTTAAAATATACTTTCTAACTTTAGTTACTGGTATGTAGTAATATTACTCATTTTTATAGGTTGATTTGATATTAACAAAACTGCTTTACTATTTAATTAATGGTGATAAATTAATCTATATTATATTGACTTTCCAAATTGGCTTGTTACTCCAGGTGTTTCTTGACTCCTACTTTTGCATTCCAGTTCCCTATAATGAAAAGACCATTGTTTTGGGGTGTTGGTTCTAAAAGGTCTTGTAAATCTTCATAAAACCATTCAACTTCAGCTTCTTCAGCATTACTGGTTGGGGCATAAACCTGTAATGGATTACTGTGAGATTGAATGGTTTGCCTTGGAAATGAACAGAGATCATTCTGTCATTTTTGAGATTGCATCCAAGTACTGCATTTCGGACTCCTTTGCTTACTATGAGGGCTACTCCATTTCTTCTAAGGGATTCTTGCCCACAGTAGTAGATACAATGGTCATCTGAGTTAAATTCACCCATTCTAGTCCATGCCAAAGGTCCATCTAGTCAAGGCTATGGTTTTTCCAGTAGTCATATATGGATGTGAGAGTTGGAACATAAAGAAAGCTGAGTATAGAAGAACTGATGCTTTTGAACTGTGGTGTTGGAGAAGACTCCTGAGAGTCCCTTGGACTGCAAGGAGATCCAATCAGTTCATCCTAAAGGAAATCAGTCCTGAATATTCTTTGGGAGGACTGATATTGAAGCTGAAACTCCAATACTTTGGCCACCTGATGAACTGACTCATTTGAAAAGATCCTGATGCTGGGAAAGATTAAAGGAGGGAGGAGAAGGGGATGACATAGGATGAGATGGTTGGATGGCATCACCAATGTGATATACATGAGTTTGGGTAGGCTCTAGGAGTTGGTGATGGACAGGGAGGCCTGGTGTGCTGCAGTCCATGAGGTCGCAAAGAGTCGGACATGACTGAGTGACTGAACTAAACTGAACTGGACTGTATTGAGGTTTCCATACAGCCAATCTTGTCATCTCTGACAAATGATGATAGGATTTTTTTCCAATTCATTTTACTTAACACATATCAGTTCAGTTCAGTCCCTCAGTCGTGTCCGACTATTTGTGATCCCATGAATCGCAGTACTCCAGGCCTCCCTGTCCATCACCAACTCCCAGAGTTCACTCAGACTCATGTCCATCGAGTCAGTGATGCCATCCAGCCATCTCATCCTCTGTCATCTCCTTCTCCTCCTGCCCCCAATCCGTCCCAGCATCAGAGTCTTTTCCAATGAGTCAACTCTTCGCATGAAGTGGCCAAAGTACTGGAGTTTCAGCTTCAGCATCACTCCTTCCAAAGTAATCCCAGGGCTGATCTCTTTCAGAATGGACACATATAGTACTTAGTATTTCCTAAGCACTGCTTTGGAAACTTTAAGCAGTTTTAAATAGCAACTTTCACAACCTCCACTGAGGCAGGGATTATTATCTCCATTTTATAGACTAGAAACTGAAGCACAGAGAGGAGAAGCAATATAGAATTGATTTAAACCTAGGCAGTCTGGTCCAAAACCTATACTCTTAAATATTATATCATGTGATCTCTCTTGTACATTTTTTCCCTTTACTGAGCTAGCTAAAGTTTATAATATAATGGCAAACAGAATTGGAGAAAGCAGGCACCCTTCTATTTTTTACCATTTTAAAGCCAATGTTTTCACTGATCTATAGGTAAGCACTATGTCTTATAGATTACTAATCATCAGATTAATGCAATTTCTTTCTATTTCTACTTTGCTAAATTATTTTTCTTCCTTTTTTCTCTTTTATTTACAATTTTTAAAAATAAAAACTATTAATATGTTTAATTTATTGAAGGATTTTACTCTTTTTAGAGTAAAATTTTTGCCCTTTCATCTCTCACATTGGTAACTACATTATGTGATACTTCTAATTTTAATTACTCTTCCCTCTGGAGAGAATTTCATTTTGTTACACATTGTTAGATGTCAATGTTCTAATATTTTGTTTAGGAATTTTAAATTTTAGTTTGAAATGTAATTGACATAATTTTTTCTCTCATACCTCATATCACATTTAAAGTTGACTGAAAAAGAATTGAAATGTATTGACATTTTCCAAGCTACCTTTTAATTCCATTTGAAGAAGGTAGCTTCCATGATACCAACTTTCAATATAAATTTATGTTTTGATACTTCCTTTACGGCAAAATGTTTTGAATTTTCACAAATATTCTATGTGTACTTGAAAATAACATTTTATTTTGCAAAATCTACTGAAATAATAGGTTCAGACAATGGTCAACATGGATAAAATCATTAGAAAAAAGGCTGATAGAGAATGAAGGCTGGAGGGATCACAGACTCACCACATGAACGAACTGATCTTTGGATTACTAACACAGGACCAAACAAATTTGGTGCTATCTTGTTGTAATGCGATATTAAGTACCTTCACCCTCCCCACTTCCAAACTGAGATGAAATCTATTCAAGCCCTTAGACTTAAATTCCATTTATAGAGAATAAAGCAGGAATGAGGAACAAGTTAATTAACACCACAGTGAAGAGATCAGATAAATTCAGAATGTGACATTTCTTTTAGAAATGACCAGTTTCTTTAATGTCAGTGGCTTAAAGAAAAAACAGAGGAGACTAAAGGAAAACAGCTCTTCTGATCTTATTTCAAGTAAACCAAGTATGAAATATTCCTAGACAATCAGGATAATTTTAATAGTGTGGACTGGATTTTGGATGATATCAATAAATTATTGATAATTTTATCAGACATATATATGGTCGAGTGTGTGCTCAGTAACGTTCGACTCTTTGCAACCCCATGGACTGTGGCCCACCAGGCTTCTCTGTCCATGGGATTTTCCAGACAAGAATACTGGAGTGGGTTGCCATTTCCTCCTCCAGGGGATCTTCCGACCCAGGGATAGAAACTGCATCTCCTACACTGTAGGCAGACTCTTTACTGGTGAGCCATTGGGGAAGCATATCATTTTGTAGAAACAAGTTCATGTTTTTGAGAAACTTTTGAAGGATTATGTAGAGGTGATATAATAACACATCTGAAATTCACTTAAGTTTTGAAGGAACAGAAGAAAAGAAAAACATATTCTGTATATATTCATTAGATCCAGCTGGTAAATTGTCCCTCAAATCAATATATTGATTTATTTTTCTTAATTAATGATAGGTATAGTTAAATGTTCCAATATAAAGAATTCACTTATACTTGTATTTATCTTAATTTTTGATTTACATATTTTTGAGAACAAAATGTTGCTTTGTATAGTTGTGTAATATTTAAAACTTCTTTTATTTTCCATTGTATTGAGTTATTCATCATTACCTAGTTATCTCCTTTAATCTTAGTAATCCTTTTCAGCTTAATGTCTATACTGTCTGATATTAGTCAACTGCACTAGCTTTTTTCTTTTCTTTCTCCTTTTCTTTGTTTTGGATAGTGTTAGATGGATACCTTTTGCATTCTTATATATTCAACCTATTTGCATTGTAACGTACTATGTATGTCTATTTGTCTTTCATTGCATCATTTACTCCATTTAGATTTATTATAATTATTGATGGACTCAGGCTTATTTCTATCCTATTTTGAAGTAAAAATTGATTACATCTTTTCTATGTTTGTTTTTGCTGCCCTTATTTTCTTCTTTTGAATGAATAAAATATAGTCTCTGATTATATTTTTTCTTTCTACTTAATTTTATTTCTTTTAATGATTACATTAGGAATTTAAACATGCCTAAGAATATATAAAATTTTAAAGCTAATTATTATTTTCACTCTCCTTCTGAACAAATGTTAGAAAACTATAACTCTGATAACTCTTTCCCTTTTCACGCATTGTTGCTTTACGGATTTTTATTTCATTTTTCTCTTTTACAAACACAAAAATTCTAAGTATTGCTTTATATAGTCAATATTTGTTTAGACGTCCCAAAATGTTAATTACTTTTTTATTATTATTCTTCCTTGCATCTCAGACTTTTCACATGGAAACCTTCTTATTTTATCCTTACCCTTGATAAAATATTGTTGAATATAGAATTCTAGGTTCATATTTTCTTTTCAGGGCACTGAAGATATTCTATTGTCTCTGGCTTCCATTGCTACTGATAAGTAGTCAACTATTAATTTAACCATCATACTTATTTAGACAATTTATTTTTTCTGTATCATTTTGAGACATTCTCTTTGTCTTTGCTGATATCCAGTTTTAGCACTATATACTTAAATGTGGATTTTTAAAATTTGTCCTATTTGGGATTTTGTAAATCTAAGGATAGATATTTTTCACTGGTTCTGAAAAATTGTTAGTTATTTTATCTTCAAATGTTGCTTCAATCTTCTCTTATAAAACTCCCAAATATATGTGCCTTAGACTCTCTCCTTCATGTCTCCTAATAACTCAGTGATGTGTTCTTTTTGTTTTTCTGTACTACATTTCAGATAATTTCTTCAGATATGTCTTCCAGATTATTAACTCTGTTTTTATCTGTGTCTAATTTGATGTTGGAAGTAAGTATTGAGTTTTAAATTTCAATTATTATATTTTTCTTTCATCAATCCCTGGTTAATTTTATACTTTCTTGGTCATTGTTTAAAATAAACTCCTCTCTCTTACTCAGTTTTATCCTCTATTTTAATTTATTAAATATACTAAACATATTCTTTTTTGATATTTCCAATATAGGAAGATTTCATTCAGGTCAGATTAATTCTGCTCATTTTTTCTGTTGCTTTGTGTGTTTTGTAAATTTTGCAGTTGAGTTCATATTCTTTGAACCTGTGAAAGTGAAAGCCTCTCAGTCATGTAGAACTCTTTGCGACCCCATGGACTATAGAGTCTGTGGCATTCTCCAGGCCAGAATACTGGAGCCTTTCCCTTCTCCAGGAGATCGTCCCAACCCAGGTCTCCCATACTGCAGGCGGATTCTTTACCATCTGAGCCACATTTCTGCCCATTTGTTGTGGATTGGATGGAAATGGCTCCTTTAGATAGAATTCGCATTTACTCTGGCTAGGTAACTAGGGGAACTAGTAATCCAGCATCACTTTAATTAATGCTTGGCTTGAATTTTATTTGACCATATCCAGGCACTGTGGATTCCATTTGCAAACCCAGCCAGTAAAGATTGGCTTGTGGTATGAATTCCCAAAGAAGAGGTTTTTCCTTTAGTTAAGGTTCAAGATGAGCAATCTGTCTTGTCGATCCCTTGGGAAAAGGTAATATTTTTACTTATGGAGAGTATCACTCTTTAGGGTCCCAGCTTTATGGAGAGGATCATCTTTAGAAGCCATATTTTTCACTTGTGAGTACTGCAACCTTTGAAATTGTTAAAAGGAAACAAGTTTAACTAGGTTTGATCATTCCCCTAAGGACATAGATTATACTAACTGTTTTACTTGCCTCTTGGGTTCTTATTTCCACTTACTATTTGGCCTCTGAGAACTATCAACTTTCTTGCCATGCTATTGATATACGTAAGCTATGTATTTTTATATTTAAATCAGTATTTTTAGTTTATGTGGGAAGATTGATCTCTGTTAAACTGCTGGAAAAAAACAGTTTCCCATACCATCTTTGTCTCAGTGAATCACTTAAATGACTGAAAGAAATATTTTAAAAGTAGAGAATGTACACAGATTTGTGCTGAAGACACTACTTCACAACTGGCAAAATGTAAGGCAGCTAAAAGAGGTTCCAATGGTCAGAATAAGTAGTGTTAATACCATAATATTCTCAAAAGGCTTATACTAAATTTGACTGATACCACATTAACCTATGAGAAGACACTGCAATTCCCTAAGCAGTTCCTTAGAATGTAGAATTGTAATCTAGGTGGCAATAGTGGTGACTGCAACAATAAAGCTGGCTTGGCTGACTCAGTGAAGGAAACAGGAGATTTGGGTCTGATATGGATTCAAAAGTAATGAATATGGTGCAGCATTGGCCGCCCACATATGTGTCTTCCAGATTTGCCTCTGCCATTCATGGTTTCTGTGGAGCTAGGCAAATCATCTCCCTTCTCTGGGCATTATTTTACTTATCTGCAATGTGAAGATACTGATGGCATGGGAGACAACAATCTGTGGTTTCTCAACCCTCAATTACCACTTTACATCTCCTCTAGAGCCACTGTATTTCTTCTGGTAATATGCCCACTACTCCTTATGTTTTAGGGGTTTTTAATTAGTGATTCTAAAATGTTTCAAAAGATAATGAAGTTAAGAATCAGCTGACTCAGATTTTACTGGAACAAAGGAAAAGAGATACCCAGAGTACTCCATACAAGAGTTATTTATGAATAGTTGGTAGCCAAAGATATTTAAATATAAGATATATCATAAATCATATTTTAATGACATATTGTTTGTCTTTGCTCAAATTGCAGGTAATTTTTCTCATTGTTGTTGTTCTAGTATATTCTGTTAGTCCTTCGGCTATGTTGTGAAGCTAATGAAATTCAGGGCTTAGGGTCCTTGATTAATACATGACTCTTCAAAAGATAAAGACCTCTCATTTTAAGTAACATTAATTAAACTAAGGTCTTCCCTGTAGCTCAGATGGTAAAGAATCTGCTTGCAGTGCAGAAGACCCAGGTTCAATCCCTGGATTGGGACGATCCCCTGGAGGAGGGCATGGTAACCCACTCCAGTATTCTTGCCTGGGGAACTCCATGGACAGAGGAGCCTGGTGGGCTGCAGTCCATGGGATTGCAGAGAATTGGACATGACTGAGTGACTAACACTATACTAATTAAACTAAATTACATTATATTCCTATAAGTTAAATAACATCAACCTTTGAACTTAAATTTTTATTTGTAATTTTACATATTTTTGAAAAGGGTCACCCAATTCTATACATTTTAGAGCCCACAAAACCTTAACCTGCCTGTTTTATCACTTGGCTGAATGAAGAACACATATTTCCTCCTCCTTTTCTCTGATATCACTTCCCCTAACTTTAACTAACAAAGGAAACAAATAAAAAATGGGATTTTGAGTCAGGTATATTTATACAGGACCATGTTTCAATATCACTCTCTCTGTTTAAACTAGAGAACAATTTTATCATCATGCAGAAACTCTTTGATGATTCATTTCCCACCAAAGCTCAAACTTTTTTTTGTCAGCTTATCTCCTTAGAAGAAATAACTGGTCCCTATAGTGACTGTAACATTATAAGAAGTGATAGCACTATGAAAGATAAATATGTGTGATATTTTAATTCCTTTTCCAATTTTGAGTGAACATTCCTACCACCATCACTAGTTTAATTTAAAAAGCATTTATGTACAGTTGAAATTGGAAAGGGATGATATCTTCAGTTGCTTCATCCAGTTTGGAAACAATGATAACATGAGCAATTGTTAATTTCAAAATTGTTAACTATTCTGTTTGTATTGTTTTTACATTAAAATTATATATATATTATATATTATATATATATATATAGACCATGGCAGACCATTTCTAGGAATTTGGGTATTTTTGTCAAAGAAAAGTAGCTTATTTTAAGATTTTATTTTACATATTTTTGTTTTGAGGGGAATCCAAATATCTCCATCATGAACTTAAATTCCTATAGCTGCCAGAACTGACAGAGAATTAGCAAGGCAGAGCCAAGTTCATGCAAGACTGTCTACGGCACTCTTATAGCTAAAGACAAACCAAAATATTGACGAGTTCTTCTCAAAACAGCATGTATAAGTTGTGGCTGAAATAAGCCTGATGTAAGAAAGAATACAGATGGCAGTATAATCATAGGCTGGGTCTACACGGTGCCAAACAACCCATTGAAAAGTGAAAAACTCAGTCGATCACTTGGTAGTTTTGTCTACATGCCACCAAGCAACAGGCTTGACTGATTTCTTCCCAAAATTGACTGAGCATCTAACTAGACTGGAGCAGATGTTCTATCGCTATGTATAGTCAGTCTTCATTGTCAAATCCATAACTCATAGAAGTTTCTCGATGAATAATAAATTTCTTTCCTATATCAAAACAACCTGAAAGTGTTAAACAAAGATCATCTGCAGGTTTTAATCATTTTACAGCCTACTTTACACATGTGCTCTGCACAGTTTAGAGTATGACAAGAAATAGAGTGTCTTCACTTACATGCCTATATTTAATATTTCATTAATTCACTTGGCATCACTGCAACTCAAATACCCATAGAATAGTAACTAAAATTCTTTTGTGTTATCTCTTTTACTCAACAATTTTCCTGGTTTATACAACCTATTTGCCATGAATATGTCAAATTATGGACTTCCCAGATGGCGCTAGTGGTAAAGAACACACCTTCCAATGCAGGAGACATAAGAGATGTGGGTTCGATTACCAGGTCAGGAAGATTCCCTGGAGGAGGGCATGGCAACCCACTCCAGTATTCTTGCCTAGATAATCCCACAGACAGAGGAGCCTGGTGGACTACAGTCCATGGGGTCGCAAAGAGTCAGACATGACTGAAGTGACTTAGCATACACACACACATATCAAATCACTAGTTTCATTTACAATGATTGTTTTTGACATTTTTTCTAATTATTAAAAAAAGAAAAAGCCTCTTTCACTAAAAGATGTATCACAAAACCCTTCAAGAAATATTTCCGGATTAAAAATAACAACAATGGAAACAGCCACTTTTTAAATGAATTCTGTGTGAGCAGAGATCTCACACCTTTGATCTCAGTCATGCTTCTAGCATCTGGAACAAATTGAGCTTTGATATCTACTTATTAAAAGAATGATTAGATGAATCATTGTATACCATGGTGGGAGCCATTAGACCTGGTAAGAAGAGTCGGGGAATAAGGGCTTTAACTCATTTTCCTCCTGTCCTACAGATGTACTGCCCATGCCTCTATTGCCAGAACCCCATTGCAAATGAGAAGTTGAAGTCGATTGAGAACAGAGCTGGGTGGAGAAGAATAGGCTGTGGATCTAGACTGAAGCAAATACAACACTCACCATCTGCACACTATTGTCTTTGTGAGGAATTACTGAGGATAAAGAGCTTGGGGTACATTACAGTTCTTATAACTTTCACACATACACACAAAAAAATTACATATGTGTGTATATATATCTGTATGTATAAGTAGACAGGTAGCTAGATGATAGATGAAAATGCTCAAAACTCGAAGTCAAGATAATTGATTCCTTTCTACATCTTTTGAAGATATTGTGTTAAGTCATCTTTAAGTTTCTTTCCAGCTATATTACTCATCAACATGGGTTAAAGGGAATGCCTTGAAAGACCATTTACCTTTAAAAAATGAAAACTTCTACTTAATTAAAAATTTAAAACTTTTAAAGAAGCTGAAAAATACAGAAAAGGGTCAATGAGAGGCACACAAGTTCATAAACAAGACTTCCAGGAATTATTCTCCGCTCAGTCTCCCCATAAGGCACTTGACAAGAAAGAGAATGTTTTTCTGGGTCCATCTCTAAACTTCTCTTTTTTTTCTGATTCTGTCCATCTTCCATCCACTATTTTTTATACCATCAGTTCACTTCTTTTCAAGCACAAAGAACAGGCAGGAGAATGACTGGGGATAAAGCACAGGACTCCACTCTGGGAAAGCATCTCTGGAAATGTTTACTGCATCAGTATTAGTATCTTCCAAAGAAAAGAGCGCTTGCCCATCTTCTGAGACCACAGATGCAACTACTTTTATTCCAAGTTACCTGCCACCTGCCCTAGGGTACAATCTCTCTGTGCTTAATGCACAGGTCCTTTGCAATGTTAACAGTGGGCTGATGGGGAAATTATACCTTTGTCTTTATAAATTTCTGTATTTCATTATGTTTTCAGGCAAACAATGGATGGATACTGATTTAGCCCAAGGACTTCTTTCCTGTAGGTGGGGAGCTTTTTCCTTCTTACCTTCATTTTAAAACCAGAAAAACTTTCTAAACTTACTCAAAGGAAATGGAAACTATTTATCTTCAAAGCTCTGAATTTCCTGAGCTTGACTTTTAAATAAAACTCTCCCAAACAGAATGAATTGAATGATTTAGGGGAAAAAAATCATAAAGCATTTGTTTTCAGGTTGGCTAAGAAATTATATTTGGTTAAATAGAAGCAAACTTTCCACAGCCATTCCTTACCAGTCAAACCCAGAGACCTTTCTTTCTAGAAGAATTCATGTTTACCCTGATCATTAAAGAAGAAAGATGCAAATACTTTTATAAGAGGTAGGTCTTTCTTTTTGTATGTTAGTAATAAACTCAAGTCAGGGTTACTATAAGGTTGGTGCAAAAGTAAATACGTTTTTCATTGTTGAAATCTGCCATTTGGTATTGGAATACATTAAATAAATGTGGTTATGTTATACATCATTTTAATGTGCATTTCTCACTTTATGCTTTTCTGCTATGACTTATTACTTGCTGTCTATTTCATGTTTATTTTAGACTACAGAAATGATGTTAGACAAAAAGCAAATTTGAATGATTTTCTTATTTGAGTTCAAAATGGGTTGTAAAGCAGCAGAGACAACTCACAACATCAACAACATATTTGGCCAAGAACTAGAACTGCTAACGAACCTTCAGGGCAGTGGTGATTCAAGAAGTCTTCCAAAGGAGACGAGACACTTGCGGTTGAGGGGTGTAGTGGTCAGCCATCAGAAGTTGATAAGGACCAATGGAAAGGATCATCAAAGCTGATCCTCTTAAAATTACATAAGAAGTTGCTGAGGAACTCAATGTTGACCATTCTACAGTCATTCGGCATTTGAAACAAATTGGAAAGGCTAAAAAGCTAGATAAGTGGGTGCCTCATGAGCTGACTGGAAATCAAAAAAAAATTGTTTTGAAGCGTTGTCTTCTCTTATTCTATGCAACAACAATGAATCATTTCATGATCAGATTGTGACATGGGACGAAAAGTGGATTTTATACGACAACCAGTGATGGCCAACTCAGTGGTTGGACTGAGAAGAAGCCCCAAGGCACTTCCCAAAGCCAAATGTGCACCAATAAAGTCATGGTCACTGGTCGTCTGCTGCCCATCTGATCCACTACAGCTTTCTGAATCCCAGTGAAACCATTACATCTGAGAAGTATGCTCAGCAAATTGATGAGATGCCCCCAAAATTGCAATGCCTGCAGCTGGTATTGGTCAACAGAAGGGGCCCAGTTCAACTCCATGACAATGCCCGACCAAAAGCTGAATGATCTGGGCTACAAAATGTTTCCTCATCCACCATATTCACCTGACCTTTTGCCAACCAACTACCACTTTTTCAAGCATTTGACTACTTTTTGTATGGAAAACTTTTCCACAACCAGCAGGAGGCAGAAAATGCTTTCCAAGAGTTCATTGAATTCCCAAAGCATGGATTTTATGCTATAGGAAAAAACAAATTTATTTCCTGTTGGCAAAATGTGTTGATTGTAATTGTTCCTATTTTGATTAATAAAGATGTGGTGTCGAGCCTAGTTATAATGATTTAAAATTCATGTCTGAAGCTGCAATTATGTTGTTCAGTTCAGTTCAGTCACTCAGTTGTGTCCGACTCTTTGCAACCCCATGGACTGCAGCACACCAGGTTTCCCTATCCATCACCAACTCCCGGAGTTTACTCAAACTCATGTCCATCGCTTCAATGATGCCACCCAACCATCTCATCCTATGTCATCCCCTTCTCCTCCTGCCTTCAATCTTTCTCAGCATCAGGGTCTTTTCCAATGAGTTGGTTCTTCACCTCAGGTGGCCAAAGTATTGGAGTTTCAGCTTCAGCATCAGTCTTTCCAATGAATATTCAAGACTGATTTCCTTTTAGGATGGACTGGTTGGATCTCCTTGCTGTCCAAGCGACTCTCAAGAGTCTTCTCCAGGACCACAGTTCAAAAGTATCAATTCTTCCACACTCAGCTTTCTTTATAGTCCAACTCTCACATCCTTACATGACTACTGGAAAAGTGTGTGCATGAGACCTTTTGAAGGAGGTGGCCATTATTTTCATTACCTCCACCACAGTTTGGCCTCAGGTGGGAAGCAACAGGGAGGGAACACAGCCTTGCCCATCAATAGAAATTACCTTTGTACCAACCTAATAATATAGAAAGTCACTCAGTCATGTCTGACTCCTTCAACCCCATGGACTATACAGTCCATGGAATCCTCTAGGCCAGGATACTGGAGTGAGTAGCCTTTCTCTTCTCCAGGGGATCTTCCCAACCGAGGGACTGGAACCCAGATATCCCACAATGCAGGCGGATTCTTTACCAACTGAGCCATAATCACCAACATGCTGGACATGAGTTTGAGTAGGCTCCAGGGATTGGTGATGGACTGGGAAGCCTGGTGTGCTGCAGTCCATAGGGTCACAAAGAGTCAGACACAACTGAGTAACTGAAATGAACTGAATAATATAGAGAAAACTCTTAGGACTTTCCTAAAATCATTCATCTGAATACCATATTGAAACAAAATACTGTAGGTCAGGCAGAAGAAAACCTTAGATTCTATTGTCACTATTTTATTTATTTGTTTATTCAAACTCATCTCATTTAAAAAAAATTAAGCATTTAAAGCAGTGATCTTGCAATTTATCTTCTTTGTTCAGTGTGATAGGAACCAAATAGAGCTACTTTAAAACCAAATGGGGACAATTCTTTTTTACTTTTCCCAGGACTTTTATGTCCCCAGAGTAAACTGTTAAGAGATACAGAATGTTTCTATTGATTAATTCATGTGCCAGCTATGACATGATTCACAGAAGGCAGAAGAAATGCCAGTGCTTTCATGACACAAGAATACATTATCAAGAATGCTATCTATGGGCCTCTTACAACTGGTAGGCAATTTTTACAGAAAAAAAAGAGAAGCCTTTACACTCAAAGTGGTACTAATGGATAACTTCGGAGAGCTGTAATTGACATATTCATAACTCATTTTCCTGTTAATTAGGCTAGACCCTATTTAGTAATCTTTTATTATTTGAGAAACTGGGTGAAGATTTGTTTCAACTAAAGAATGAACTGAAGTACAAATGATTTTAAGTTGGGACAAGAAGATCTCTTAGGTGGGATCAGGTATCATAAATATTTTGGCTAAGTTGATACACATGAACAAATGGTAAACTGAAGTAAACTGCCTTAAAAGTCAAGAAAATAAAAAGCAAGATGTCTTAACATCTATTAGAGCAATGTTAATGGTGTGTTTGATTTTGTTGGTACATTTTTTTTTGTATTTTATTGGACTCCTTTATTGGGATAATTGCCTTGATTCACCACATTACATGCTTAGACATATAGTTAATCAGCTTACATTGAGCACCTACTCTGTGTCAGATTTGGAATTATACATGTAAGGATCCTATATAACTTCAAGATCTGCAAAGGTGCCAAACAATTAAATTTTAACAAGACACCAAGTATTTCTAAAAAGATTCAACAGTCACAGCACTTACAAAGTTTCTAAAATGTTGAAAATTAAACTCTTCATTTATTTTACCTCTATTTTATATTGGAGTGTAGTTGATTTACAATGTGGTGAGAGTTTCAGGTCTACAGCAAAGTGATTCAGTAATATACATACATGGATCTATTATTTTTCAAATTCCTTTCCCGTTTACATTATATAATATAGATCAGAGCTAACTGTGCTATACAGTGAAAGTGAAAGTTGCTCAGTCATGTCTGACTTTTTGTGACTCCATGGACTATGCAATCCGTGGAATTCTCCAGGCCAGAATACTGGAGTGGGTAGCCTTTCCCTTCTGCTGGGGATCTTCTCAACCCAGGTTGAAAGCAAGTCTCCCACATTGCAGGCAGATTCTTTACCAGCTAAGCCATAAGGGAAGCCCAAGAATACTAGAGTGGGTAGCCTATCCTTTCTCCAGGGGATCTTCCCAACCCAGGAATCAAACCAGTTCTCCTGCACTGCAGGCAGAGTCTTTACCAACTGAGCTATGAGGGAAGCCAGTAGGTCCTTGTTGATTATCCACTTTTAACATAGCAGTGTATACATACTGATTGAAGTAAGTCAGACAATGAGAAATACCTTATGATAGCACTTACATGCAGAACCTAAAAGGAAATGATACAAATGAACTGATTTACAAAACAGAAACAAATTTACAGATTTTAGAGAACAAAACTTATGGCCGCCAGGAGTGATGAAAGGGAGGAAACAAGAGTTAGGGTCTTTGAGATTGAGATGTACACACTGAAAATGAAACCATCTCCTGGCCCAATTAGCCTTGCGCCAAACCCAAAATGCCTTAGAAAGTGTGGGTTTACTGGGTCAGGTTTTTATCCACCTGGAAACTTTGTGAACCATTTCAAAACAGTGAGCATGCTCTTTAGTAAGTGCTTTGTCCTTCTGTGTCTACAAATTTCTGATGTGGACTCCATGATGAAGGCCTTATCACAGTCTCCTTCCTGGGTATCCGGAGCTCGGCACAGAGGACCACAAGAAATTTCCTCACCTTCTGAGAGCTTGGGGGCCATGTAGGTTTCTTCCAAATTCTTTTATTTATTTGTTTTTTCCTCACCAACAGAGAGGAGTGAGCATGCTAGGAATAAACCCAGCAGATACAGCAGATCATCCATGGGTGAGGAGAGATGCATACTTCATCCAGGATATTATTCAGCTTTTGCTTTGTCCTTGTAAGAGAAATGCTGTGTAACAAAGAATAAAGGAACACCAATCTCTGATCACTAACAATAGATATAGTATCACATGGTAGCCTTTAAACCTCACGGTTTCTCCATATTTTCCTCCTATTTTTTTGACTGTCTCTTCTTTGGACATCATCTGTATTAAAGTATAAATAAGAAATCTATTCCAAAAGATTATCAGTTTAAAGGGGGAAAAAAAAAAGTAAAAGAAAAAAACGCAGGCCTGGAGAGGGGGCACTGCTCGGCATCAGGTCACTAAGTGTATTCATTATTTGTTCCCATTACCATGTTATGTCTTAATTACTCTGGTTTGGCTTCCCACCCAGGGTCACTATGTCACAGCTGGTTTTCTGCCCATCCCTAATTAATAAAGCCTCATTTAGTATCCAAGTTTATTGCAATGAACTTCTGCTGAGGGATACAGCAGAAATAAAGAAACAAAAAACAAAACGAGAAATTAGCAGAGCTGCTCTAACAGCAACCTCCACCATAAGGAGCCTTGGTTCAGGCCTTCTCTGGATTTCTTTTAACCTGGAAAGAACATCCATTTGATCTGGCTTAGAATTTCTGACACAATTTGTCAGCAGTCAGATTTCGCTCACAGGAAGAAAAGTGACCAAGGTTCCTAAATGCTCTACATCGTTTGGGACTTCTTAAA